>NW_020173198.1:1059310-1082158 GCF_003031525.2 Neophocaena asiaeorientalis asiaeorientalis
TCCCTCCCCCTCCACCCCCCCAAGCTGGGTCCTAGCGCCTGCCGCTCCCTGGCTGTGTCCCGGGTTCCGTCGGTGAGAGGAGCTGCCGTTGACGCCACAGAGCCAGCCCCAGTCTGTTCAGGTAGGAAATGCCGGCAGGAAGCCGCAGGGACCCCCGGGCAGTCCCACTGCTGACGCAATCCGAGCGGGCCTCAGTTTCCCTGTGGGTGCAGAGGGCAGATGGGGTTGGACTGGAGCGAGCGGCGCGGGCGGGGCGGGAGGAGTGCGGCCCCGGGAGGGCGCGGGCGGGCGGCCTCTGGGCCCAGCGGGTCCTAGAACCCGCCGGCTGTCCCGGCGGACCGGCTGCAGCAGACGCCTGGGCTAGGGCGGCATGGCTGCCCGCCTTGCGCCGCGCGCACACGAGGGTCCTAGAGCCCGCCATGTTGCGGGCTTTTGTCCCAGGCGTGCGGCCCGTCAAGCACGGTCCCCGGCGCCGGCGGCCCCCCTCCCCGTTCGAGGTCCTGGCCGCCCCTCCCGCGGTCCTAGAGAACGCCATCTTGCCGGCCTTTGTCCAAAGTATGGCCTTCGGTCCATTCATTTGTTCATTCTGTCATCCTTCGTTCACTCCTTCTTGCCGCGTTCTCCGATTCCTCGTTTTCCCAGGGCTTTTCCTGAGAAGAGGCAGCCCAGGGCCCTGCCCTGCGGGGCTGTCTGTCTGCCGGGGGCCCGACACGTAGACAGTTGTAGGGAGCGAGAACGCGCAAGGTTTCCGCAGCTCTCGGCTCTAACGACCTTAAAACTCCCACATGCCTCAGAAACCTCATTTTACTGATGAGAAAACTGAGGCCCAGAGAGCCATGGCGCTCTTATCTCTATAGTCTTATTAAGTATTCCTGAGGGCACTGGGGAAGCAGGTATTTGAAAGATGCAAAAGAGTTTTCCCACGGGAGAAGGCAGAGGGAACTGCATATGGAGATGTATTTAGGTGGTGAAGTTTGAGAATTGTGGCTGGAGCTAAGGTCGCTGTCGGGAGGGGCACACTGCCCCTGGAGGTGAGGCTGGAAAAGTGGGTTGGGATTAGGTTGTGGACTGACCAGATTGGATGCCTAGGAGATGATTAGTTCTTATCTCTGCATGGTTCACAGTTCCCCATCTGCCGTCTCACCGGATCTCTCATGGCCTGTGAGGCCTATTGGTAACTACTTGTTTAGAGGTGGGGAGACTGAGGTGCAGAGAGGATAAAAAGTGGCTTTTCACCTCATCATTGCCCGCAGGGTTCTAAACTCTGGGAATTAAATCTCTGCATCCCTGGCATTTAGAGCCTGTTCATGCAGCAGGACGTGTCCCGCCCCCTAAATTCAGTAGTAAACAAAGACAAAGACAAGCCTCCCTCACCAGAGCAATGAATCCACTGTGGGGTACTGGGGGCGATATTTGGACCCTGTGAACTTGGAAAAGCAGAGAAATTCAGTTACTAAATAGTTGTTGAGCGACATTCTTACAAACTCCTACTATGGAGGAGGCAGAGGCTATAGACCTGGGTTCAAATACCGCCTCGGAGGTTGATTTGTTCAGTTTGTTTTGGGCACCAAGCATGGTTCTATGTGTAGAGGATACAGAATAATAAAGGTTCCTGCCTCTTTGCCAGCCTAGACTCTCAAGCTGGAGACAGAATTAACTGAACCATACAATGTATAAGTGCTAGCAAAGCAATAAGCAGGGGACAGAGGGCAGAAGTTTGGGAGGCAGAGACCACCTGGCTTTGAGTATTGGCTGTGACTATGACTAGTTTCTTCACTTCTGTGTGCCTCAGTCTCCTTGTCTGAAAAATGGGGGGAAAATAATACTATTTAACTTAGTCTGTTTGGGCTACCACAACAACAACATAAATAACAGACTGGGGGGCACAACAGAAATTTATTTCTCACCGTTCTGGAGGTTGAGGTGTCCAAGATCAAGGTGCTGGCCAATTCAGTTCCTGGTGAAGGCTCCTTTCTTGGATCGTATGTGGCCACCTTCTGTCTTAAGTTCTCACATGGCCTTGCTTCCATGCGTGCGCACATTCATCCGTAACAAACTCCTAGGCCATTGTGAGGCTTAGCTTGAGGAGCACACATAAAATGCTTAGAATGATACCTGGTCCATGGTAAATTTGCAAGGCATGTCATCCAGATGAGCAACATGAAGGAAATTAAACAGGAGGGGGATAGAGAGTGATTAGCAGGGGTGCAGATAGCATTAAGAAAGGTGGTCAGGAAAGCCCTCTTTAAGGAGGTGACAGGGAGCTGAGACCCAAATGGAATCAAAGAGATAGTTACACAAAGACCCTTGGAAATAATGTTTCTAGCAGAGGAAACTACTAGTGTAGAGTCCCTGAGATGGGAAGGAATTTAAGTCTTTGAGGGGAAAAAGGGGGAGCCTGTGTGGGTAGAGCCTAGTGAGCCAAGGGGAGAGGAGTGGGAGATGGGATAGGCAGGAGTTGGATAGTTCAGGGCCTTGCTTGCCATGGAAAAGATATTGGTCTTTGTCCTGGGAGCAGTGGAAAGTCTCATGATTTGGCTAATAAACCTTAAGTAAATGAAGACTGGTAGAGAAAGAGCCCAGCCCAGGGACCTGAAGACTTGTGTTTGAGTCTGGGCTCCTTGACTAGCTGTGTGTCCTTATGTACGTTTTTCCCCTTACGGGGGCCTTAATCTCCACATCTGAAAAAGAGGTGTATTAAAAATGCCTCTCTCCTAGAAGCTTCTGAAAACCTAAGGTTCTTAAATGAGTGTTAGTTGGAATGACCCAGAAAGCATGTTTAGAATAGATTTCTGAGTCCTACCCCATGCTCCCTGCATGATTATTTTCATGCAGGGAGTTCACAGAATCACTCTAGGGAGTGGTGGGTGGAAGAGTCCTCCGTGAACAGGGAAGTGAAGAGCTGATGATGGTTGTTTTTTTTTTTTGTGGTACGCGGGCCTCTTACTGTTGTGTCCTATCCCGTTGCGGAGCACAGGCTCCGGACGCGCAGGCTCAGCGGCCATGGCTCACGGGCCCAGCCTCTCCGCGGCATGTGGGATCCTCCCGGACGGTGGCACGAACCCGCATCCCCTGCATCGGCAGGCAGACTCTCAACCACTGCGCCACCAGGGAAGCCCCTGATGATGGGTTTTTGTTTTTTTTAATATTTACTTTTTTGGTTGCACTGGGTCTTTGTTGCGGCGTGCAGGCTTCTCTAGTTGTGATACGCGGGCTTAGTTGCCCCGTGGCATGTGGGATCTTACTTCCCCGACTAGGAGTCAAACCCACGTCCCTTGCTTTGGAAGGCAGATTCTTAACCACTGGACCACCAGGGAATTCCCAATGGAGGGGTTTTAGACAGGGGCCTAGCCTACCTGATCCTTCGTTCTTTATGGAGCTTATGCCTGGCACGCCCCTACTATTTCCCCTGGGAAGTGCCTTAGGAGGAGGGATTTACCCCTCCAGCTACCTGGTTTCTGGCTCACAGATGGGCCCAGAGCTTGGAACCCACGGTTCCAGCCCTCTGAGAGGGAAACAAACATAAAGGGTGCTGGCTCTGGTCTCCAGGGACTTCTACAGGAATGAGAGGAGACCAACGTGTAACCTGAGCTCAGGGTTCTGGTCATCGTGGGGCTGGCCCAGGTAGCAGATAAGCCTGAGAGGGCCCAACTACTCAAGGCGAATTAAACACCTGGATTCAAGTCTCAGCTGCATGAGTTACTAGGTATGTGACCATGGGTTAATCACTAACCTTCTCAGAACCTCAGTTTATTAGTCTGTAAAATGAGGACAATAATCCCTATCTCAGGAAGCTATGAGAGAATTAAATAAGGTTGCACACTCAGCAAGGTGTCTGGCTCTGAGAAGATTCAGTAATTGAGGGCAGTAATTATTCTTATCCCATTCAGCCCTCACCCAACCCTGTGAGGTAAGTAGTGTTATTACCTACCTCCCTTTTTTCAGATGAGAAAACTGAGGTCCTGCGGCATGAAGTAAATCACACCAGGTCACAGCTAGGAAGTGAGGAAGGTAAGATTCAAAGCCATGCAGTTTGGCTTCGGAGACTGCACTTAATGACAATGCTAAATTGTTTCTCTGGGCCACAGTTCCCTTATCTGTGAAACGGGGTAATAACAGAACGTTTTTCATGGTGCTGACATGAAGTGCAAGTAAGTTAATACATGTAAAAAGGTTAGGATGTTGTCTGCTGTTTAGCAAGTGCCCGGTAAATGTAAGCTATCATTTTCTTTTTTTTTTTTTAATATTTACTTATTTATTTGGTTGCACCAGGTCTTAGTTGTGGCAGGCAGGCTCCTTAGTTATAGCTCCCGGGGTCCTTAGTTGTGGCATGCAAACTCTAAATTGTGGCATGCATGTGGGATCTAGTTCCCTGACCAGGGATGGAACCCGGGCCCCCTCCATTGGGAGCACGGAGTCTTATCCACTGAGCCACCAGGGAAGTCCCAGGCCATCATTTTTATTAAGGAGAAACTTTATCAGACTGTCCAGAGATGATCTAGAAAGGAGGTAGTGAGGGCCTCATCCAAGGATAGGCAGATTCCCTAGAAACTAGGCGGAATTCAAGCCCTGGGGAAGGCTGGGCCTCAAGCCCTTTAACTCACCTTCCAGACCTAGGATTTAGTGGGAAGAGTGAAAAACCAAGCTGAGGGTGGAACAGAGCTGTGTGGGATGTAGGGCAGAAACCAAAGGGGAGATGCAGGAAGACCTTCCTTTGGGAAGTAAGGCTCTTTTTTTTTTTTTTTTTTTTTTTTTTTTTTGCTGTACGCGGGCCTCTCACTGTTGTGGCCTCTCCTGTTGCGGAGCACAGGCTCAGCGGCCATGGCTCACGGGCCTAGCCACTCCACAGCATGTGGGATCTTCCCGGACCGGGGCACGAACCCGTGTCCCTTGCATCGGCAGGCGGACTCTCAACCACTGCACCACCAGGGAAGCCCGGGAAGTAAGGCTCAAAGGAAGGATTGGTAGGATTCATAACAGCCAGGAAGGACCTGGGAACTTGCGTGGTGTGATGGAAGCCATGAAAAATTCTTGAGCAGGGGACAGAGCATCACATGGTACCTTAGGGAGAAGACTCCGGCTGCCTGTGCACACTAGATTGTGTGTGTAGGGGTGGGAGACTGAGGCAGGGCCACCAGGCAGAAGGGTGCTGATTCTAAAGATGCAGCCCTTGCCAATCACCCGGGGACTCCTGCGTCCTCCCTGGGTCATAACTTAGAAGACACCAACCCCTGAGGTATACAGATGAGGAAACAGGCCTAGAAAGGAGTGCTAGGATCCAAACCTCCTACCTCCCAGCCCATCTTTTGGACACACCTGGCTCCCCTCCCCTCTCTATAACATTGTCCTTCCCCCCACCCTGGCTGCCCCAGCAGCTGCTGCACCTTAAGTGGATCTGCTGTAATCCTCTTCCCTTCATCGTCCAGGGAGGATGAGCTGGTGTTAAGACTAATGCAGCTGTTAATCCTATTTCCTCCCAGCCATGATCTGCGGGAGCAGCTGGGTGGAGGCTGTCTGGGCTCTGAGCAGAGAAAGAAGGGGCCATAGCTAGAGTGGGTGTTCCAGGAGGCCAGGCCAGAGCAGATACATTGAGTATGAGACAGAGACTTCTAACTTCTGCTAGCAATGGCTCAATCTGCTTTGAGAGTAATTGAACTTCCCATTACCAGAGTTATGGGAGCAAGAACCAAAGACCCATTCCAGAGCAGAGGGTGGACCAGGATTCCTATCTGGGGTGGAGTACCTTACAGCTGTGCAAGGCCAGAATTCTGTGTGAACAGTTGCTGCCTCTGAAAGCTAACCAACCAGAGGGGAAAGACAAAATACATACGCTGGGGACCTGTCCCTTCCAGACAGATGGTGCCAATCACCACATTTAGCCCACTGGCTCTGCCTTCTTCTGGACCTACCTCTGTCTTTCCTGAGCACTTGGAGACCTTCAGGCCAGACCCACATCTAGGTAGCCTCCGTGTCTGCAGCCTTGCACAAGGCTTGGATTCTCAGCTGTAGAAGGAAGATGGTGAGATGGACAGAGCCTGGGCCTTCTGGGAATGCCACAAGGTTTGGAGAAGCCCAGAGGCTGGGGAGGGAAGTGCAGGTGGGCATTTCGATGATCCCGGCCTCTCTTAGTTCCTCTGAGGTCACCTGGTCCAGCTCCTTTCATCAGTGAACAGACCAGAGAGGAAACTTGAGCGCAGAGAGACAGGAATGTTTGCGAGGAAGGATGTGCATCCCAGGTGGGAAATGCAGATAAGATAGAGTTCCTTCTGAGACCTCAGAGGGCTTTGGTGAGGAGACAGGCCTTGGAGAATTGGAAAGGGGTGTGGCTTCTAACTTTGCCTCTCTTGCAGAGAAGCCCCGCCCATCCAGGCCATGGAGGTAGAGTCTTCGGAGGAGAGGTCCCCAGCCCCTGGCTACAAGCGCTCTGGCCGTCGCTATAAGTGCCTGTCCTGTACCAAGACGTTTCCAAATGCACCCCGGGCAGCACGCCATGCTGCCACACATGGGCCTGCAGACTGCACAGAGGAGGTGGCCGAGGCAAAGCTGAAGCCAGAGCCAGACCCCAAAGCGGAGGATGCCAGCGGGGACAAGGTGTCAGGTGCAGCGGCGAAGCCTCGGCCGTATGCGTGCCCGCTGTGCCCCAAGGCCTACAAAACGGCACCAGAGCTGCGCAGTCACGGGCGCAGCCACACGGGCGAGAAGCCCTTCCCTTGCCCCGAGTGCGGTCGCCGCTTCATGCAGCCCGTGTGCCTGCGCGTGCACCTGGCCTCGCACGCCGGCGAGTTGCCCTTCCGCTGCGCGCACTGCCCCAAGGCCTATGGCGCGCTCTCCAAGCTCAAGATCCACCAGCGCGGTCACACCGGCGAGAGGCCCTACGTCTGCGCCGACTGTGGCAAGAGCTTCGCTGACCCCTCGGTGTTCCGCAAGCACCGGCGCACGCATGCAGGCCTGCGGCCCTACAGCTGCGAGCGCTGCGGCAAGGCCTACGCGGAACTCAAGGACCTCCGTAACCACGAGCGGTGAGGGCGCTGGGCTGGGTGGGAGGCAGCTGAAGGGGTTGGGGAGAGCGCACCAATAGCGTGAAGGCGTTGAGTCCCAAAGATCGGAAGGAACCAATGGGAAAGTGAGTGAGGCAGAGCTATGGGGGCAGAGGATGAAACTGGGGTCTGATTGGCCTGGGTTCCTGGACTAGGAAGGGGGTGGGGCTTGAAGTTGGGCTGCTGCCCAGGAGGTACGAGTGGGCGCCGGGTCTGTTGAGTGCAGAGATGGATCTAGAACACCTAGACACCCAGCCTGAAAGTTTCTTACTCTGAGGTACAGACCTGTGGCCCTTAGGGGATTGGGCCAAGGCCCCAGCGATGTTAGGGGGCCCTAACGTACAGTACAGACAGGCGGCGGGGGTCGGGCGATGGGCTGCCACCTTCACTCCGGGCCTCTCCACTCCCACAGGTCCCACACTGGCGAGCGCCCCTTCCTCTGCTCAGAGTGCGGGAAGAGCTTCTCCCGCTCGTCCTCGCTCACGTGCCACCAGCGCATCCATGCGGCGCAAAAGCCCTACCGCTGCCCGGCCTGTGGCAAGGGCTTCACGCAGCTCAGCTCCTACCAGAGCCACGAGCGCACGCACTCTGGCGAGAAGCCCTTCCTCTGCCCCCGCTGCGGCCGCATGTTCTCCGACCCCTCGAGCTTCCGGCGCCACCAGCGGGCGCACGAGGGTGTGAAGCCCTACCGCTGCGAGAAGTGTGGCAAGGACTTCCGGCAGCCGGCCGACCTGGCCATGCATCGGCGGGTGCACACAGGCGACCGGCCGTTCAAGTGCCTGCAGTGTGACAAGACCTTCGTCGCGTCCTGGGACCTCAAGCGGCACGCGCTGGTGCACTCCGGCCAGCGACCCTTCCGCTGCGAGGAGTGCGGCCGAGCCTTCGCCGAGCGGGCCAGCCTCACTAAGCACAGCCGGGTGCACTCGGGTGAGCGCCCCTTCCACTGCAACGCGTGCGGAAAGTCCTTCGTGGTCTCGTCAAGCCTGAGGAAGCACGAGCGGACCCATCGCAGTAGCGAGGCCGCAGGGCCTCCCCCGCAGCAGGAGCTGGTGGTGGGGCTGGCGCTGCCGGTCAGCATGGCAGGCGAGGGCTCAGCAGCCCCGGCAGCAGGGGCTGGGCTCGGGGACCCTGCAGCAGGGCTGCTGGGGCTGCCTCCGGAATCGGGTGGTGTGATGGCCACCCAGTGGCAAGTGGTGGGCATGACGGTGGAGCACGTGGAGTGCCAAGATGCTGGGGTTGGGGAGGCTCCTGGTCCCTTGGGGGGGTCAGGCGAAGTGGGGGGTGAGGAGGTGGACGAGAAACCACCACAGTTTGTATGCCGGGAGTGCAAGGAGACGTTCTCCACGCTGACGTTGCTGCGACGGCACGAGCGCTCACACCCAGAGCTCCGGCCCTTCCCCTGCACCCAGTGCGGCAAGAGCTTCTCAGACCGGGCTGGGCTGCGCAAGCACAGCCGCACCCACAGCTCTGTGCGCCCCTACACCTGCCCCCACTGCCCCAAGGCCTTCTTGAGTGCCAGCGACCTGCGCAAGCACGAACGTACCCACCCTGTGCCCATCGGGACCCCCACGCCCCTCGAGCCCCTCGTGGCTTTGCTAGGAATGCCTGAAGAGGGGCCAGCCTGAGTCCCAGGCCCCCTCTGCCACACTCCTGGGAGCTCCGCCCTTACAGGGTGCTTCCTGAACCTCCCTTTGCCTCAGCTCACTCTTAGACTCCAGATCCATCCCTTCACCCCAGGCAGCTAGCTAACCTTCCTGACAAAGAGCTGGGGACAGTGGAGGCTGGCAGCAGCCTCTGAGAGACGTGGCTCCCTCTGAGCACCACTCATTAAAGCATTCGCTTTGACACTGGGTTGTCTTCTGTGTTCTGGTCGGGGGTAAGTAATGGGAATTTGGGCATCAGATAAGGTTCAGTGGAGATCCCTGGATTGACAAATTAGAAACTAGAAGGGTTTTTGGGTGCACTGTTTTCTCTACGTTTCAGAATGTCTTGTGACAAAGGGTTCCACGGTCAAGTAAGTACAGGAAATTCCTGTACCCTTATTGGGGATTCTTGGTGATCAAAGTATATTAAAGTCATCGATAAATCCTGCAATGAACAAATCTATTTCGCTTTGTTTAGCCCACACTTACTTGACCTGTTACTGAGTAGCTCTACTTCTGTCTTTTTGCAGATAATAAACTGAGGCCCAAAGTTAGTTACTATTTCCCACAAATTGCAATAACAAATTAGAAAATACACTTGGGGTCCCATTCACAATAACAACAAAACCCATAAACTACAAAGGAGTAAATCTCACAAAAAACATGCAAACCCTGTATGAAGAAAATAGTATCTTTGTCCTGAAGGATATAAGACCTAATTAAATGGAGATATACCATGTACCTGAGTGGAAAGTTATTATTAAAAGATGTTGATTCTCCAGTTTAATCCTTACGTTCATTGCCATCCAAAAAAAATTTTTAACAAAACTTGAAAATCCTAAATTCCTGTGCAATATATATATTTAAAAACAGTGGTGGGGACTTCCCTGGTGGTCCAATGGTTAAGACTCCGTGCTCTCAATGCAGGGGGCCCGGGTTTGATCCCTGTTCAGGGAAGTAGATCCCACATGCCGCAGCTAAGAGCCTGCATGCCACAACAAAGAGCCCACATGCCGCAGCTAAGACCCAGCACAGCCGAATACATAAATAAATAAATATTTTTTAAAAACCAACAACACACACAAAAAAAAAAAAAAAAAAAAAACAAAAAAAAAAAACCAACAACAGTGAAGCTGTCAGGACTTCCCTGGCGGTCCAGTGGTTAAAACTCCGTGCTTCCACTGCAGGGGGCAAGGGTTCGATCCTTGGTCAGGGAACTAAGATCCTGCATGCTGTGTTGCCCAAAACAAAAACAAAAAAACAGTGGAAATGATGTATTTGACACACTAGATAATCAAACACCAAAGCACTGGAATAAAAACAGGAGATTACTGACACAAGAATAAATTAATAGAGTGGGAGAGGGTTCAAAAGCAGCCCTATTTCTGGGAATGTAGTTTATGATAAATATGATTATTCAAATCGGGAAAAATGTAGGCTGTTAAATAATTTGATAGTTATAGCCATACTCTGGAAGGCTACATAACTTTTAAAGTAATTTTGCAAAGGCCAAAAATGGAAAAACAAAAACGAGGCGCCATATTTAGTGTAAACTGGGAAGATGATTTGATGTTTATCAAAAGTTAAACACTTCATGATGTATGTAATCATTATGCTGTACGCCTTAAACATACAGTACTGTATGTCACGTCTCAAAACTGGAAGAGGGGGGAAAAAAGCAAACAAACACATTTTTTAAAAAAAGGTTAAATGCATATAATCTCAGCAAGTACACCTCAAAGAATTTACATCACAGATTTCCTTCTCCAGTTCTGTGGCAAAACTGAAGATGAAAGATTCTTCGGTGCAGCAAAATTTGTGATAACTGGGAACACCCTATATGTCCATTAGCAAAGGACTAACTATATAAGGCCTCTGTAAGATATATTATGCAACAGTTTTTTTTTTTAAATGAGGCTTATCAGTAGTGGGAAGCAGCCGCACAGCACAGGGAGATCAGCTCGGTTCTTTGTGACCAAATAGAGGGGTGGGATAGGGAGGGTGGGAGGGAGACACAAGAGGGAGGACATATGGAGATATATGTATATGTATAGCTGATTCACTTTTTTATAAGGCAGAAACAAACACACCACTGTAAACCAATAAAGATGTTTAAAAACAAAAAAAGCCAAGAGAAAGAAAAACACAAAACTCAAAAAAAAAAAAAAATGAGGCGTATCAGGACTTCCCTGGCGGCGCAGTGGTTAAGAATCCACCTGCCAATGCAGGGGACACGGGTTTGAGCCCTGGTCCGGGAAGATACCACATGCAACAGAGCAACTAAGCCTATGCGCCACAACTACTGAGCCCATGTGCCACAACTACTGAAGCCCGCGTGCCTAGAGCCAGTGCTCCGCAACAAGAGAAGCCACCGCAATGAGAAGCTCACGCACCGCAGCAAAGAGTAGCCCCTGCTCGCCGCAACTAAAGAAAGCCCGCAGGCAGCAATGAAGACCCAACACACACAAAAATAAGTAAATAAATTTTTTTTTAATGTTTAAAAAAATGAGGCTTATTAATCTATGTTGAGCAATATTCAAAAAATATGTCAAGTGTAAAATAGTGAAGTACAAAGCAGTGTGGTTAGTATGCTCCCATTTGGGCCAAATTACACATAAGTGCTCAAATTCCTATAGAATATTTCTAGAAAGATAATCAAGAACTGATTCTGGACTATAAATTCCAACCACCAGGCCTTCTGCATTTATAAGCCAAAACAAAGCCAAAGGTCGGAATGAACCAGATCCTTCTTTCTATGCTGTTATCTGTAGACTTGGGGGCCACCAAGTTGGCAGCCTTAGGAAGTGCCCGGTGTGCCACTGCCAGTCATGGGGACTAGGCAGCAGCCGGCTGTAGCCCAGGACTGGTACACCAGGTAGCACCTGGAGCAGAAGTACTAGGTATCCCCTTGGTGTCAGGGGCCTCACTCAGTGTTGTCATGCCCAGGCCCTCATTCCTGTTCTCCACAGCAGAACAAGGGGGCCACATGGCAACAGCAGGGATCAGTGTCATGGCTGCAGAAAGAGGGCACCAGTTTGACCAAGGACACTCACTGCCCATAACCATATCCAGAGCAGGAAAGAAACAGACACCGGACTGAGGGATTGAAAGCAGGGGAACTTTTGTTTACTACTGACTTGAGTTTTGGCCTTGAGCAAGATGATTTATCTTGGGGTTTGGGGAGGCACCTTTTAAAAATAGGTGTAAAGATACCACATACACTAATCAACAGATATCCCTGGGTATCTATCTACAGTGAAGGATGAAGTGGGTTCCCTGGATGTTCAGAACAGATCCACAACTCCTGCTCCCTTTCTGGGCCCAGACAACACACCCATCCCTTGGTCCCTCTTCTCTGACACCCCCAGTATCCCATACCCTAGTTCCTGCTCCCTGAGGACTCAGTCTGACTTTCAAAAAATTAATAGCATTAAAATATAATTCATATACCATACAATTAACCTGTCTGAAGTGTACAATTCAGTGTTTTTTTGGTATATTCACAGGGTTATGCAACCATCACAGTCTAATTTTAGAATATTTTCATACCCTCAAAAGAAACTCCATACCCATTAGCTGTCACTTCCTATTGATCCAAGCCCCTCCCCCCACCAACCCTTTTCCCTCAGCCCTCGTCAATGGCTAATCTACTTTCAGTCTCTATAGGTTTGCCTATTGTGGACATTTCATGTAAATGGAGTCATACAATATGTGGTCTTTTGTGAAGGATTTTCTACTTGGCATAATGTTCTCAAGGCTCATCCATGTTGTAGTTTGATCAATTCTTCATTCTTTTTTATTGTCAAATAATATTCCATTGTATGGATATGCTACCTTTATTTATCCTTTCATCAGCTGATGGACATTTGGGTCTCCATTTTTTGTCTATTGTGAGTAATGCTGCTGTGAACATTCATGTACAAGTTGTTTTTTTTTTAAATGAACTAAGTGAGCCTGTCTTTTTTTAAAATACCTTTACTTATTTTATTTATTATTTTTGGCTGCACTGGGTCTTCATCGCTGCGCACAGGCTCTCTCTAGTTGTGGTGAGCGGGGACTACTCTTCGTTGCAGTGCACGGGCTTCTCATTGCAGTGGCTTCTCTTTGTTGCGGAGCACAGGCTCTAGGTGCACGGGCTTCAGTAGTTGTGGAATGCGGGCTCAGTAGTTGTGGCGCACGGGCTTAGTTGCTCCGTGGCATGTGGGATCTTCCCAGACCAGGGATCAAACCCATGTCCCCTGCATTGGCAGGCGGATTCTTAACCACTACGCCACCAGGGAAGTACCTGTACTTTTGGGTGGACAAATTTTTCAATTCTCTGTGTATATATCTAGGAGTGGAATTGCTGGGTCATATGGTAACTCTATGTTTAACCATTTGAGCAACTGTCAGACTGTTTGCCAAAGTGGCTGCACCATTTTACATTCCCACCAACAGGGTATGAATGTTCCAGTTTCTCCACATCTTCACCAACAGTTGTTATTATCTGTCTTTTTTATTACAGCCATCCTAGTAGGTGTAAATTTGTTGTTTTGATTTACATTTCCCTGGCGGCAAATGATGTTGAGGATCTTTTCATGGGCTTATTGGCCATTTGTATATCGTCTTTGGATAAATATCTGTTCCAAGTCCTTTGCCCATTATTATTATTATTTTTTAATTTGGCTGTGCTGGGTCTTAGTTGTGGCATGCAGGATCTTTTAGTTGCAGCATGCAAACTCTTAGCTGTGGCATGTGGGATCTAGTTCCCCGACCAGGGATCAAACCCGGGCCCCCTGCATTGGGAGCACCAAGTCTTAGCCACTGGACCACCAGGGAAGTCCCCCTTTGCCCATTTTTTAAATTGGATTGATTCTGTTGAGTGGTAAGACTTATGTATTCTAGATACAAGTTTCTTATGATTTGCAAAAATTCCCTCCCGTTGTGTGGGTTGTATTTTTACTTTCTTGATGGTGCCCTTTAAAGCACAAACATTTTTAATTTTGTTGATGTCCAATTTGTCTATTTTTGTCTATTTTTGCTTGTGCTTTGAGAGCCATATCTAATAACCCATTTCCTAATACAAGGTCGTGAAAATTTATGCCTATGTTTTCATCCAAGGGTTTTATAAACATTTACAAAGTTTATAATTTAGTTATAAAAGTTTAAAATGCATAAAAGTTTTTTTCAAATAAACTATGTTTTTATAGCTAAAAGCTCTTACATTTAGATTTTTGATCCATTTTGAGTTAATTTTTGTATATGGTTTGAGGTAAGGGTCCAACTTCATTCTTCTGCATGTGGATATCCAATTCTCCCAACTCCATTTGTTGAAAAGACTATTTTTTCTCCATTGAATTGTCTTGACTTCATTGTTGAAAATAAACTAACTGTAAATATAAGGGTTTATTTCCAGACTCTCAATTTTATTCCCTGGGTATATATCTTTCTTTATGCCAGTATCACATTGTTTTGCTTACTGTAGCTTGGTAGTAAAATTTTAAATCAGGACCTGTGAGTCTTCCAACTTGTTCTTCTATTTAAAGATTAGTTTTGTTTTTCTAGATCCCTTGCATTTCCATATGAATTTTAGGATCAGCTTGTCAACTTTTGCAAAAAAGAGAAAGAAAAGCAAACTGTCTGGGATGCTGATAGGGATTGCATTGGCTCCGTAGATCAATTTGAGGAGTACTGTCATCTTGACAATATCAAATCTTCTGACCCATGAACATGGGGTATTTTTAAATTTATTTAGATTTTAATTTCTTCCAACAGTGTTTTATAGTGTTCAGTGTATAAATCTTACATTTCTTTTGTTAAATTTATATAGAAGTATTTTATTCCTTCTGTTCCTATTGTAAATGGAATTGTTTTCTTTCTTTTTTGGATTGTTCATTGCTAGTGATGAGAAATACAATAGATTTTTGTACATTGTTCTTGTTTTCTGAAACCTTGCTGAACCAGTTTACTAGCTCTAATATTTGTGTGTGTGTGTATTCCTAAGGATTTTCTATATACAAGATCATGTCATCTGTAAAATGAGATTGTTTACTTCTTCTTTTCCAGTCTGGATGCCATTTGTTTCTTTTTATTGCTTACAGGGTTAAATAGAAGTGATGGGAGAAGACATCCTGATCTGAGGGGGAAAACATCCAGTCTTTCATCATTTATGTATGATATTAGCTGTGACTTTTTCACAGATGCCCTTTGATAATTAGCAAGTTAAGGAAGTTCCCTCTTATTCCTAGTTTCTTAAGCTTTTTTAAAACATCAAAGTTGTTGGGCTTCCCTGGTGGCACAGTGGTTAAGAATCCACCTGCCAACGCAGGGTACACAGGTTCGAGCTCTGGTCCGGGAAGATACCACATGCCGCAGAGCAACTAAGCCCGTGTGCCACAACTACTGAGCCTGCGTGCCACAACTACTGAAGCCTGAATGCCTAGAGCCCATGCTCCTCAACAAGGGAAGCCACCACAATAAGAAGCCTGTGCACCACAACGAAGAGTAGCCCCGGCTCACCACAACCAGAGAAAAGCGTTCACACAGCAATGAAGACCCAATGCAGCCAAAAATAAAATAAATTAATTAAAAAAAAAAAGAAAATCGAAGTTGTTGGATTTTGTCAAATGTATTTTCTGTGTCTATTGAGATGATCAGAGGGTTTTTGTTCTTTATTCTACTAATATTCTTTATTACATTAATTGATTTTCAGATGTTAAACCAACCTTGCATTCTTGAGATAAATCCCACTTATATAATCATTTTTATATATTGCTGAATTTTGTTTGCTAGTATTTTGTTGAGGATTTTTACATCTATATTCATAAGAAATAGTGATCTGAAGTTTTCTTTTCTTGTGATGTCTTTGTCCCATTTTGTTATCTGGATAATTCCCAGACAGTCTGACTTTTGGCCCTCACTTTTCTTCTGCCCCAACTTCCTTTAATTCCCTGACTCTCTGCCAGGACTGTCCCAGGTAGTGAAAGCATCTTGGGAATGCAAAATCATAGGCCCCGCCGCTGGGGCAATAGCTGGCATCACTCCTTAGTCTGTACTTTGGACTTCAGTCATGATCCCCTCCCCAGCTGAATGTCTGCATAAACTGGGACTCCTTGCAGGAGAAAACTCCAGAACCAGGGCTGAGGCAGAGGTAAGGGAAGGCAGCAGGCTTTGTAGATGGGGTGGTCATTCTAGATTCAACCAAGGAGATTTGGAGACTTGTTCTCAATTACTTATGCACAGCCCATTCTCAACTAAAAGCCCTCTCCCTGGAGCCTGCTTTCCATTCAAGTCCTATCCCAGCTCTGACCTCATCTCTTACCTACTTTTTACACTCAGCAGGCTCCAGCCATGCTGGCCTTCTGTTTATTTTCTTCCCAGTCTTGGGACCTTTGTACTTGCTGCTTCCTGGGGATGGAACCCATAATCCTAGATTTGCCCGTGATGCTCTTTCTGTTCAAGTCTCAGCTCAAATCTTACTGCTTCTACTGCTGCATAATAAATGACCACAAACTTAACATCTTAAAAACAACGTCCATTTCTTATCTTATGGTTCTATAGATCAGAAGTCCAGGCTGACTCAGCTGGGTCCTCTACTTAGTGTCTCATGAGGATGAAGTCAAGGTCTTGGCCAGTGTGAGCTTTTATCTGGAGGCCCTGGCATAGAATCCACTGCCAGACTCACCTGGGTTATTAACAGAATTCAGTTCCATTTGGCTGTAGGAATGAGGTCCCTGTTTCTTTGTTGGCTGTCAGCCAGTGGTTGTTCTCAGTTTCTAGAGGCCATCTACATTCCCTGGCTAGGAGCCCCTCCCTCTTCAAGATCAGCATGGCACATTGACTCCTCCTGCTTCAAATTTCTCTGACTTCTGTCTTCCTCTTCTGTAGCTAGCTGGAGAAGCTTTTCAGCTTTTAAGAGCTCATATGATTACATTTGGTCCACATGAATAATTCAGGACAATCTCCCTATCTTAAGGTCAACTGATTAGTAAACTTAATTACATCTGCAAAGCCCTTTTTCTCATGTTAGGTAACATATTCATAGAGATTAGGGCATGGAATTTTTGGGGGCCATTATTCTCCTTACCGCAGTTCACCTTCTAGCCCTCAAAGATTCATGTCTGTCCCACACACAAAATACACTCACTTCCTCTGAGGTCCCTAGAAGTCTCATCCCATTACAGCATCAAGTCAGAGTTTAAAAAAAAAAAAAAAAGTCTCATATAAATCTCATCAAACCAAAAGTCCCAAGTCTCATTATCTAAATTATATGCAGACCCATCTGCATATAATCCATCCTGGAGCACAATTCCTCCCATCTGTGGACCTATGAAACTAAAGAAACAAGTCATGTACTCCAACATGCAATGCTGAGACATGCATAGGGTAACAGTTATAGACATTCTGGTTCAAAAAGGGAAGAAATGGAAGGTAAAAAGGAGTCACTGATCCAAAGCAATTTCAAAAGCCGGCCGGGCAAATTTCTTTAGGTGTCCAGGCCTACAAGTAACCCTCCACGGCTCTGCTCTACCTTCTGAGCTCTCAGTTCTGCCCTTTGGATTAATCACCTCCCCTAAGAAACCATTCCTGACTATCTTTTAGAACAGCCGTCTCCAACCCCTTGTAATTTTTTGTCACAACACACTGCTTAATTTTTTAATAATACATATCCTGGTTTTGAGATGTCTTAGCTATTTCTTTACTTGTCATCTCCACTAAAATATAAACTCCATGAAAGCAGAGACCTTGTCTGAATCTTCACCTCTATTTCTCCAGCACCCGCCATAATGCCTGGTGCGTAAGTCTTGCTCAATAAATATTTTGGGAATAAATGAAAGAATCAGTTAAATGTGGATTGGGGTGGTGTGGTATGCTGAACAATGGCCCCCCGAATATGTCCACATCCTAATCCCTGGAACCTGAGAATGTTACTTGACATGGTAAAAGGGATTTTGCCAATGTGATTAAGTTAAGGATGGTGAAATGGTAGATTATACTGGAGTATCTGGATAGGCCTAAGGTAATCACAAGGGTCCTTATAAGAGGGAGACAGGAAGGTCAGAGTGGGAGGAGAAGGTGATATGATAGAAGCCAAGATTGGAATGATGTGCTTTGCAATGGAGGATAGGGCCACTAGCTAAGGAATGCAGGCATCAGTTAGAAACTGAAAAAGGTAAGCAAATGGTTCCTCCAGAAGGAGCCAGCCCAGCCAACTCCTTGACTTTAGCCCAGTGAAACTAATTTTGGATTTCTGACCTCCAGAGCTATAAAAGAATACATGTATGCTGTTTTAAGCCACTAAGTTTATGGTAATTTGTGCCAGGAGTAATAAGAAACTCAAGTTCCATTGCCTAAAGCAAACCATAGCTGATGTCAGTGGAGTGGGGATATATAATCTTTTCGTATGGAGGGGCCCCACAGGGAAGGCCAATGAGTTTTTGAACAATTGTAAAATCTTCCCCTGTCTGCCCTCTTTGCCACAAATACTGTCTTTTGTGTTTCCTCCACATGCAAAATAAATGCATCCCTGTCTCGAGGCAGACCACCCAAATGACCTATCTAATCATGGCAGCAGGCTCAAATCCAGGACCTCTGATAGTCTCTATATCAGGTCCAGATGTGGCATCTCTTGATCCAGAGACCTATGGCCCAAAGTAAATAAACAGATAAACAGATAACTAGATAGATAAATAACTAGATAAACAGATCAATCAATCAATCACAAGTTATCTCTGTCCCCTCCACCACATCCAACATATGAAGTGGAACAGGGACAGGATAATAGCAGTAAACACCCTCATTCAGAAGGAAAAATGGGAGACAGAAGTTACTGGTCTATGATAATTCTAAAAATCCCGCTGGGCAGATGTTGAAAAGGACCCCCTCCTTCCCCTGGGAGTGGAACTGCTTCCTGGGACTAGTTCCCTAGTTCATTCTTCTCCATGTCCTTAGCTCTGCCTTTGTTTGTTTATTTGGCTGTCTTAGTTGGGTCTTAGTTGCCCCGTGCGGGATCTCCAGTTGTGGCATGTGGGATCTTTAGTTGCAGCATGTGGGATCTAGTTCCCTGACCAGGGATCGAACCCAGGCCCCTGCATTGGGAGTGCAGCGTCTTAACCGCTGGACCACCAGGGATGTCCTGGCTCTGCGCTTACAATGGCCCATCCTTTTCCATTTATTCTCCTTGGCCACATTTGAGAACACTTGGAGGTTATGCCTTTCTTTAATAAGGCAGCTTTCTTTTTTTTTAATTTTTTTTGCGGTATGCGGGCCTCTCACTCTTGTGGCCTCTCCCGTTGCGGAGCACAGGCTCCAGACGCGCAGGCCCAGTGGCCATGGCTCACCGGCCTAGCCGCTCTGCGGATCTTCCCGGACTGGGGCACGACCTCATGTCCCCTGCATTGGCAGGCGGACTCTCAACCACTGCACCACCAGGGAAGCCCCAGACATGCCTCTTTTTCGACTTAGTTGTAGGCAAATGGAGAGTTACACTCTTAATCTCTTTTCCCTGAATCACCTTGTATAACTGAAAGGATTTACTGGAAACCACTTCGACCAAGTCAGAGGTTTTTACATAAGGCATGAGAGCCATACACTTGATACGGCCCTTGCCACAAAGATGAGCTTGTTTTTTTACAATAAATTTATTTATTTATTTTATTTTTGGCTGCACTGGGTCTTCGTTACTGCGCGTGGGCTTTCTCCAGTTGAGGCGAGCGGGGGCTACTCTTCCTTGCAGTGTGCGGGCTTCTCATTGCAGTGGCTTCTCTTGTTGTGGAGCACAAGCTCTAGGCACGCAGGCTTCGGTAGTTGTGGCTCATGGGCTCTAGAGTGCAGACTCAGTAGTTGTGGCGCACAGGCTTAGTTGCTCCACGGCATGTGGGATCTGCCCCAATCAGGGCTCAAACCTGTATCCCCTGCATTGGCAGGTGGATTCATAACCACTGCGCCACCAGGGAAGTCCCACAAAGATGAATTTTAATAAAACTTTGTGCCTTAACGACCTTGTCAAGTTGTATCTTTCACTGGTTAAAAATCTGGATCACTTGCCTGGAGTTTCTATATTCTCTTCCATTTCTGCTTAAAAACTGGCCAATTATATTCTGAGTCATCTCTTTCTTACAGTAACTTGTCAAATGCACGCAATAGCAAGCAAGGCATGCTACTAATATTCTCTTTCCCCAATTTTTTGCCTAAAGCTCTAAACTCAGTTGGACATTATTTATACTCTTAGTTCTATTCCCAGCTTAGTTTAAAAAAGTGCTTCACCACTGCATAACACACATCACCATCTTTCCAGCTTCCAATGGTAGTTTCCTCACCAGCCACTGTCCAGCTCCAAAGCCAATGACACACAATTCAGGTTTATTTTTTATTGTAGCAACACCCCACTGCTGGGTAATAATTCTGTAACAGTTGAAAGGACTGTTGATGTGGTAACAACCAACCTCAAAATATCAGTGGCTAACAGCAAGAGAAGTTTCTCATTTACATTACGCATCATTTTACAGGTGGGCTACAGCTCAGCTTCATGTCCTGTTAATTCTGGGTTCCAGGCTGAAGAAGTCTTGATCTGGCAACTAACAGTTTCATGGCCGAGGAAAAAGAGAAGGGAAGCTCTCAGAATATTCATTGGTGCTTAAAGCTTCTATTTGGAAGTGGTACTTTGCATTTCTACTCATATTCCACTGGCCATAGCCAAGCCCATTGTAAGTGGGGCATGAATATATAATCCTCCTAAAGAGAGGGGCCCAGCAGGAAGGACAGCATATATTTGGAACAATAATCTACCACAGGGCTGTACCAGAAACTGATATCAATCACTGAACTTGTCCATTCTTGCTTCATATGCACTCTGCTGCAGCGTTTTGTACCATGTAACACCTCTCATACATCTTGATCAAGGGTAAAATCTTGACTCAAGGTAGACAATTCATAGGTAGGTCAATGTAGCCTGACCTAGACCAGTCAGGTTCCTTTTCTTAAGAATCTGAAGCATGAAATATTCAGCGGGTGAGGGAGTAAGTGGAGAGGGCTTGCAGGTGAAAGGTGATACAACATGATTTGGAAAAGCCATAACTAACACAGGCCATGTTCCCTGAAGGCTGGGCTGACAGCAGCCAAGCCAGGATTTCAGTGCAAAACCTGCCCTTAGCCCCTCACTCAGGTCAGTTTCCCACAGGGAAGGGGTATATGCAAGGAAGCCTGTGAAACCTCCGGTGCACTTGCCTTCTAAGTCTGCTCCAAACTTGCCACTCACCTGTTCAAAAATCTTCTATAGGTCCCCACAGCCCACAGAAAAAGTTCAAATTGTTGAGCCCGGCATCTGAGCCCTCGCTTGGCCATCTAGCCACCTCTTCCAGGAGGTTCTGGATGGCGTCCTGGGTGAGACGGTTAAGCAGCCTTTCAGGGTGGCGCTGTCCAGCACGGCCAAGCGGAAGACACACGCTGCACGTGGACACCCAGCTGCTTAGATGTGGCAGTCTCCGCGTCGGCTTGACAATCTCTATCAGATTCCAGTAGGTACCATGGGTCGTGCAGTTTGATTCTGAAGGCAGAAAAATGGGGGACTGGACAAAGGCGACCAAAAGGACAGGATTCTGCTGAAGAAGCAGGCCGCAAGGGGAAGAGATGGAGAATGGAGAATCAGGGAAGCGCAGAGGCCCCGCGTCCAAATCAATCTTCCCCTGGGGCAGGATCCATCCGGTTAGGCAGGTTCCCCATTGGGTGGGCATCCATAGTGTTCGAACGCTTCTGAAAATGAGGGGTTCCTTCCTGTAGGCGTCTAGAGTTTCTTCTGTACACAGGACACAGGATCTCAGACAGGACGAAGGCGTGGGTAACCTCCCAGACCCGGCCAGCCGCAAGTCCCAGCAGCTAGGGAGAGCGACCCGGCCACGCCTTCTCGCGTGAGGTTCTGACTCCCTGGCACGCCTGCCAGTCTCTCACTGGCCAGCCGCCTTCCGTCTCCTTTGGCGTTTTGATCATGCCCCTTGCGCTCTGTGATCCAATCGCTTTTGGGTGCGACTGAGGACTCGCTCTGAGGCCCCGCCCACATCAGCGTCCTCTAATTGCTGTTTAATACCCGGTGCTCACTCCTTCAGGACGCCCTACGGACCAATCCTGATGCTCTTCAGGAACAACATTTAGGTCCGCTAGTCAGTCGTTTTCCAAGTGGCGACTGGGCTACCCTTCAGCCACACCCCGTACACTCGGGGCCAAATGGACCCTCGGATCTGGCGCAGGCACCGAGCAACCGCCATTCTAGGGCCACAGGGAGGCGCTGCAGGCGGGCGCCCAGCCACGGATGGAGGCTGAGCGGTCCTGTCCCACGTCACTGGGGCCCAATCCCGCCCTCTGACCCCTCCCCCATCCCGGGTCCGGGGCGGGTCCGAGTCTGCACCAACGACCACACAGCTAGCCCTTCATCGCTCGCATCGCCCCGGCACCCACGTGTGCACCCCATACTTGGTGGCCGAAGCGAGCGGTACTGCAACCAGACGGGCTGGGCTACAGGAGCAGCAGCGGTGACCTGTGGGATCGAAAGTGCGATGGGCAGGGCGGCTGGAACCCGGCTCCCAGACCTTGGTCAGGATCAGGCATCTCCCTCTTTTTACCAGGCTTCGGAGCCAGGAGCCCTGAAACTAGGTGTCTGGGGACAGGCGCCACACCCAGCTGCAGAAACTAGGCATGGGACTTGGAACTCTTAGACATTTAGAGTGGAAGCCTGGAGTTCAGGTGAGTCATGGAAACCCTGGGGTCAGGCTCCTCTGCCTCCTCTACCCGCTTCAGCCACAAGACCCCTGAGAAACAAGGTGAGCTGATACAGTGCCTGGTTCCATAACCTGAACTCATATAAGAGGCAATGCCTTTTTCTGGGCACAGGGCCTGGCCTGTTGAACCCTTTGCCTGGCAACCTCTTCACTGATTCTTCCCATAACTGGCCCCTCCTCACTTGCCACGCCACTCAAATATCGCCCCCTCTGAGACAGGCCCTTCCGAGTCCACTATATCCAAAGTAACAGGCTCAATTACTTTTTCATAGTGCCTCTTCTTCTTGGCCTCAGGAATGCCCATAGATCTCACACACACACACACACACACACACACACACACACACACACACCACCTGTGTCTCAGCCTGGCCTGGCTCAGCCTCACTCACACACACACACACACACACACACACACAC
>NW_020173198.1:1082506-1083260 GCF_003031525.2 Neophocaena asiaeorientalis asiaeorientalis
TCACACACACACACACACACACACACACACACACACACACACACACCACCTGTGTCTCAGCCTGGCCTGGCTCAGCCTCACTCCTTTGGGGTTAGGTACTCACAGCCAGATGTGGGTGTTACATCCTCCCGGCCCCACTCATTCTCATGGGAGAGTAGAAGGGCACTGCCAGCCTGGTGTGCTCACAGCACCTACGACAGTCTGATCTGAGCCTGCCTGGGCTGGGCCTGTCCCCAAGGGTGGCCAGGAGGTGGGAGGCTGGTTACCTGGAGGCCCTGGACCAGCCTTTTCAGGAACACACATGCACAGGGGAATCTCCAAGCTTTTTTTTTTTTTTTTTTTTTTTTTTAATTTCTTACAAAACCACATGTCCCAGCCAGACAGGACAGTGCAAGGCCCGCCCCCAGGCACTGTGGCTGGAGGAGGGAGGCCCCCATGGATGAGGGGCTGCCGACCCCAGAAGGACCGTCTGCCCCTCTGCACAAGGCCAGTGTGAGGAAAGGGTCTGGCTGGAGGCTCTGTCCTGCCCACCCCCAGCTGCTGGGAGAGAAGGTAGACCCGGGGTCCCTGGTGCTCCTAGTGCCTGCAAGGGAAGGAGTGCAGAAGAGGGTCTGAGGGGAGGAGGAAAGGCTGGGGTCAGGGATGGGGCAGGCCAGGGGGCAGGCCCACAGTATCTCACCGAGAATATGCAGCGCTATCAAACCAACGTGGAGACGCTAATGATGACCACCAGGACGAGGACGGCGACGGACAA
>NW_020173198.1:1083270-1116791 GCF_003031525.2 Neophocaena asiaeorientalis asiaeorientalis
GAGGCTGACCTTCCTCTCCTTCTTCTGGCTCTCCAGGGCCATCTTGACATGTTCCTGCCCACGTTCCACATAGTCTGCTGAGCTCAGAATGTTCTTCTCAATTCTGTTGATTGTCTCCCCCTGTTCGGAAGAGGGGGCGGTTCAGGCAGGTAGGAATGACTGGGGGTGGAGGGCCCAGCAGCTCCTCAGTCTGCCCAGCCCAACCACAAATGACTGAAGGACACTCTTGGCAGAGAGCACTGCACTAACAAAGATGTGGAGGCAGGACCACATCTGACCAAAGACTGCTCTCCTGCCGGTGGCTTCGAGGCCCCCTTCCACCATGTGGTCCCTTCTGTCCTGCTCCCTCTCCCCATACAACCTCTACTCGCAGTGCTGGCTGGGAGCTGAGTGCCTTACATGGCTCCTATCTTTTCACACAGAGTGAACTTTTGTCCCCTCACAAGTCTGTCTGAAGTCGTGTTCTTTAGACCTGTCTCCCTGCTGCTGTGAAGCTCTCCCTATCCTGGTACTCCTACCGAGTGAAAGCTCTTCCCCATGACTCCCAGCTGCGAAAGAGCATTGGGTCAGCTCCTCCAGGACAGGGCTGGAAGCTCCCCTTATCCTGAGATAAGGGCCAGGGGAAGAATACCACCTCCCACTCCATCCTTGTACAGATTTTAGGAGGCAGGCCCTCTAGGGGGCAGCTGTGGAGCTCTCAGAAGTATGAGGGTAGATTCTGTTGGTGGAGGAGAAGCCAGGGTTGGGGCCATACCTGGGGTGGGCTCAAGTTTGAGGGATGGGGTACAATGTATAGAGGAGTGGCCATCCAAGTAGCTATTCAGGAGGACGCAATTTGGGGGCACAGCTAAGGATGGAAATAAAGGCCAGCCTGGGGGCTTGGCCCAGTCTGGAGGGGAACAAACGCCCCGGGGAGAGAGGCTAAGGGTGGAGGTGGGCTGACAGGCACAACACAGTCTCACGTCTGGGGGCTGAATCAAGCCTGGCCAGCTGCCTGGGGTGCCCACCTGCATCTCCACTTCAGTAGCCAGAAAAGTGAAAATCTCATGAAGTTCACGGATACTGCGCTCAAGCTGCTGGATCTCACTGTGCCGGGCCGAGATCTCGTTTAGGGCCTGTCGAGTCACCTGTGTGTCCTTCAGTATCTGGAGAGTGGACAGGAGTGAAGGGACAAGTCACAGGGAAACCAGCAGCAGGTTCAGAGTTTCCTGTTCAGCTTTGGAGCGGCCCTCAGGCCTAGAACTGGGGCCAGGCCCCTGATGAGTGGTTCCACGCAGGCTAATTCGTGCCCTTCCGGGCCTCAGGATTCCCTCCATGAAAAAGGGCCAGGACTCAGAGAGGACGGGGGGCCCGGCAGAGGGAGGCTGGCTGCGGCCACTCACATTGGACACAAACACCTCGCTCTGCCCGCTGTCCAGCATCTGCTCCAGCTCCTCGTCAGACACCATTCCAGCATTTGCTGTGAAGGAAAAGGCCAGGCTCAGAGCTGGTCAGGTCACCTGACCCTGTGGGCCGGACGCCGCAACTCACTGATCTTCAGCTGCCTCCGAATCCGCTCCACGTTCTTCTCCCGGTATTCGGACTGCATTGAGTTGCACTTGTTGATGAGCTCCACAAATTGTTGGGACAGGACCCCGTGCTAAGGATGGAGAATAGAAGCTGGGTACTCCTGGGAGGATCCCTGCCTGGTCTGGGCTTCAGCATCCCCGTGGGACAGTGAGCAAAGAGCATGAGCTCATAGGTGCCTGCTGCCTTGACCACCTTGAAAGGCTCCCCCAGTCTCTCAAAGTAAAAGCCGAAGCCCTTACCAGGACCTGCAAGCCGAAGCCCTTACCAGGACCTGCAAGGCCCTATATGACCCGCCCCTTCCCCCGTTGCCCCTCTGACCTTACCTCCCAACACTGTTCCCTCACCCCTTCCCTCCAACCACAATGGGCTCTTTACTCCTCCCTGAGCAGAGCACACTTCCACCTCAGGCCTTTACACTTGCGCGCCTTCGGCCTGGAATGTTCAGGCCCCACAAAGGCCTTTAGTCTTTGTTACAATGTCACCTTCTAAGTGAAGTTTTCTCCACCTTACTGCAACCTGCTTTCTCCCGATGTTCTCATTCTCTCTCCTCCTGCTCTTTTCCCTTAATACTTTCTATGTTCTAAAATAATTTACTGATTTATTATGGTGATTGTCTCTCCGCACTGGAATGTAAGCTCTGTGAGGACAGGGATCTTTGGTTCACGGCCGTATCCCAAACAGCTGAAAAAGGGTCTGGCACACAGTAGACCCTCAACAAATATTTGTGGAATGCTTGTTGAACACCAGCCTCACTGCTTAGACTAGAAGTGTGCTGGGATGCCCGGGGGTCATAGCGATTGCCCAGATTTTTACAGGCCCACCTGGGCCGTCAGCCTCTCACACCAGTGACTACCACAAGCCCCCCCTCTCCCGCGAAACGCTCTCTCTCCTTGTTCATTTTGCTGATGTCTAAAATCTGCTCATTCCTTGGAGTTCCTTCCTCAAAGACACATCTGCTCTCTTGGCTTCAGCTGTACCCTTTCAAGATGCCCAAACTGTTCCATCTTCAATCTGGGGTCTTTGCTGAGCTCTGGGCCCACCTACTTCAACTCTGATCTCCAAGAACTCCAAACCATGCCTCACTGCGCATCCAAAGGAGGCTGCTCAGACCACCTCAAATCTCCTTACAAAGCTGTTGCTTCAGTGACCTTCCACCCCAGGGAAGTTTCTCTTCCTGACTTCTTGAACTCTGTCCCTGGGGCAGAGGATGTCCCTGTCACATAGGCAGGGAACCTCCCAGCCATTTGACTGCACCCTCTTCTTCCCTGGGCAGAGCCATTAGCTACCAAGTCCTACCTGAGTAATGTCTTTGTCATCTATTCAAGCTTAACTCCCCATCTTGGCTTCTAGAAAGTATCTCCTACAGCCGAGCCCAGATCATGTCTAGGGACTCAGCAACTTCTCACTGAATGGAGAAGAGGGCAGTGATATAATGGACTGGAAGTCATGAGACCTGGGTTCTTGACCTTGGGTGAATCCTATTCCTCTCTGAGCCTCAGTTTCCCCATTTGGAAAATCATCTGGTTGGACTTGATGATCTCTAAGGGCCCTTCCTTCTCACATCTGCCATCTAATGATCTATAAAACACTAGCTGAAATTTCCTAGTTCTGGGAATAATGAACCCACCTGGGTTTTTCTCATTCTTGTGTTGACCGAGTTATAGTTCTCATCAGCTTCCTCCTTCTGGGGCTCTATGGCTGTGGAAAGACACAAGAGTATTGGTAGAGCAGGGGAGTTTGACCTGTGGCTTCTGAAATTCAGTTTGGGGACTAGGACCCCAGCCACCCAGCCATACAATAGAGAGGTGCTTATGACCATAGGATGTTTTTTTGGAAATAAAATTTATCATAAAATGACTAATTCTGAGTCTCTGACAGGCAAAAGTATATTTTTCTTTGCAATAAATACATCAGAGAATTCCCACAGGCATGCAGAGGCCTCCTAACAAAACCCCCAACTGCCTGCCCAAAGAATGCACACTGGTCAGCAAGAATTGTAGAAGTACAGCTGATCCTTGCACAACTGTATGGGTCCACTTATACTTGGATATTTAGAAAACAAATGCATGCTACAGAACTACATGATCCACGGTTAGTTGAATCCACCCATGCAGGACCTGGGATATGGAGGGTGGACCATACAGTTATATGCATATTATGACTTGGGGGGTGGGGTGGCAACGCTAATCTCTGCCTCGGTCAAGGGTCAAATGTAAACGGTTTCATTATAAATAAGGGAACCTAAGAGGCAGGCATATGCTGTGGAAAGAACTTTGGACTGGAAGCCAGGAGACGGAGATTCTAGACGTAGGCCTGCTGTGTGACCTGGATATATGTCACTGGCCTCTCTGGGCCACACACTCCCCAGATATACCAGGAGCTGGGCAGGATCAGAGGAAAGTATCTGTCTGAGGTCCTAGAAGCTCACCCTTCAGCTGCGCGCGGATGTCCCTCCCCAGCTGTTTGATCTCGTCGCGCAGGTTCTGCAGGTCCTGCTTCATGCCTGAACAAAAGAAAGCCATGATGCCCAAACAGCAGCCCCTACCTCAACAAATCTCCCTGCCCACCACCTGCGTGGAACTACAATCCCCACAATCCCTCAGGGTGAGCATGCGTTCTACACCCAGGATTTGACTCACTCTCCTCGGGAAGGGGCGTGGCCAGAATGGTGACCTGCTGCTTCTCCAACTCTCGGACTTTATTCTCCAGCTTGACAATAGTTTGCCGAATTGTCCGAACCTGGGGAGGATGACCGAGAGGGCTATAGGAGATATGGGGGTACTCCAGGCCGCTATGCTCCTCGGGTCCTCCAGCCCCCTCGTGAATCCAGGCCGAGACCTCAGCCTCTTACCTTCTGGAAGAATTCATCGTCCGGGCTCCCCAGCCGTGCAGTGCCCGGGTGTACCACCAGCGCGACTCTCTCCTTGTCTTCATCGTCCGAGCTGTCATCCCCCTGCCAGGGCCGGGGTCACTGGCATCACTTCCTTAATATTGCTCTCGCCCAGCAGGACTCACAGACTTCCGGGTCTTTCCTTCCTAGCCCACAGCCACCCCTCCCTGCCCCGAAGACCAGGAGTCCTGCATTCCAGCCAGACCCCACCCCGTCCGCCTGTCCCCAACCCTGCTGCGCCGACTTCTCACCTGCCTCAGCTCGTGGGTCCTGTCCCGCATGGCGGCCCGAGCTCCCTCTCCCCGGCGCCGGAGCCCGGCGGGCCTCAAGATTCTAAGTTTGGAACTCCCGTATCCCACTCACACTCTGACACTCCCCTCCGTCCTCACCCTGCGGACCCCAAAACTGCCCCCTCCACGAGCCGCCAGAGGCTCTTTCCCTGGCACCATCCACAGTCAAGGGGAAGGAGCCGACCTCGGGGACCCCCAACTTTCCACAGGTTGGAATTCCCTTTTCTTCCCCCCCTCCCGCTCCAGTAGCCTCGGCCCCGCCCCCTCTGGGATGACTGGAGCATGCGCACGGGAGCTCGTCCCTTCCCCACCCGAGGGAAAGGCGGAGGTCGGAAGCAGCAGGGCTCCGAACGGAAGCAAAATTGCCAGGACGTGAGAACCCGCCCACTTCGCCGGAACTATCGCATCTTCAAACGGAAATCTACTTGCCAAAAGGGGTGAGAATGCGTCATTGGTATGTAATCTGAGAGGCCCCTCATCTCACATCACCCCACGGTGCACCCCTCCTCGCGTCACGTGACCGGCCCGGTCCCAGCCTCTCGGACCACAGAACGTGACGCTTGGACTGTCACATGTCTCGGCTCTGTCAACTCCGTCTCTGGAGCACCTATCTCCCCACGACGTCCTCGGCACCCCGGTGCCGGAGTTACCTCCCTTCAGCCCCCACGCGGCGGGGAGGGGGCGCTGACTATCCCCAGGGGCAGTGGGTGGTAGGACCCTGGCTGAATTCGGCTTTATTTCTTTTGGGTCCGGGCGTGTTGGGCAGACGACTTAGAATTTGGAGCTGGCAACATGATGAGACCTTGAAATTCAGAAAAGAAAAAGATCCAGCATCAGAGAGTTGCAGGGTTTTGTAGGCAGAGCATCTGGGGGTGGGAAGTGACCTCACCCGAGGCAGAAATCTCTTCTCCCGCATACTCCTGGCACAGCTTCTGACAGGTGGGCGGCTGGCGCCCGGCTTGAACGCTGCAGTCCCGCTGCATTCACCACCTTCTGAGCAGCATCACCATTTCAGGGCAGCTCAGGCTGAGAAAAGAGTCTATTATATTGAGCAGCATGTCACTTAGACCGCCCCCCCCAGACCCTCACCTTGCACCGGAGTCTACCCTCTGGAGCCCACAAAAAAATTCCACATTATAGTGGCATGTGAGCTCTTGAGGTGAGGGCATGACTGTAGGGTTCTCACCAGAATTCCAGCGCCTAGTTCAATACCCAGCACATAGTGGACCCTCAGTAGATATTTGTGTTTTTTGGGATTTTGTTTTGTTTTTTTTTTTGCGGTACACGGGCCTCTCACTGCTGTGGCCTCTTCCGTTGCGGAGCACAGGCTCCGGACGCGCAGGCCCAGCGGCCATGGTTCATGGGCCAAGCCTCTCCGCGGCATGTGGGATATTCCCGGGCCGGGGCACGAACCCGTGTCCCCTGCATCGGCAGGCGGAATCTCAACCACTGCGCCACCAGGGAAGCCCAGTAGATATTTGTGGACAGAATCTTAGCCTTTCATATAACTGAAGATGAAGCTTATGGTTCCCTAGTCTTCTCTTTTAGGCTTCAGGCTGTCACGGTGACACTTCCCTAACCCTAGCCCTGTAGACATTCATTCATTCAGTGGATAGTTATTGGGAATTTACTATGGGCCAGACACTGTTCTAGGGCTGGAGATACATGAGGGCGTAACAGACAAGAATGCCTTGCACTTTTGGAACCTACATTCCCATGGAGTGGTGTGTGAAGGAGCTGGGGAGCAGAGGCCATCTAGAGGGAATAGCCCTGGGGATGGAGCTTTCCAGAGCAGAGCCCATATCTCTGTTTCATGGTCCTTTTTGACTCCTCTCAGGCCCTCTGAGCAGCCTTGAAGGGTGCATTAACTATATTGGGCCTCGAATGTGTGGGTGTTGGGGGGTATTTTCCTTTCAGTCTGTGGGAAGGTCAAACCCTACTTGATTTTTTTAAAATTGTATTTTGGCTGTGCGGGCTCTTCGTTGTGGTGCACAGGCTTCTTTAGTTGTGGCGCTTGGGCTCTAGAGCGCGTGGGGTCAGTAGTTGCAGCGTGCAGGCTTCTCTCTACTTGCAGCACACAGGCTTAGTTGCCCCGCAGCATGTGGGATCTTAGTTCCCCCACCAGGGATTGAACCTGCGTCCCCTGCATCGGAAGGCGGATCCTTAACTGCTGGACCACCAGGGAAGTCCCAAACCCTACTTGATCTTGATGCTTGGCAGCTTGTCCTGTCCCCTCCATCTGCGGGTCCATCTACCAACAGTGGAACCAGATGATCTGGGTTGGAATCCCAGCTCATTCACTTGCTGTATAACTCTGTAAGGCAAGTTACTTAACCTCTCTATGTTAACTCAGTTTCCTCATTTGAAAAATGGGAAACTTAACAGTACCAATCTCATAGGGTTGCCGTAAGGATTCAATGAAATGATATATGTGTAAAGAGAAAGAACAGTATCTGGTATTAGGTGCTAGCTAAGTGTTTGCTGCTATTATATGAGGGTGATGATCACGATTGTCACTCTGATGATGTCAGCAGCCCCAGTGTCTCCGCCAGGGTTTCCATGCTGCTGCTCGTCTTCTTTCCCCTTTCCATCTCCTGAGCCCCACTGTGCGCCAGATCATAGGCTAGCTGTCTTGCCAACTCCTGCCCATCTCTCCTGTCTCCACTTGGATCTGACACACCATATATTTTGCTAATTTATCTTATATATTGTCTGCCTCCACCCCTCCTCTCCACTACTAAAATGTAAGCTCCATGAGGACAGGGATTTTCACCTGCATTATTCACCGCCGTGTCCCCAGTGCCTACAACAGTGCCTGGCACATAGCTAGTCAATAAGTATTCATGAAGGAATGAAATTATTTCTTTTTAATTTAATAGTTACCTAGCATTCACTATGTGCCAGGTACCAGTACTAGTACTTTATAAATATTTGCTCATTTCATTCTCATATCAATTCTATGAGAAAGTACTATTATTGTCCTCATTTTACAGAGGAGGAAACTGAGGCACAGGGATGTTAAGTAATTTGCCCAAAGTTACACACTAGTAAATGCAAGGGCCAGGATTTGGAACCAGAAAGGAAGCTCCAGACTCTATGCTCTTTTTTAAAAAAATTATTTTATTACTTTATTTATTTATTTTTGGCTGCTTTGGGTCTTCATTGCTGCGCGGGCTTCTCAGTGCAGTGGCTTCTCTTGTTGCGGAGCGTGGGCTCTAGGCATGCGGGCTTCAGTAGTTGCGACACGCAGGCTCAGTAGTTGTGGTGCATGGGCTTAGTTGCTCCGCGGCATGTGGGATCTTCCCAGACCAGGGCTCGAACCCGTGTCCCCTGCATTGACAGGCAGATTCTTAACCACTGCGCCACCAGGGAAGCCCCAGACTCTATGCTCTTAGCCAGTTCACTAGGATCCAAGGAAAATGCCAGCCAGGGATGGCTCCCTGTGTTCCACCCACCTTTGGGGAGTTGTTGCTACCTACTCATGCTCTGCTTTGGATCATCTGTGGGGGGAGGAGGGGGCCGACTGCAAGACTGAGCCTTTTTCCTTCCTCCATCACAGGGTCTCTCTTCCACACCTGTTGGGTTGGGGCGGACTGTCGGGGAGGTTGTTGGTCCTCCTCCCATTCCCTGTTTGCCGTCTCCCCAGGAACTAAAGATGTCCATGCGTGTATTACATAAAGGGCTTCTCTTCACCCTACAGATGTCTCTGAGGCCGGTTTTGTGCCCAAGCCCCAGGGGCTACAGAGATGAAGCCCACACAGCTCTCTCCTCATGATATGTCTTGAGCCTGACCTTGGTCACTCCCTAGAGCGCCATCTGAGAACCTCCCTTCTTTAAACTCTACACACATTCTCGTGGCTTTAACTGACATCGTATTTGGCTCCCAAGCCCACGTCTTCAGCCCCCAATTTTCTCATAAGCTCTAGACCCCTGAATCCACTTGCCTCCTGGACATCCCCTCCTCCCCTCTTGGAGGTCCCATGAATGTCTTAAACTCACCATGTCCCAAACACCATGCATCATCTCCCCCTGAGAATGTCCTAAACCAGCTTCTGTTCCTCCTGTTTCCTCTCCATGTGGATGACACGGCGTCACCCATGCCATAACCTTGGCCTTGAACTTCATTCTAAAGGTGATGCTTCACACAACTTGTCAGGATAACCTCCATAAAAATGCTAGAAGAGGGCTTCTCTGGTGGTGCAGTGGTTAAAGAATCCGCCTGCCAATGCAGGGGACACAGGTTCGAGCTCTGGTCCGGGAAGATCCCACATGCTGCGGAGCAACTAAGCCCGTGCGCCACAGCTACTGAGCCTGCACTCTAGAGCCCACGAGCCGCAACTACTGAGCCCACGTGCCACAACTACTGAAGCCCGTGCTCCGCAGCAAGAGAAGCCACCACAACGAGAAGCCTGCGCACCGCAGTGAAGAGTATCCCCCGCTTGCCGCAACTAGAGAAAACCCGCACACAGCAACAAAGACCCAACACAGCCAAAATTTTAAAAATTATAAAATAAAATAGTAGAAGAAAATATGGGCAAAATTCTTTATAATTCTTAGCGTGAGGAAGGCCTTTCCAATTACAACTCAAAATTCAGAAACTAAGTATTTTATAATAACCTATAAGGGAAAAAAATCTGAAAAAAAAGATATATATATATGTATAACTGAATCGCTTTGCTGCCTGCCTGAAACTAACACAACTTTGTAAATCAACCAAACTTCAGTAAAAAAAATAAAAACACATTACCAATGGATATGAAAAATTCAGAAACTATAAAATAAAAGATTAATATATTGTCTACGTGAAAAAATTCTGCATGGCAAAAAAAGTCAAAGCAAAATCAAAGGACAATAAACTGGGAAAAAGTATTTGCAATCCTTATCATATACAAAGGGCTAATCGCCCTACTATTTAAAGAGCTCCCATATATCGATAAGAAAGACCAACAGTTCAATAAAAAAAATGGGCAAAGAACATGACAGATCACAAAAAGACAATAAAGACAAACAAATATGCAGATGTTCATCTTTGTGCATAATAAAAGGTGAAAAGATAATACTGAAATATTATTTTTTAATTTATTGCACTAGCAAAATTCATATGTTTTTTTTCTTCTTCTTTTTTTTTTTTGGCCACACTGCGCAGCTTGTGGGATCCCAGTTCCCAGACCAGTGATAGAACCTGTGCCCCCTGCAGTGGAAGTGCGGAGTCTTAACCACTGGACCGCCAGGGAAGTCCAGCAAAATCCATATGTTTGACAACATAGTCTTTTGGCAAAACTGTGGGGAAACAGGGACTTTCACTCATTGGTGGGGCTGCAAAATGATACAACCCAGGCCATAGTTATCAAGATTCTGAATGTATATATTGTTTCTGAATTCTGAATGCATATATTGTGTCTCCAGAGTCTAAGAATGGCTGGGTGGTTTTTCTGCCCATCTTACCTTAGATTACTCAGCAGCGGTCAGCTTGCCCCTTGGCTGGAGTTGGATGGCCCACGATGACCTCTCTCACACTTACATGTCTGGGACCTAAGCTCTGATGGTCCAGTTGACCAGGATGGCTGAGCCACTCTCTCTCTATGGTATTTCATCCTGGGTTTCTTCATAGCATAGTGGCCTCAGAGTTCCAAGAGGGTGAGAGTAGAAGCTGCAAGGTCTCTTGAGGCCCTTTGGCACAACCTTACTTGCACCATATTCTATTAGTTAGAGCAAGTCACAAGTCCATGCAGGCTGCAGAGGGTGAAGAAATGGAATTTTAATTCACCAGATCTGCACATGTGTGAAATGACACATACATCAGTGTTATTCATTGGATATTGTTTGCAGTACATCCGAAACTTGTCCATTAGCGGGTATGCAGCCATCAAAAAGAATGAAGATATTCATTATGTATAAATATGAAAACATTTCAAAATATATTGTTAGTTAAATGTTAGAATGAGTGTATCATGCTATCGTTGTATAAGAAAGAAAGTGTGCGTGTGAGTGTGTGTGTGTGCGCAGGCATATGTACGTGTTTCTCCTGGAACCTCATAAAGAAATCCTGGAAAGTTGTGCATAAACAAATAGAAGTGGTCCCTGTGGGTGGTTTGTGAGACTAAGGTAGTGAGTACGGTTGTTAGAGTAAGAATTTTCACTGGAAACCTTTTGTATAATTTAGATTTTTGGACCATGTGAAAGTATTATTTTTTATTTTTATTTTTTGCGGTACGCGGGCCTCTCACCGCTGTGGCCTCTCCCGTTGCGGAGCACAGGCTCTGGACGCACAGGCTCAGCGGCCATGGCTCACGGGCCCAGCCGCTCTGCGGCATGTGGGATCTTCCCGGACTGGGGCACGAACCCGTGTCCCCTGCATCGGCAGGCGGACTCTCAACCACTGCACCACGAGGGAAGCCCTTATTTATTTTTATTTATTTGTTTTATTTATTTATTTTTGGCTGCGTTGGGTCTTTGTTGCTGCACGCGGGCTTTCTCTAGTTGCAGTGAGTGGGGGCTACTCTTCGTTGCAGTGCTTCTCACTGCAGTGGCTTCTCGTTGCAGAGCACGTGCTCTTGGCGCACAGGCTTCAGTAGTTGTGGCGCACGGGCTCAGTAGTTGTGGCTTGTAGGCTCTAGAGCGCAGGCTCAGTAGTTGTGGCGCATGGGGTTAGTTGCTCCACGGCATGTGGGATCTTCCCAGACCAGGGCTCGAACCTGTGTCCCCTGCATTGGCAGGCGGATTCTTAACCGCTGAGACACCAGGGAAGCCCAGTATTATTTATTTTAAATAATTATATCAAAGAAAGAATGGTAAAGGCATACCTTTGAATAATTTTAAGCAAAGGAATATGTCTTAGCTTGGGCTGCTCTAGCAAAAAGCCATGTACTTGGTGGCTTAAACAACAGACATTTATTTCTCACAGTTCTGGAAGCTGGAAAGTCTAAGGTCAGGGTGCCAACAGAGGGAGTTCCCTGGCGGTCCAGTGGTTAGGACTCTGCGCTCTCACTGCCCAGGGCCAGGGTTCGATCCCTGGTTGGGGAACTGAGATCCCACAAGCAGCGTGGTGCGGCCAAAAAAAAAAGTGCCAACAGATTTAGTTCTTGGTAAGGGCTCTCTTCCTAGCTTGTACTCACTGTGTCTTCACATGGCAGAAAGAGAAAGTTCTGCTGTCTCTTCCTTTTCTTATAAGGGCACTAATCCCATCAGGGGCTCCACCCTCATGACCTGATCTAAACCTGATTACCTCCCAAAGGCCTCATCTTCTGCTACCGTTACATTGGGAATTAGGGCTTCAAAATATGAATTTTGGGGGGACACAGACAGCCAGCCCCTGATAGAACACCATAATCAAACTTTCATTTTACAGAGATACCCTCTGGTGGCCACGTGCAAGGCCACCACAGATGACTGTGCCAGTGTGCACTACACAAGGCATCACACAAAAGGGCCACCAAGTACATGTAGACACCATGTATTTGAACATTTATTACAACAGTTATCTGACAGATGGAGGTAGAGTGTCCTGGGAAAGGACACCTTTCTCTATTTGCACAAGGGTGCAGTAAGTATTGACTATAGTGAAGGTTGATTGGGAGATCAGTTAGGAATCAGGCCAAAAATAATGAGGCCTGAAGTTAGGGATGCAACATTCACTAAAGAGACAGATCTATCAGACACAGTTGCAGATTGGAAGGGATGGTGAGGGAGGAGGAGGGTCCTAGAGCACTCCTCAGTCTCTGGCCCTTGCTGTATGTGGAGGCAAGTTTGCGGGAATAAGAGAAATACCTTAAAATAAATTGCCATTATAAATCATAGCAACAAACTATTAGGAAATGTAAAAACACCATTTACAGAAATATGTGATGCCTGGGACTTCCCTGGTGGTCCATGGCTAAGACTCCACGCTCCCAATGTAGGGAACCCAAGTTCAATCCCTGGTCAGGGAACTAGATCCCACGCACCACAACTAAAAAGATCCCGCATGCCACGAAGAAAATCCTGCATGCGGCAATGAAAATCCCACATGCCACAATGAAGACCCAGCACAGCCAAATAAATAAATATTAAAAAAAAGAAATATATGGTGCCTAAATAAATCTTTTAAGAATATGTCAATGGCCTTTATAAGAGAACATTTTTAAATTTTATTGAAAGACTTTAAAGAAGTCCTAAACTAATGGCTAGATATACCACGTACATGGATAGGAAGACTCAATATTATAACGCCATCGGTTCTCCCAAAACACATCTACAAAGTCAGTGCCATTATCTAGTCTCTGCTGCATGATGTTGACTCTGGTTTTGATGGAGAGAAGGGCTTAGAATGAGCCCACTGGGAGGCAGATACCAGTCGATCCGGAGAACGTTTCAGTAGTCCAGGATTTCTGCCTGGTTTGAATCCTAGCTCCTGTCTCGAGTAAGTTACTTAAACTCTTTTACTTCAGTTTCCTTATCTGTAAATGGAGATAATAATAACAGTAATCCCAGATGGTTTTTGTGAAGATTAAATGAATTAACACTTAAACAGGGACTTAGAAGTTAGGTAAGTGGCTCCATGGGGACAGGTTGATGTTTGTTTTGCCCTCTTCTGTGTCTGTAGCCACAGAGCATAGTCCTGGCACAAAGAGCAGGGCCTCAATAAATACTGGTTAATGGATAAATAGGTCAAATGGGTATTCCTTCTTTTGTTCCTGAGCAAGCAGGTGTGATAGGTCCTGCGCCAGGTACCATGGAGAGGCAGAGATTAATCAGATGGGGTCCTTGAATATGAGGCACTCGGAGTCCAATGGGTTGTTAAGCTGCATTTAAATTTTGCCACCTGAAGCACTGAGTCTTCCTTGAAGGATAGATGCTCTGGGAAGTAACCCAAGCCCACTACAAAAATAAACCTTTGTTGTGTTAAATCACTGAGATTTGGGAGGTATTTGTTATGTAGCATAACCTAGCCTTAGCCTTGCCTGTCTGATATACTGTGGTTCCCAAACTTGACTGAAAATAAGAATTGCCAGAGGTAATTGCTAAAAACCCAGATCTACTGACTCAGAATTTCCAAGGAAGAGAACAGTCTTGCCCTCCAGCTTCGGGAGGGTCAAGAAAGACTCCTGCAGCTCACCTTGAAAGGAAGAGTAGGAGTTGGACTTGGAGATGGAAGAGGGAAAGGTATTCCAAGGGTCAGGAACAACATGAAGAAAGGCATGAGGTGGGGAGACGCAGGAACTACCTTGGGACCAGAATCAGGTACATGGGGAATGGTGGTACGTGCTAAAGTGGGAAGTCAGGTGAGAAAGTCTGAGCTTTATCTCATCAGCAACGGGAAACTGGAGAGGTTTTCTGAGCAGGGGCTGGCCTGGTGATATTGATGCTCTAGAAAGGCCACTCAGTCAGGGAGACTGCATAGGAGGCTGGTGTGTGGTCCAGGCAACCCACCTCACATTGTTATTGAGTGGACTTTAAGTGAGCATGGATGTATTGAGCTCAAAATCACTGACCCGTGAGACGGATTACCATTGTCATCACATCGTGTGTGCTTATATGTGTCCTTAGAGCCGCAGCCAGATTTGAATTGTGCATCTTTCACACATTCACTCATTTAATGAATATTTACTTTTTTGTTCTGTTTTTTTTATTTAACTAATATTTATCAAGCACCTACTATGTGCCAGGTGCCATAGTGCCACTGGAGAACCAGCAATGGACAAAACAAGCAAAAACCCCTGCCTTGAAGACCTGAATAAACACTTCTCCAAACGGGATATACAGATTGCCAACAGGCACATAAAAAAGATGTTCAACATCACTATCATCAGGGAAACGCAAATCAAAACCATCATGAGATATCACCTCACACCTGTCAGAATGGCTATCATCAAAAAGAACACCGATAGCAAATATTGGCGAGGATGTGGAGAAAAGGGAACCCTTGTACACTGTTGGTGAGAATGTAAATTGCTGCAGCCACTACAGAAAACGGTATGGAGGTTTCTCAAAAAACTAAAAATAGAACTACCATATGACCCATCAATTCCACTCCTTGGTATATTTCCAAACAACAACAACAACAATTAAAAAAACTAATTCAAAAAGATAATTGCACCCCAATGTTCACAGCAGCGTTGTTTACAATTACCAAGATATGGAAGCAACCTAAGTGTCCATCAACAAATGAGTGGATAAAGAATATGTGGTACACACACACACACACACACACACACACACACACACACACACACACACCGGAATACTACTCAGCCATAAAAAATAATGAAATTTTGTCATTTGCAACAATATGGATGGACTTGGAGGGTATTATGCTAAGTGAAATAAGTCGGGCAGAGGAAGACCAATACTGTATATATCACTTATATGTAGAATCTGGAAAATACAACAAACTAGTGAATATAACAAAAAAGAAGCAGACTCACAGTTATAGAGAACAAACTAGTGGTTACCAGTGGGGAGAGGGAGGGGGAGGGACAATATAGGGGTAGGGGATGAAGAGGTACAAACTATTATGTATAAAATGACTAAGCTATGAGGATATATTGTACAACATAGGGAATATGGCCAATATTATATAATGACTACAAATGGAGTATAATCTTTAAAAATTGTGAATCTCCACAGTGTACACCCGTAACTTATACTGTACATCAATTATATTTCAATTTTTAGAAAATCCCTGCTTTCATGGAACTTATTTTCTTTGTCTTTTTTTTTTTTTGCGGTACGCGGGCCTCTCACTGTTGTGGCCTCTCCCGTTGTGGAGGGAGGCCTCTCCCAGGCTCTGGATGCACAGGCTCAGCGGCCATGGATCACGGGCCCAGCCACTCCGCGGCATGTAGGATTTTCCCGGACCAGGGCACGAACCCGTGTCCCTTGCATCGGCAGGCGGACTCTCAACAACTGCGCCACCAGGGAAGCCCCCTTCTTTGTCTTTATGCTGGGATAAAGGTGTGAGGGAATATGCCATTCAGTCATTCATCTCTTCATTCAGATTTTTAGTGAATGTCTACTTTGTGCCTCACCTCATGTTAGCTGCTGGGGAGAAGCAGAAATGAGTCAGCCCCATGGGACTCCCATGGGAGTCCAGTGGTTAGGACTCCGTGCCTCCACTGCAGGGGGCACGGGTTCCATCCCTGGTGGGGGAAGTAAGATCCTACAAGTTGTGGGGTGGCCAAAAAAAAAAAGAAATGAGTCTAGTGTGGAAGCAGACTCAGCCCACGGCTCATGAGGCTGTCAGCCTGGACTGCCGGGAGAGGCTTGAACTGGGTCTTGAAGGATGAGAAGGCTGACTATCAATGAAGAGACGAAACAGCGTACTGGGTGGAGGAAAAGACACAGCAAAAGACTCCAAGGTGTTTGGGGTCCATGATTCCTTGGTGTCGTTAAGGCCTGGGGTCCATGGAACAGAGAGGGAAGTGGTAGGAGAGATGAGGTGATGGGGACCAAATGCCAGAGCAGCGATTGAGTGTAATCCGGGAAGTTGTGGGGCGTTGACTTTGTTGATGTAGGGGACTGATTTTATCTCATTTCTTTGGGGGGTAATCACACTAGCACCTGGGTAGAAAACTGGATGTGAAGGAAAAGGGCTGCAGGTGGGAAGACCAGAAAGGAGGCTGTTCTTTCTTTCTCTCTCCCTCCTTCCTTCCTTCCTTCCTTCCTTCCTTCCTTCCTCCCTTCCTTCCTCCCTCCCTTCCTTCCTTCCTTCCTTCCTTCTTTTCTTTCTTTCCTTTCCTTTCCTTTCCTTTCTTTGCCATGCTGCACGGCTTGCAGAATCTTAGTTCCCCAGTCAGGGATTGAACCCCGGGCCATGGCAGTGAAAGTGCCAAGTCCTAACCAACCACTGGATGGCCAGGGAATTCCCCAAAAGGAGGCTGTTCTGATGTCCCAGGTCAGTCACCCCTAGACTGACCAGGGGTGGTGGGGATGGAGGGGACCCAGGAGACAGCTCTGGATTTGGCAGTTGAGGGAGGGGCTAGAACCTTGTGGTCTTAGGAGAATGAGCTTTGTAATCAAAAAATGCAGGCAAGAGCCCCAGCCCTGTCCTTTACTAACTGTTATTTAACCATTCCAAGCCTGTTTCCTGATCTGGGCACTTGGGATAATAGCAGTAGCTGTCCTGAGGTTGGGAAGGATTATGGGGGCTACTCAGTGGAGCACCAGGGACTTGGTGGATGCTTGGAACATGGTAGCATTCTTTGGATGAGGGAGGGAGCCAAGGACAGCTTTCTGTGTGCTTTGAGTGACTGGGTGGACGGAGGTGCCCTCTTTGATGGAGAGCACTTTGGGGGAAGGCGAGGCCGCCACAGTCTTTGTGGTCAGCGTCAAAGCCCTGGCCTCGCTTACGATAGTTATGGATCCACACGTCTCCGAGTGCATCTTTGGTCTCTGTTCTTGGTGCTCAACTCAGTGCTCAGGCATACAGCAGGTACTGCCCTTGAGGAGCAGGACCTGGCTTGCAGGTATAGATGTGGATATTGCAGGCATGTAGGCGCAGCTGAACCTGGGGAGGTGACAGGGTATAAAAAGAAGAGAGGGCTTCCCTGGTGGCGCAGTGGTTGAGAGTCCGCCTGCCAATGCAGGGTACGCGGGTTCGTGCCCCAGTCCGGGAAGATCCCACATGCCGCGGAGCGGCTGGGCCCGTGAGCCATGGCCGCTAGAAGGAGGCTGGGAAACAACATCCAGAGTTTGGAGGGGGAGGCATGGGAGGCAAGAGGCAGGTGGGAGCCAAGGTGGGAAGGATTTCAAGAAGAGAGGGGTCATCAGTGTTGTATATCCTCCGATCATGATCACGGAGGATAAGGCCTGGCAAGTGGTCCATGGATTCAGCATAGAGGAGGTCACTGGGTAACTTGGCAGAAGCAGGTTCAAGGCCTGTTAGAGGCCAAAGCCCCATTGCAGGGGTAGAGTACTTGATGTGACATTAAGACGTGGAGATGGGAAGAGGTGAGGCAGGCATTAAGGAGAGGGATGGACCCTCGGGGGGACCAGAACTCCTCTCCCAATAAGGACAAGTTTTGTTTTGACAGTCAGAGCCATCTAAAGATAGGCCAGGAGGTCCCCGGAGGTGGTGAGCACCCTGTCCCTGGAGGTAGACAAGCAGAGCTCTGTGACCCACACTGTCCGGGGACTCTCACACTTAGAGTGGGGAAGGCTGTGCAAAAAAACAAGCCCCATGTCCTTCTCAGCTAGGCTTGGCCGATTCCTTGCATCACAAAAGCCACCTAGAGGGTCACTCTTGCTATTTCTAGTGTCCAGAGAGCCTCCCGCAGGGACACACACACAGAGGTGGTCGTGCACAGATTCACACAGATGCTCCCAAACACAAACTATAAAATCTATCTATATCTCCTGGTGTAAAGGGATCCACAGCTCCTCTCCCCAGGCTATTCCCTTAATTAATTCCCTTACCCCTTCTTTCTGCCATTCCACCGTCACCCCCGTCCCACAGCAGCATCCCTGTGCCGCCTGCCACATCTCCGTCTCTCCGCATCTCTCCCTCCTTCTGTGGCTCTGCCCTTCCCCACCCCCCTCTAGGCCTCTCCAGTCTCCCTCCCTCCTGGGTCCCCCTCCCCGGACTACACAGGGGACAGATGATGAGACTGGAGGTTGGTGGCAGGGGCACCCCAATATGTGAAGGCACCTGATGTCTCCAATGAACCTGCATTTTAGGGACAGTGACTAGAAGGGGTTGGAGGCCATTAAGACACAAGGGGGCAGGAGAGGTCTCAGGGGTCCTGGACACCCTACATTCCCAGGAGGACCCTGGGGTCTAATCTGGGGATGGAAAAGAGTGAGTGTGGGAGAGAATTGGAGGGTGCTGTCATCCGCTGGGCAGATATGCTGAATTAGAAGGATGTGGGCAGTTCCTGGGCCAGGCTGAGCCCAGCGAGACCCAGATTTGGGGGCTGCTGTGGGGAAGGACACACGTTGGGACTGACTGAGATGCCAGCACCTGGCAGTGAATGAAGCGTGTGTGTGTGTGTGTGTGTGTGTGTGTTGCTGTCCGTGGGGAGGGGGCACCTCTCAGAGACAAGGAGGGAAGGGGTGGCCTCAGGAGATAGCCAGAGGGCCGGGGCCTGAGATAGGGTGACCCCAGAGGTGGGAGAGGGGGTTGCAGGGGAGACCAGGAGGAGGTTCCATGCACAGGGCCATGGAACTGGGCTGTATGACGGGGATCAGGCTCCACTGAGGAGAACTGGGGCATCCTAAGCGGGCAGGGGCGGGCTGGCGTGGGCCTCTGGTCTGCAGGCCTGAAGAGGCCCAGCTCCAGGAGTCGGGCCAGGCAGTTAGCTGTGTTCGGGTGACGGGGGAGGAGGGTGGCACTGGTGTCTGCAGTGAAGGCTGCCATTTGGAGGGGCTGGGGAGTGGGGGCTTGTTAAGAGTGGCTCCTGGGCCTGGGGGGATGCGGTGGGGTGGAGGGTTGTAGAAATGACCTGGGGCCCCGAGGAGGCAGAGCTGACAGCCTGCTGTGGGGTTATGTTAATAAAGTACTAGACCCAACTGATGTAAGCCTGACACACTTCACCAGGAGCCTATTGGTTATTACCCTGGGGTTGTTATCCCATTTGACAGATGAGGAGATTGAGGTTCAGCAATGGGCAGGAACTTGCCCAAGGTCACCAAGCAAGTGGCTGGGAACATCAGACAGGAATCTGGGTTTCCCGTCTGCAAAGTTGATATGCGTCTCTGCTTTTTTAGCCTTCGAAAGAGAAGTCTCAATACTGGGGGTAAAAAGCTCTGTCTTTGGAGAGCCCCCTGGATTTGGGGGTGGGGAACCTGCTCACAGAAAGACAAGAGGAAGGGGCTTAGAGGCAAGTGACTGTTGTCTCTGGGAGAGGTGGGTTGACAGGTGGGAAGGAAGGAGGAACTGGTGGTTGGGGGAGGGAATTTTGAAGGTTTATTTTTTTAAATTAAACTTTGAGTGAATATACGCTCAGGCATCAGGAAAATGACGGTGATAAAAATAACCAACACTCATGTGCCAGACAGTTCTAAGTGTTTTATACACTCATTTCGCTCCTCACAGCAACCGTAGGAGACTGGTACTAGTATTATCCCATTTTATAGATAGGAAAACCGAGGCCCAGAGAGGTTAAGTAACTTGACCAAAGTCACACGGCTAATTAAAGGCAAGCAGGCAGGCTGACTCCAGTGTTGGTGCTCTTAACTCCCTTTCTGTCCCCGTTTTCATCCAAAGCGGGTTGCCATCCATAATCTCATTAGACCCTCACCTGGTAAGGTAGGGAGACTGGGCGACTACTTCATTTTATAGCAAAGGAAACTGAGGCCCAGTGGTTGAAACTTGCCCAAGGTTACACAGCTAGCAAGTGAGTAGTCCGGATTTGAACCCAGATCCACTGCTGCCAAGACTATGCCATGACTCCAAAGTCCCAAGAAATGGAAAGTGGGTCAGGGTGAGGTGGTGGTGGAATTGTGGTGTGATTAGAGAGAGGGGGAGGGAAAAGGCGAAGACAGGGGTGCAGGGAAGGCAGGGGATGGGAGTTCTCATCTGAGTGGATCAGGGACCCCCTGCCCAGAGGGGAGGAATCCTGTCTGCTGGGGCTGCTGGGGGCAGCAGATGGGGGAGGTGGGAGGTGGGGTGGAGGGGCAGAGGGGGCTGAGTGAATGCTGATGGCTCTGGTGTTAGTCATGGCTTAGGGAAACTGGAGATTTGGGAGGGCATGTGTGGGGCGGAAAAAAAGCTTCCAGATACAGGGAGTATGGGGGTCTCCCTGCCAGAGTTGAGAATGAGGAGGCTGGGAGGCAGGAGAGACTAGGCAGGGTGTGGGAGGCCTGGGAAAGGGGTCTCTGAGAAGCTGAGAGGGATGGAAAGGCAGTGATAGGCGGGGATATCAGCCCAGGGGGCCTGATTGTCTTTTTTCAACAGTACTTTGAGTTCCCGAGGGGTTCTCACATCTGTTCATCACATAGCTGTCAAGGGCACAGATTTGGGAGTCAGACTGTCTGGGTTCAAATCCTAGCTTTCCTACTTCCTGTGTGACCTTGGGTAAGTCGCTTAACCTCTCTGGTCCTCACTTTCTTCATGTGTGAATTGGGAGTAATAACGGGACCTGCTTCAGACGGCTGTCCTGAGGATTGAAATTATGCTGGAAGCGCCTAGAAGGAGGCCTCGTGCTCAGCATTGCTCCATGAGTGTTTGTTATTCCACAGCTGACTCATTTATTTCTCTTGAGTCTCACATCAGCCCCCTGAGATGGGCAAGATGGGACCCCTAATTTATTGGAGTAAATTGAGGGCCACAGCGGTAACCTGACTTGCCCAAGGTCATACAGCTGTTAATGGTGGAGCCAGCGTTGAACCAGGGTTTTCTGTTTCCAGTTCACCAGGCACCTTTGGTCAGCAACTGGGAGGCACTGGGCTGGAGTGGAGGCTGCGACGGGGAGTCAGTTGACTGGATGGGTGTACCAGGGTCCAAGAAATGGGTCCATGGATGGGGCTGAAGAGGAGAGCAAGGGAGCAAGTGAGGTGGAGAGGAAGGTTGCGGGGAGAGAGAAGCCGCAAGGGGACGCGTTGTGGGCCGGAGCCTGAGAGAGTGAGGGAGGCTGGAATTTGAGGGCGGCTGTTCTAGGAAAAGTCATGCACCCTGAGGGCAGGGACTGGGTCCCAGGTGTAGCCCTCAGGTATGGGATAGGCACAATAGGCGCTTTAGAAATGCAGACCTGAAGCAGAAGGAAAGGGTGGCCTCATGTTTGAGGAGAGCGGGCACGGACCAGGAGAACCCTGGGTGATGGGTTGGTATCCCCCAGCTGCGTGGGGCTTGTTTCTGCCATTCAGGCACATCACATTCCCCCTGCTTGAGGGCCTTTGCACTTGCTGGTGCCTCTGAATGCTGTTCTCTCTGCCTGGACACTGTTCCCTCTGCCTTGAATTCTGTGTGCTCCAGATTGCGGTGCAGTTAACTCCTCAGGCCTTAGCTCAGATGTCAAGGCCCTCCCGAAAGGCGCTCCCTGATGCCCATTTCTCTCTATCACACCTCCTGCTTTATCTCCCTCTTGCTAAGTAGCACCATCTGAAATTGTCTTGTTCATTTTCCATTGTCTGTCTCCCTCCCCTGGAATGTCAGCTCCTTGGAGGCAGGACCCCTTCCTGTCTTGTTCACCATTGTATTCTCCGCAGCACCCAGAAGAGAACTGGACACTGATCAGAGATATTTGTCAGATGACTGAAGGGCTCAGTGGGGCAGAGGGAGGGTGAGGAAGGGAGTCGGTCGGGGAAGGCAGGGAGGGCGGAGGAGAGAGGTTGGGATGGGAGGACTGGGCTGGATGCTGGGAGTGCGCAGAGGCCTGGGTCAGGGAGACAGATGGACAGAAGCAGGGGGTGCGGTGGAGAGAGGCTGCTGCCTCTAGATCAAAGGATGTTCATGCTCCTGAGAAGCAGGCGTCAGCACGTGTGTGTTGTGTGCGTGGGCATGCATATGTATTTAAACACACACACACACACACACACACACACACACACACACACACACACACATATACGCTGTGACTTTTTTTTTTTTTTTGGCCGCACCATGTGGCATGCTGGGATCTTAGTTCCCCTACCAGGGATCAAACCCGCAGACCCTGCATTGGAAGCATGGATTCCCAACCACTGGACTGCCAGGGAAGTCCCCACTCTGACTTTTCTATCACCCAATTCCAGTCTCTTTCCACCTCTGTTTTAGTCACCCTCTCGTTTGTCTCTGTTGACTTCCTGGCTCACGTTGTCCCACTCCCTCCATCCACGCATCTGTCTATGTTGTCTCCCCGCCACTGACACTCCTATGAAGACCTCCGGTGTCTCTGATGGGGAAGGACTGAAGCTAGAGGCTTGGATCTGATGCACCCTGTCCTCAAGGCGGTTCCAGGAGGTGCTCAGGGCCTCCACAGTCTCCCATTTCATCCTCCTGAGCGCTTGAGGAGTTGGCAATCCGTAAAGAGCAGCGTGCCTGGGTTCCAATCCAGTGCCATTGTGTCAGCACCCCATCAGCTGTATGATCATAGGCAAATTACTTAATCTCTCTCTGCCTCATCCATCAGATGGGAATAAGAAGAGTATCTACTTCATGGAGTGAGTGGCTGTAAGGATTAAACGAGAAATGCAAAGCACTTGTAACAGAGCCCGACGCATGGTAATTGCTACCTACTTGTTGGGTATATGATTCTTACTTTCTTCATTTTGCACAGGAGGAAACTGAGGCTTGAATTGTCCATATAGTGGATGGGAGCACATTTGGTCATCTTTTCTGAGGTAGTCTCATTTGCCTTCAGCCTGTTTTCTTTTAGTCTGGCCAGCTTCTTCCAGAAATGGAGGCCGTGCTCATTATGAAACACACACCTCAGAGCAGGGAGGGCCCACGCATTTCACAGATAAGCCGGGGCCCAGAGAGGGTCTGAGAGTCACACAGCAAGTCAAATGGAGGCTACAACAGCTGGCTTGCTGTCTGGGCTCTTCCTTACAGCCTGGCACGTCTTACTGGTTTTCTGTCCCAGCCACAGGAGTTCAGTGGTACTGAGGACACAGCAGAGCAGACTCTTTAGGGGCCAGGAAGGAATAGAGAGACAGAAGGGAAAGAGCCTGAGATTTAGCACCAGGACAATTCAGGTCCCACCTCTGGCCTTATTTCCTGTGAAGCCTTAGGCAGGGTCAGACAACCTCTCTGAGGCGGTTTCCTCATCTGTAACATGGGGGAGGCAGTGGGTAACAGCCAAGCCTCCCTGAGCACTTATTCTCTCAGGCAGCATCAGGCATTTTTACTGCCTCGTCTCACTGGCTCCTTCTGCCCACCATTTAGGGAGGACTTTCTCGCCATTCAGCAAATGCAGAACTGAAACTTAGAGGGAAGAAGGCGTGTGGCCTTCCAGCTGCTGACCTGGGCAAGCTCGTTAGCCTCTCTGTGACTCAGTTTCCCTATCTATAAAAGGCAGCTATTGTAAGAATGAAATGGATAAATAAACACAGTATGCTTTAGAAGAGTGCCCCGCACGTTATCAAATGCTGTGTAAATGTTTTCCACAATTATAGTTATGTTGACCAATGGTCCTTACAGAGTTTTAATGAAGATTAAATGAGATAACAAGAATGCAAGACCTAGGCCAAAGGTGCTATCACACGCTAGTATTTTGCTAGGTTTTCGGGGCGCAGAGGCTCGCCCAGATTGTGCCTTGTCAGGAGGGGACCTGAGAAGGGAAATCTCTGGTGGCAGAGTGGCCAGTAGGAGGCAGCCTGGTCTCAAGCCTCGGAAGGGACTATGGGAGGGACTTCCCTGGTGGTCCAGTGGTTAAGACTCCACGCTCCCAATGCAGGGGACACAGGTTTGTCCCTGGTCAGGGAACTAAGATCCCGCATGCTGCACAGGGAGGCCAAAGAGAAAAAAAAAAAAAAAAAAAAAGAAAGAAAGAAAGAAAGGAGGGGCTATGGGAGGAGGCATGTCTTAGATGTCTCTGATTTCCTGGCCCCTTTCAGCCTGGGTGCCCTTGAGCAAATCCTTTTCCTCTTCCCCCTCAGACCTCCTGTTCCCCTCATCTTGAAATGGGGACAGCTTTTCTCGAGGGCTATGGTAGTGAGGATCAGAAGAGATTATAGACGTAAAAGTGTCTGTCAACTGGAGAGGACTTTAGCTGTCAGCTGTCTGTAATTATTACACCAACTAAGTCATCCTTGGGCACTCTACCTTTCCTCCTCTCTCAAGGGCAAGTAAACAGGCAGCCAGGGACACACCAGGGCAGAATCAGGGATCTGGCCCTGGGAACCAAAGGAGAGAGGGAGAGAAATGAGAACTGAGGAAGTCTAAAGTCAGCCTGGGGAGGGGAAAGAGAGAGCAGGAAAGTTCCCAGATACCTGGGCCAGCAAGAGGCCTCATGACCTGTGGGCAGCCAAGCTGAGGGCCAAGTGCTTGAAGGCAGAGAAGGGACAGAGGCGGCGGTGGCGGTGTGGGTGGGTAAATCCCTTGTGTGTCTCTGAGCCCTGGGGGGTGGAGGGCTGAGCAGCTGCAGCTTGGCTCTAGGGGAAGGGGAATCTCGTGAGGCAACTGGCTTTTTGAGGATAGAACATCATGGGAGGCCGGTGGGTCCTCAGAGATGAGCCGAGCATCCCAGAGCCTCATGGAGCCAAGGTCTATTGGTGTGGTTCCGGGTCAGGTGGAAGCTTGAGAAGCCAGAAGTCCCATCAGGGTCGCCAAGCCCCACCTGGTACCACCCCTCCTTCTGGGGGCAGCTCAAATGGAGGCTAGAACAGCTGGCTTCCTGTCTGGGCTCTTCCTTGCAGCCTGGCATGTCTTACTGGTGGGCAGAGAAAGAAGAGCCTCCCTTTCCTGGGAGATATTTGGAGCTTAAATGGAAGTGCTGAAAGTATTCCCCAACATGGCGAGGGGAGGATCCCTGGGGACCATCTGAGCCGGGCTTGGGTGGGAAGCTGGGGTACCGTCGAGAGGGTCCAGCTGGACGTCTCTGTGCTCACGGTTCCTCGGGGTGCTGTCGGACCTCTCTGATTCCAAGTTCACTTGGCTGTCTAGATCACATCTAGGTCCCATCTGGCCCAGTCTAGGTTCGATCTGAGCTGTCTGCCATCAGTCTGCGCGGAGTCTGGTTCGGTCTGAGCTGTCTGGTTTCTGTCAGGTCCTGTCTGCGATCTGCTCGGACCCTGTCGAGGCCCTGTGCAAGCTCTTCTCTTTAGATCCCAAATGGCAATACCCCCCGCTAGACGCTGTGTGGATCCCATCTTGATTTCATTCAGGCTCTGGTCATGAGATTCTGTCTGAGTTTTGGCTCGTTTTCTTCTGGAAATCAGGGTGAACTGTTTTGTTTGTTTGTTTGTTTGTTTGTGGTACGCGGGCCTCTCACCGCTGTGGCCTCTCCCGTTGCGGAGCACAGGCTCCGGACGCACAGGCTCAGCGGCCATGGCTCACGGGCCCAGCCGCTCCGCAGCATGTGGGATCTTCCCGGACCGGGGCACGAACCTGCGTCCCCTGCATCGGCAGGAGGACCCTCAACCACTGCGCCACCAGGGAAGCCCAGGGTGAACTGTTTTAAGTTTCCGTGGAGGCTGATTAGGGCCCCACATGTAATTAAGCTTGATGGGCTCAGCTTTTGCCCTCAGACTTCTGTCCTGAGCAGAGTCTTGAGACTGGAGTTTGGAGCACTGGGGAGCCCTTCCTAACCCCCTTTCCTCCTTCCCAGCTCTGAGTGACTGTGCAGACCGTATGCTCAGAGAGGCTGGGAGAAGAGCCCCAGAGGGCCCTCCCGAATGTCCCTGGGGGCAGAGGGACCGCTGCACGTCTGTGTGTCCACATGTGTCCGCAGGCAGCTTTGCTGTGGGTCTGTGTGGGTGTCAGTGGGCCTATTTCTGTGTGCCTTGTGTGTCAGCCCTTCTGTCTATGTCACTGGCCTGTCTGGTGGCGGCAGTGGCAGTGTGGGTGGGCAAATCCCTGGTGTCTCTGAGCCCTGGGGGTGGAGGGCTAGCAGCTGCAGGTTGCAACCGGGAAATCCAAGCAAGTGAGAGTAGGTGGGTGTGAAGTTGGAAGAGGCTGGATGAAAGCAAGTGAATGCACGGAGGAGAGTGGGGGGAGGGGAAGAGAGTGGGTGGGAGGAGGGAGGTCGGGGTGCTGACTGTGTCTCTCATCCAGCCCTCCCCTGGCCGACTGCTTGCTTAACTCGGCGCCTGCCGCTGGCAGTGAAGTGACCTTGCATAGGGGACTAGGGGACGTGGCTGGTCGCGTTGGAGGCTGGAGGGGAAGAGAAGGGAGCAAATTGAAGCCTGGCAGGAGCGGCTGGGGGGATGGTGGAGGGGGGGTCAGGCTCCTGGGACGCTATTCCAGACCCCTTCTCGCAGCCCAGAGCCAATTACCGCAAGGCTGACATTTAGCTGGTTGTTACAATATGGAAATACTTCCATACTGGTTGGTTAAAGCATCTGTCCAGCGTGCCACCTGCCTCCAGGGTGACTGCACTCACAGGACCACGTCTACCCTTGAAACGGTGCCTTTGGCTAATTCCCTCCAAGGTGTCCTTTGGGCTGTCAGGTACCCGGCCTCCGGGACTCTGTGCCACAAGACACCCAGGATTCGTTGTGACTGCTTGGTGCCCCAGCCCCCTGCATGTGACCCTTCCCAGGACCCCCGCTCTGAGCCCAGAGCTGGGAGCATCGAGACTGCGCACAGACTGCCTTTCTTTGCCTCCCAGGCGAAAGACAGCGATGATGAGGAGGAGGTGGTCCATGTGGACCGGGACCACTTCATGGATGAGTTCTTTGAACAGGTAACAGAACCTAGCCCCCAGCCAACAACTTCCTTCTCCCCGGCCCCCGGCCCCCACCCTGCTCTCTCTCCTCCATCCCCTTGGCCTTTTACCAACCCCTCTGGGTCTGGCCCGTTTCCCTGAACCCTGACTGAGCCCCCTGAATCCCTTTGTCTGGCCCGACGACTTGGCTGGGTATAGCCGATTTGCTGCCCCAGGTGGAAGAGATCCGGGGCTGCATTGAGAAGCTGTCAGAGGATGTGGAACAAGTGAAAAAACAGCATAGTGCCATCCTGGCCGCCCCCAACCCGGATGAGAGTAAGTGCTGCTGCCGGGTGGCTGGGGGCTGCGGGCAGGAGTCTGGGGTCCCACCCAGACATCTCACCCGCCCCTCACCTCCCCTCAGAGACCAAACAGGAGCTGGAGGACCTCACTGCAGACATCAAGAAGACGGCCAACAAGGTTCGATCCAAGTTGAAAGGTAAGGAATGCCATCCCCTGCCTAAGGAGGAAAAAAACTCTGCCCTCCATTGGACTAAACAGGCGTCTCTATGAGGAGTGTTTACAGACTTCCAGGAGCCAGATTCCTAAACACTGAGAAAGCATAAAACCCGAGATTTCCCAACTTGCTCCAGATGCCTTGGAGAAAGATATAGACATGACAGGGAGATGACAGAGAGGAGGCTTTCTGTCCAAATTGCATCTGAGCTCTGCTGGTTCCATCAGCAGGAAGGTCCACCAGGAAAATACAGTCTTCCAGGTGGGTTTAATTTCACGAAGGCCTCATTTCTCCAGAACAGTTGCTGGACATAGCGCTAAGCACCCAGTAGGTGGGCTCGGCAAATGCTTCTGAATTGGTATCCTTAGCGCAGGACAGATTGGACTGTGTGGCTGACATCAGGGGCTGGCAAACTTTCAGGAGGGACTTGCCAAATGCTCATGTATTCACTCTAATTTAAGGACTTGGGTGCTGGTAATAACCACCTTCCCCCAAATCACTGTGGGTTGGGAACCTCCTTGTCTGCTGGTGCCAGGGGAATAGCAGTGTTACCATGATGCTAATTTGTATGCTTATGGTAATTCAGCATCAGAAAACATTTGCCGAGCACGTTGAGGCACATTGCTGGGCTTTGGGGGAAAGGAGTCATGTCAGATGCCTGGCCCTGAGCACAATAACCTTGGTCCGGAGAGATGAGGACAGGGACTCCGTGCCCTCCTGGACTCAACAGAAGGCCATATGTGAGCCTCCAGTGTTGATCTGTAAGCCCTTTGCACTCAGGAGAGCGTGCTAGAAAGCAAAATGATCCAAACTGGGAGCACACTGACTGCAAATCCAGACAGAGGGAGTCCACTTCCATCACCAGCTCATTCTGGACAAGTACCCTACCCTCAGTTCCTCATCAGTACAGTAAGAACTACTAAAGCAATTTCAAAGCTAGATGTTTTTGTTGTTGTTGTTTGTTTTTGTTTTTTGGTAGCAAAATCTTTTTTTCCCAAGTGAAATCTTACCCCAAATGCCAATACATACAACACATAAAAGTCAAGCTGTTCTGGCTGACCTGGGGTTGGGAGACCCAGAGCCCTACCTGCCTAGCCTCCTCATCACCCCCAGCAACAGACCCCTCTGAGGTTCCTTCTCAGAAGCAGGGTTCCGTGGGACACAAGTTTAAAAATCCCTGGGCTCAGCAATTTCTTTGAGCCCATTGAGCTCTGACATTAACACTCTTTATAAGACCATGAGGAGGGCTGTATGGTTTAGGAGTTCAGGAATAGACCAAGAAAGAAGCTAGGAAAAGTGGCAGTGGCTCAGAGGAGCTGACCCTCCAGAGCTCCAGAAAAAGAGAGATCATCTTCTCCATCTTTCTCAAGCTCTGTGGCGGCATGAGCTCCGGCATTGTGTGTGACCTTGAATGAGTTGTTTTCTCTATTTCAACCTCAGTTTCTAGTCTGAAACCTGGACTGAACTCCCAGGATTACTGTAAGAAGTCAATAAGACCCTGTAAAGGATCCCTTCCTCCTGGGCTTGGCCCCAGCCCCAAGTCTGACAACAGGGTCCCAGTCTGAGCCAGAGATTCCAACATTCCTGGGTGTGTGTTTCTGGACTTTTCTCATAACAGCTGGGCCAGAGCTGTCGCTCAGTCCCTGTCCCGCCATCGCTGGCGGGGGAGCGTTGGGGTGCCATCCAGCACCGTACCTCCACCGCTGCCAGGAACGGAGAAGCAATGTTCTCGGGAGTGGCCCGGAGGCTCTTCCAGGTCTGAGAGGGCCTGGTGATTCATCCCTGCTGCATTTTCCTAGCACAGTAGCTCTTACCCTCAAGCTCTTTTTTAGAAAATCTAAGTAAGTGTGGGGAGTGCATGATCTAGAAGCAGTAATCCCAGTTAATCTGTGTGCTTTTCCAGAACATCCTTTAGAAGTGGGGATTCCTGGGACAGGGATCACTTTGTAAGACGGGGGGAGCTATTTTCTCTGTTGGAACATCCATCCACTTACCCTAGAATTTTCCAAGGAAAGGGCAGCCACTAGAACCTGACCCACTTGAAAGTGCTTGCCCTCCACCAGATAAATCCCAGGGTGGGTTCCTGACCCTTTTCTGAGGCTGCAAAAAGCAGAGAGTTCTCCCGCCCCCCATACAGGGGATGTGGACTGAGGGGCTGGGCAGGAGTTACAGCTGTGGGACTTTCCAAGACGCAATCCTTCCACCAGAACAAATAGCCCCCTTCTGTCTGGTGACCGACTGACCCTCAATATCCCCTCCTACCTGGTTTCCAGGCCCCCTCAAACATTGGTCCCTTTACCCGCTGGCCTCCTGCCTCCCCACCCTAGACTCTTTACTGTCTGCCCTTGCCTGGGTATGACATCCGTTCACGGGCCTGGGGGGCCTGCCTCGGGGTGTCCACCCTTCATATGTCCCAGACCCCCGCCCCACATGCGCCGGGTCTCTCGCCCTCCCGTCACTGCGTCCTTTTTCCCGCAGCGATCGAGCAAAGCATTGAACAGGAGGAGGGGCTGAATCGTTCCTCTGCGGACCTGCGCATCCGCAAGACCCAGGTAGGAGGCAGCGGTCAGGCACGGTCAGGGTCGGGGCCGGGACCAAACCGCACTGGACCGGACAGGGGAGGGGCCCAGGCTGGAGACCTGCCTGTTGGGCGTGGGCGGGCCAGAGCAGGCACTAGCGTGGGGCGTGGCCAAGGGGGAGCCTGGGCAGGGGCGGGGCTTGGGGCGGGACTACAGCGGAGGTCGGAACCCGGCTACATCTCAGTGCCCTAGCCCGGCCTTGGCTGGCTTGGGCGTAGGATGGGGGTGCTGGGGTATGGGACTGCACACTTGCGAGGGCTTGGGATCGTGGCATGAGCTGAAGAAGGGGCCGTAGGCTAACTCAGCCCCTCCCGCCTACTCCATCCCTCCACGGTCTCTGCTCCCTGCCTCCTGATGTGTCTGTACTCCCCACCACAGCACTCCACACTCTCCCGGAAGTTCGTGGAGGTAATGACTGAATATAACGCGACCCAGTCCAAGTACCGCGACCGCTGCAAGGACCGGATCCAGAGGCAGCTGGAGATCAGTGCGTGTGACATCTCTCCCCCGCAAACTCCCCAGACCTGTCCCATACTCCTTCCAGGCCCTTCCCCTCCGTGGAGGGGACTCGTGGCCTGAGGCCGGATGGGAGGGTGGGCTCCCGAGTCCCTGCCACATCCCACCACCTTAGGTGTCCAGGCTGGCCCAGTCGCTGAGCAGCGAGTCGTTTCTCCCCACAGCTGGAAGGACCACGACCAACGAAGAACTGGAAGACATGCTGGAGAGTGGGAAGTTGGCCATCTTCACTGACGATGTAAGCCCCGCGTGGGGGTGGGGTCTGTTTTTGGAAAGCATTCGCCTTTCCTTCCCAAGCGTAGGCTGAACTCAAGGTCCTAAGTCCGCCGTGAAATAACAAGCATCGGGAAGTCTGAACCTGGAACTGGGGAATTCCATGGGGGCAGAGCAGGAAGTACCCTCATAAAAATGGCAAACAGTAAGGTGCCAGGCCCCGTTCTAAGCACATTTACCTACTAAACTCATTTAATCCTCACCGCAAGCCTCTGAGGGAGTCGTGTTTCACAGATGAGGTAACCTGATCCAGAAAGGTTAAATGACTTGCCGAGGTCACACAGCTACCGGCAGAGCAAGGATCTGAACCCGCAGTCAGGACTCTTCAGTGCTAAGTGCTAAGATACACTTCTCCCTAGTGATGCGGCTCATTTCACCAAGTGACTAATTTGCCTACGTTTTGAAGGTTTTCTAAAAAATCAGTTTTAGTTTTGCTGAAGTTTGGCACACTGCCCTGCGCTTGTCATCTTATATGTGAAAGAGATGGGCTTTCCCCAACTGTAGTTCTTCTTTCTCTTTCTTGACTTTCACCCTGGCTGACAGGTTCTATCTCCCTTTCAGCTTCTGGTGGCAGAATGACTCTGGTTTAGGTTTCTAGACCAGCGTTAAAGTACGTTCAATGACCGTCTAGCAGTTTTCAGCAAATTGCTATTTAGAGAATTGATCTTTGTTAAATTAGCTTTGAGCAAATTGATAATGGGCCAGTTAGCCCGGAGCCCTCCCAAACAGCTCTGCCCAGGCTGTCAGTCTGTCTGAGAGTGGAGGGAAACCTGGTGAGGGGTTCTAAGGGGATAGAGCTGATCCCTGCCAGTTAACCCACCATCATTACGATGCAGGGTGGTCGGTACCTTGCCTGAGGGCTGAACAAGATGCAGACAGGCCCTAAGGTAGTAGTTAACTTCTAGGGTCGGCAAAGGCTTCCTGGGGGAGGTGGCATTGAGTTGTGTGCCTTAAGAGACAGGGAGCATTTGGACACGGGGAGATGGGCAAAGGACATTCCAGAAAAAGGGGACAGACTGAACAAAAACAGAGAGAGTGGACCACTTGCCAAAGAGCCATTGGATGATTTGGGCTCTTAGGATTTGGGGAGATGAGGACAGAAAGGGAGATGGGGCCTTGACTGCTAAGGTAAAGGTGTGTAGCCTGTGGGTGGTGGGGAGCCTTGGAGGGCTTTAGAGCAGAAGAGTGTCTGGATGTGGTCTAAACAGTGAGTGGTTTGGAAGGTGAGTGGTCTGGCTTCCGTGGGGAGGAGATATATCTGACTATGGGTTAGAGTCTCTCCCACTGACTCTTGAGGGCTGCAGAGCATTTCCTTATTATTTCTCCCCCGGCCCATATCATGGGGGCTCCAGGGCACACTGCCTTCTCATCTGGGCCTCCTTTTCTGCTTCCACTCTCTGCTGTGTCCCCTTCCATTATCCTGTCTGCCTTTGACCAGACGGTGGCCCCAATCCTGACAGGGGTCCAGGACCCCTGTCTCCCTTCCCAGGGCCTCCCTGGTGTGTGTGATAGAGACAGCCCTGGGCTGAGATGGCGGGCTCAGGGCAAGTTTTCCTTCTTGTAATTTAATAGATGTCTCTTTAGTGCTTCCTGTGTGCCAGGTACTATTCTAATTGATACACACATAGTCATTCACTTAGTCTTCGCACAACCTTGTGAGGTGTGAAGTATCTGCATTTTCTAGGTGGGGAAACTGAGGCCTGAAGAGGTTAAACAATTTGCCCATGGTTACAGCTAGTAAACGCCAGCCAGGTTCGAACCCAGACGCTCTGGCTGCAGAATCCAAGCTCTTCCGGGAGTGAAGGGTGGTCTGCAGCTCTCCTCCCTCTTCCCCCCTGCCCCTCCCCTTTCACCCTAGATCAAAATGGACTCACAGATGACAAAGCAGGCACTGAATGAAATCGAGACAAGGCACAACGAGATCATCAAACTGGAAACCAGCATCCGTGAGCTGCACGACATGTTTGTGGACATGGCCATGCTTGTGGAGAGCCAGGTACTGCCTCTGCCACAGCCCTCGGGGAACCTCACCCGGGTCCCCGGGATCCCCTCTTCCAGCCCAGCTCCCACCCCATCCTATGCATGTATCGTCTGCAGGGCGAAATGATTGACCGCATTGAGTACAACGTGGAACATTCCGTGGACTACGTGGAGCGAGCCGTGTCTGACACCAAGAAAGCTGTGAAATATCAGAGCAAGGCCCGGAGGGTGAGCCGGGGCAGGCGGGCCTGTGGAGCAGGTGGGCTGGAGCCGAGCGGGCGGGGCTGGGCTCAGGCCAGGGCTGAGGTGAGTGATGAAATCCCACAAGAGGCCTTATCTCTGGTTCTGACCTCTTCCTTTTTCTGTTTTCTCTCCCCTCTTCTTTTTCCTCACACCCTCCTCCCCATCTGTCTGTCGGTTTGTCTGTCTCTTTACCTCTCTGTCTCTCTGTCTCCTCCCTCCCTATCGCCCTTCCTGCCTGCAGAAGAAAATCATGATCATCATTTGCTGTGTGGTGCTGGGGGTGGTCTTGGCGTCATCCATTGGGGGGACGCTGGGCTTGTAGGCCCCCCACCCCTGTCCGTCCCAGACCCTTCCCCACCACATCGGGAGCAATACCCCCACCACCCCTTCACTCCATCCCCTGCTCCAGGCTCACCCTCAAGACAGACCCGGGCAGCACCTGCAACCTTTACCGCCTGTCAGACC
>NW_020173198.1:1116840-1123189 GCF_003031525.2 Neophocaena asiaeorientalis asiaeorientalis
CCTGGAGTCCCTGGACCTCCCCCCGCCATGGACCACCCCCCGACCCCGCACGTAGATAGCAGCAGGCGTGATTACACGTGCACACCAACATGCATGCCGCCGGCACATGCTCGAGACGTGTGGACTCCCCAGCGTGTGTGTGTACGTGTGTAGATGTGTGTAGAAGCACCAAATCGCCCTTTCTGCCCCCCACCTCAAGTCTGTGTGTCGTCTGAGCTTTCCCCCTTCCCCTGGGTTGTTGTGTAGACTGTGGCTGGGTGTGACACAGCAGCCATCAAGCCCCACTCTTCTGTCTTCTGTGAATAGGGGTGTGTGTGTGTGTCTGTGTGTGTGTGGCGCCACAGATCCGTGGACACACAGTTTGCCTACATGGAATTTTGTGTTTGAGTGTTTAAATCCAATGTAACAGCACCTCCTCCACTGACACCCCCCCTCCCCCATGTCTGCTACAGATGGGGCAGGTTGTGAGTGTACAGAGGCTCACACCAACATTCCCAGAGGATCCAGGCACAATGCACACACAGGCCGTGGCAGACACCCCAGCGTGATGTTGAGCAAACCCTCCTGGCTTAGTCACCCCGGGACTGACGTGTCCTGGGGAACACGTGTGTGTGTGTGTGGAGTTCAGTCGAGGCGAGTGGAAGAATACACGTGTCAATAACCTAGCTTGGCCTGTATATCCATGTGCATTTCCCCCAATAGGTGATGTGAGGGACGTGTTTGTGTGTGTGTGTGTGTGTGTGTGTGTGTGTGTGTGTGTGTGTGTCTAGGATGTGCCTGAAGTGTCAGTAGGTCTTCTCCTGAGACAGAGCCCTCCACATTTTGCACTGGACATCTGTTTTGGGTGGGCACAGAAATCTATATTTCTACGCTATCTAGAGTACGCCTGCGCGAGTGTGTGTGTGTGTGTGTGTGTAGAGGATTTCTACGTAGTGTGTTTCTACCCCCCTGTGTATTATACACACACGTTTACCTTCAAGGACCTGTGCCCCATCCAGGTTTGTCTGTCCAGATTATTTGCCCCCTCCCTTTCTCCGCAGAGCTGCTGGCCGCTATCTGGTGTGGCCACACACTGCTACATCAACATCATGCAACTGCAGCTTCCTGCCCTGCGTGGTTGGACCCCCTGTGCATACATGCCCACGTGCTTATCTTTCTCGGTCAGATAGGCCTGTACATGTGGAAGCCGGGACACCTCAGTGTGCTCCCACCCGGCCCGGCAGATGAGGCCACACCCAGGCACACACGTGCACACAGGAGCCGGCTGGCACGGTGCCTGTTCAGGCGGGCACTCGTTTGCACATGAATGCCTCCCGGAAGGGCTATAGATGGGAAACATTACTGATCCCGGGAATGTCAAGGGCTGCCCCAGGCTCTCAGAAATAACCTTCTTGAGCACTAACCTCAGAACTGAGAGGCCAGCAATGGTTCCCACCGCCCCACCTGATGCTCTGGCCTTTGCCTCAGGAACCTTGGATTTAGGGAACTGTTTATTTCCGACGTACTGGAGTGGGCTAAGTCCTGGGGCCCATGCCCTGGACACATCTCCTGCTGAAATGTCACCAATATCTGTTCCCCTGCAGGCTGAGACTGAGGGTGGGACACGGGCCTGAGTTTCTGATGGTGAGGAAGAGGCCAGCTCCCCCCTTGTTGCGTAGACAACACATGCATGAGTGGGTTTGTGCGTTGGGTGGCAGGTGGGAGGTATGTGGGCAAAGGACAGTGTTAGAAGCCTCCCACTCCACTGGCCCAGGAACGCGGACCCACATATACAGGATTGAACACACAAGTACAGGAATGCGCCCTGCCTTGGGGTCCGACATCCGTGTGCACCGGGTGGAGGACTTTGGTGCGTGTGCAGATCGTTTGCTGGAGTCCCTCTTCACGTGAAGCGTGTATGTGTGAGAGAGGCAGTGCACATGTGACCTTCTGGGACATAGTACCCCACTCCCACCCCAGCTCAGATAGCCAACCTCTTCCCTACCTGGCTGGGCCCTGCCTGTGTGCGGCCTATATATATATATATAGATAGATAGATAGATAGATATAGATATATATATCTATATATATATCTATATGTAAACCCCAAGGTGGGCTGTCTGTTCCCACAGTGCCCTTTGTCAGGACGGGAAGTTTGCCCCGGTATCTGACTTCAGCCCTCCTGTTCCCACTCAGGCTTCTTTGGGGACGTCAGAGCAGGCCCCAGCACCCCCCACCCCAGCCTTTTTCCTTCCTGCGGTCCAGCCAGGATACCCTTTCATACCAGGCGTTTCTGGAATTCCCACAGCCTTGGGGCCACAAGGAGAAGGGTGGAGCCATGGCTGGAGTGATGCAACTGCCTCATTGACTGGTATTAGGCCCGTAGCTGCCCATCTCTGGGCCTCAGATGGACCAGAGCATCCCTGAGGGTCTGTTCTGCCCCAGCTTCTCTAAGTCCCACACATCACATGATGTGTTGCTTGTTGGCTGCTGTGTCTGTATGTGTCCTGGAATGTTGTCTGGGGGCTGGTGTCTTTTGCATGTTCTCAGACAAGTGTGTGCTGCCCACCCGCCAAGCACCTACAACCATCAAGCCCCTGTGTGCCCGTGGGTGGTCCCGGACCTGGCCAGGGCTCGCTGCTTCCCCTCCCCCTTTCTCCCTCCCCCTGCCTCTCACAAAGCACACTGCGTGTCCGTCCCATGTGCCTGTGGGTTGATGCACGCTCTTGCCACGCCTCAAGCGTGCGTACATGATGTGTTCTATGCATTCACCCTGCCCCATTCCCAGCCTGCCCCGCAGAGGACAAGATGGGTGGCCCCCGGCTCTCTCCTCCCCGACCCCGCCTGCTGTGCAGCCGTGTGCGTTGGCGTTTCTGTGTCGCTGGCGTGTCACGTGATATAGCCGTGTTTGCTGACATGAGCCCCTGCCCCTTCTGTTTCTCCATTGGTTTCTAGAGCTCTTTCCCTCTCCTCCCCAGAGGGAACAGGACTCCTGGGGCCTGGCTGGGGGCCCAGAGCCAGGCCACCCTCTCCTGTTAGCCCTCAGAGTCCCATTTCTCTCTATTGGTGACCAAGTTGCAAATGGATAAAACACAGGAAAATTCTGCCCCCCTCCCAGCCCTGCATGTCCTGTCCCCAGAGCCCCTCACCCCCACCCCGGGCCGGGTCGGGCCCCGTGGGACGGGAGAAATAGCAACCAATCCAACAGCGGGCGTGCTGTGTGCTCCCTTCCTTCTGTCCCCACACGGGACGGGCGCCGTGGGGAGTGGGAGACATGGGGGAGGCGGGTGTGGGAGCCGGACAGGTGGATGGACACGGGCTCGGAGAAGGAGCTTTAATTCAGGGCTTGGACTGGTACAGCATTACTGGGGCATCCTCGGGCAGAGATCAAACAGTGCTGCAGGAACTGATTTGGGTAGAGGGGTGGCAAGAGGTGAAAATACACAGATTTCCTGAGCCTTCGTTGAAGAGAATTAAAAGATAAATGTCCAAGGGTAATAAATGTTTTAAAATAATGGGACTATGAACCCCAAGGAGGGACAAAGGTGGTGGGAGGAGCCAGAAAGCATCTTCACTCTGAATCCGGGTCTGAGGATCACACCTGGGTATCCGAGGTCCAGCACGAGGCCCTGTGGAACTTCTACCCACTTCCTGCTTGAAAAGCCAGAAATGGATGGGACCGTGGAGGACGTCAGGGGAATCAGACCCTCGCCAACCAGCCGTCAGGCCTGGGTTGAGAGTGAAGACACACTTGCTCCAAAACCCTGCCCTAGAACTGAGGGGTATTAGGACACAGGCTCGAGGCTCATGAATTACAACGTGGAGAGCTCTAGGACAGCCAGTCTGGCACCAGACCCCTCCTCCTCCGGCTCTAGAATGTAGCCCTCCCTCCCCACCAGGGTCTGAGGGCTCTGGACCTGGATGGCTGTGCCACGCTGGCCTCCAGGCCCAGCTCCACCATCACTGGGCTGAGCCCTCCACGGCCTGCACCCAGCGGATGGTGCGGGTCCTGCTCTCCTCCCAGGAGAACAGGGGCTCATAGCCAAAATGGCGCCGAGCCTTGTCGGTGCTGACGGTGAAGGTGGTGTTGGCCATAGCCAGCGTGTAGGGGTTGAGCAGGGGCGCATAGAGCAGCAGCGGCCGCAGCAGCCACTGCAGCAGGACATTGAGGGCAGCCAGAAACAACAGCAGCCAGTAGGGCAACAGTGGGCGGGTGCCCACCAGCCGGAGTCCACAGGGGCCCAGGAACTCCATGTTGAAGTCCTCATAGCTCTTGTAGGGTGAGTTGTCATAGCAGAAGTACACCTGGCCACCCATGAGTGCAGCTCGGTGCTCTAGCTCCCGGGCCACCAGCACGTGCATCCAGGCCACGTTACCTGTGGGTAGCAGGGGAGAGGGGGTGCCGAGGAGAGAACCGGGGGCGGATATGTCCTTGAATGCCCTTGCAACCATGTAGATACTGCTCTATTCTGGGCCAGGGCATGGACAAGCCACCCCGTCCTTGGGCCCATGTAGATGCTGCCCACATAACTACGGCCCTGCTGAAGGCTGCTTTCTTCCAGGCCCCTGTAGCCATTTACTCTCCCAGGCCAGCCTATATGGATGCTACTCCTTCTTCTGTTAGTCCCGGGTAGATGCTCCCCCTCTCCTCTCCTGGGAAGATGCTGCTCACAAAACTGCAACCCTTTCCTCAGCCTATGACACGGTATCGATCTCAGCCTTCCCAACTGGCATGGACACTGTTTTGTCTGTGGCCCCTGCAGACGATGCCCACATATCATAGTCTGCTCTGGCCCATGTATAGACCATCCTTTTTTAGCCAGAGTATAGAACACCCCCTTGCCCCAGTACCATGTGGGTCCTGCCCTGTTTTTTTAGCCTCCCCCAACGCCTAGCCCGGGCCTCACCCACGTAGACCCGGCCATGCTCCACAGAGGCTGGAATGGCCCGGAAGAGCCGACCCCCCAGGCGCAGGCCCTGGTGGTAGAAGTCCCTCATGATCTGGTGGCCTTCGCCGTAGATACCGGTGGGACGCAGGGCACATGTCACGAGGGGCAACCCCCCAAGGACCTGGGGGCAAAAGGCAGGCACTTCTAAGACCTAGGACCCGGTGGTTTGCCCTCTGCCCTGATCTCCTCAAGCTGGAGATGGAAGGAATCCAGGGCAGGATGCAAAGGAGCCCACAGTAAGAAATGAACAAACAAAAAACCAGGGCCTGCCCTGGTGGTCCAGTGGTTAAGACTCTGCCCTTCCACCGCAGGGGGCTGGGGTTCGATTCCCTGGTGGGGGAACTAAGATCCCGCATGCCGTGCAGTGTGGCCAAAAGAGGAAAAAAAAAGAGGAGCCCACAGGCCCTGGCTCTGCCTCTGCCTGGCAGCCCTTTCCGCCCCCGTCTCCTACATCTCATCTTCTCCAGTCTCACCTTCCTCCCATTGGCTTCCAGGACGAGCTGCTCAGCTAGGGCCTTGCTGCAAGGATAGGGGTGTCTGTGTACTGCTTCGTATGGGGTATTCTCATTGCCCCTAGGCGGGGGAGAGGGAAGATTCTTAATGCTGAGGGGAGATGGGGCCCTTGAAGTATTGGGGGAAGCTCAGCTCACCTGTAAAAGGGCTGGCCTTTGATGTTGGGACCCACAACTTCCATGCTGCTTGTGTAGACCAGGAAGCGTGTTCCAGTCTGCACACAAGCCTCAATCACATTCCGCGTGCCTGGGGGAAGGCGAGAGTGTATCCAAGCTGAAGCTTCCTCCCCCTCTGCGTCTTTCCCCTCCCCATCCCAAAGCCGGATGAGGACACGTGCCTTCTTTCCCCAGGCCCAGGGAGAACCACAGCAGGTCAGTGAGGGCCGGCCTGCCATGACAGGGGCAGAAGTGTCCACAGGACAGATTGTCACAGGAGAATCACAGAGGTCAAGGTCAAAGAGGGGGGCAGGAAACAAGCAACCAAGATCAGGCCATGTGCCAGGGGGTATTGAGGACATTGTCAGAACAGGTAGGGAGCATCTCACCCTGCACGTTGACCTCATGGATGGTCTCAGGACTGGTTTTCCCAAACACGTCCACCAGCCCAGCTGTGTGGATGACCACGTGGGCTCCGGCCACAGCTGCTGCCACCTCGTGGGCCTGGGTCACGTCCCCCTGGATGGCAGTCACCTGCACGGGCCCTGGGAGTGGGTAGGGGCAGCCAGAGGCAATGTCAGAGCTGAGGCCGTCAGCCAGCTGCTGGGTTCGGCCCACACCCTTGGGAGCCACACTTTCCCAGTGTGACTCATTCATCCTATCCATTCGCACTGGAGAACATAACAGGCATCATCTTTTCCACAAGGAAGGGAGTCCACACCCTCCCCCGCCCCCACCCCCACCCCCACCCCA
>NW_020173198.1:1123216-1128031 GCF_003031525.2 Neophocaena asiaeorientalis asiaeorientalis
GAGCTGGGGTTCCTGCTGCAGCAGCATGCGGACCACATGTTCCCCCAGGAAGCCACAGCCACCTGTGACCAGGTACACCAGCTTCTGGGCTTGTGCAGAGTCTGCCATGCCTGGCTGGGGAAAGAGACACTGGCGCGCCTGGGTTGTCAGTCACCAACTGCCCCAGCACCAGCGGCCCCGTGACTCCTAGGAGGGGCCCCTGGCTGAGTGGCCTGGAGCAGTGACCCAGAGGCCAGAGCTGTTTCTGGAGGCTGTAGCTGTCGGTGCAGTGGCCAGGCTACCTGCCCTCTGACCCTGCCGGCTGCAGTTACTGAGATAAGGGGGAGGGCTTGGCCTGCAGGAAGGGGTCAGGGTTTGAGGTGGAGGGAGAGGTTCTGGGACAGAAAACGAAGGGTGGTTGGCAGGGAGCTGGGGAGGCAGAGTAGAGGAAGGCGAAGAGAGCTGGGATTGGGGGAAGAGACCCCCGGGCCCTGGCATCACCACTGCCTACCTGCAGCCACGGTCCCAGGCCGCCCAAACCGGCCACCGGAGGCTGTCTTCTACAGGCTCCTGGGCCAGTGACACACCGTCCCCTTCCGCTTGCTCCTCCTCCCTCCCGGCCCATCCAGCAACAGAGACCAGCCCAGCCTCCACCTCTCCGCCCCCCACACTCTTGCCACAGGGCACCCTCTGGTGGCCGCTCCGGGCTGCACTGGCATCTGGTTCCAGCAACACTTGGGCAAGAGGGGTGGGGGAGCCAGAGCCTGCCGGGTGGGTGCTGAGTAGGGTTTTCAGCCACAGAATGGAGCAGGCAGGGTGACCTCACTCCCAGTGCATGATATCAGCCTTTCCCTCTTGCTGGATTTCCCAGGAGGCCAGAAGCCCAGCAGCAGCTGTAGTTCTGGGAAGGGAAGGGAGGCCTGACCTTGGCCCCACTCTGGCTGGCCTTGGCGGGGGATTTCTGGATGGCTCTTGCAGCCTGTCTGCTGGCCCAAAGTGATGGTGGCTGAGTCTGCAGGTCTGGGATCTTGCCCAAAAGCCCCTCTACCCACCCCAAACGTCAGGCCACCTATTTCCCTGTCTTCACCTGCCCCACCCCCTGTCCTCAACCCCCATCCCACCCTGCTCTTCCCCAAAGATACTGACAAAGCCCTTTTGTAACAATAAAGTTTAATCACAATTATAAAAATGTGGCGTTGGGTTCGCGCTATTAACATATGTACAGTCCAGCCCAACAGGAAGGGCCCGCCCCCCACCATCCGGGCCTGGCGAAGCCGGAGCTTCCAGACACCAGGGTGGGAGGGTGACCCACAGGGTCTGGCAGGAACAAAAGACGAGGCAGGGTTCCAGGCACAGAGTCCCCAGGACTGGGGGCGCAGGGCCCCCCTCCAGGGGGAGAACATGGCCACTGCCCCTAGAGACCCCTAAACTGGGGAGGGGTGCACGCAGGGCACAGAGGGGAAGTCCCCATTAACACAAAGCAAGGGGGCTATGCAGCCCCCCCCCAAGAACAGGATCTGTACAGGCCGGCACCCCAGGTTTCCACAGGAAACAGCTGCTGGCAGCTACAAAACATTTACAGCTTCTTCTCCGCAAAGAAAAAAAATCGGGGGGGGGGGGCAGGGGCAAGAAGGGAAGCGGAAGTTGCCTCAAGGGACTGAGGCTCCCTCGCTAGGCTCGGGGCCCCCCAACCCCACATTTGGAGATGGGGCATGTGGGCCCTGCTGAGCCCACTAAGGCTGGGTGGGCTGGGAGCTCAGGGCACCAAGGGGAATAAATAGGGGTGAGGGCACCAGTCCTGCCCCACCTCAGTTGAGGGAGCCGCGGCAGCTCTCGGTGCCACACAGACAAGGGATCTTGTTGTCCTCCAGCGGGAACTTGTAGTCATAGGTGATCTCCTCATCCACGCCGATGGGCTGCTTGGAGTAGATCACGATCTTCTTCTGGGACTCGATGGTGATCACCTTGGCATAGCAGTTGGGCTACAGGAAGAGGGCAGCCTGAGTCACGCCGCCCCCTCGGCCCCGTCCCCTCCCCCCCTCACCACACTTGGTGGCGTCGATGATGGTGTCATGGTCCACCCGGAACAGGTAGCTGCTGCCAATGCCCTCTTGCACGTAGCGCTTCTCCCGCATGTCGGCCACCATCTAACAGAGGACAGGGTGCGATGCTCAGGGGGCTTCCCCTCAGCTTCCTGCCGGGCTAGGCCTGACCCCACCAGCCCCTGTGATGGGGGGCCCGGAGTCTCCCAGCTGCCGCCCTGGGAGCCTCACTGGCCTGTCCTGGATCCACAGCTCTCCCTCTGGCACCTGCTACCCCAAGGCGCTGACTCCTGACTTTGCTTCCAGGACCCCCACCTCCCAATACCTTTGTCTGCCGTTATGACAAAGTCACCCACAGGACCCCAGGGAAGTCTGCACTGGCCACTGGGCAGGAGAAGCAGTCACTGTCTCCTCCTGGAGTGTCTGCCTGGCCCACGGGACAGCCCGTGGGGACTGGGTCGGTTCCTGAGATGACAGTGGCCGTTTCACGGACTGAATCCTACTCATCCCTTCTCCCAGGACCCTCTCTCCAAAACAGGCGCCCACGGCTGCTGCTGTCCACACCAGGGCCCACATTCTTGGGTAGAGGGAGGACCTCATTTCCCAGAAAACAGGACGATAAACCCTCTGCACACTCCCCTTGGGTGAACTCACTCTCTTCCAGGGCTTCAACTGCCAGCTAAGTGGCGGGAACTCCTCCCAAACTTCCATCTCCAGCCAAATCCACCTCAGTGGAACTGCTGGGCGACACCCAGTAGATGTCCCCCGGTCACTGCAACTTCACATGTCCTGACAGGAGCTCATCTTGACCACACATCCGCTCCTCCTCGCTCCCTATCTCACTGGCAGCCCTACCTACTCCCAGCTGCTAAAGGCAGCACCGAGAAACCATCTCGCCTTGGCCCTCGCCTTCATTCCCCAGAACCAACTCGTTGCCTGGTCCTGCCAGCTACCTTGGACCCACAGACTCCTGCTACCTTGGACCCACTGCCTAGTCCAAGCCACCCCCGCCTTCGGCTGGGATCTCTGCAACAGCCCCACCCCGCCGTCTCAGCCTCCAGTTCTCTCTGCACGCTGCAGTCAGATGGAACTTACTTACTTCCAAAGTCCTCTCCTGCTTAACGCTTCGCAGCCACTTTTCTCCTCTCACCATTGGTCCAAACTCATTAACGTGGCTCCCAAACTCTGCGGCGTCCGGCCTCCACCGGCCCCTTCCAGCCTCACGCTGCTGCCACTGGCCCTAGCTTTTCCAAGTGGCCACACTGACCTCCTTGCCCTAAGAGCATCCTGCACCCAGGTCTCTGCACGTGCCGTCCTACAGCGAAGAGCACCCTCACCTCGCCCGGGCCTGGGAGTTGCTCAGCGTCCTTCAGCCCCTGGTTTAAACAGCACTGTGCTCCCACCTCCCCCGCCTCCCTGAACACCGCCTTTCGTATCAACCCAACACCATCCTTATGTTTCTTGCTGGATCATTAACATCTAGTTTACTAGTACCCATTACTAGTTGTTGAAGGAAGGAAGGGAAAAAAAAGAAAAGCAGGTTTCACTGGCTAAGTCTCAGAGCCAGGAGGAACCCCGAGGGCCGGGTGGTTCTCATGTGGGCATCCCAGGCTGCCGTCAGGTCATGCAGGGGCTGGGCGTGGGGCCTCACCTGGCGGATGTTCTGACCCACGTATTCGATGACCATCTCGTCAGCTGCGATGGGTTCCATGGCAAAGAGCCCCCACTCATGGATCCGGCTCCGGCCGAATCGGAGCTTCTTCTTCCGGAACTAGAGGGCGGAAGGCAGACTGTGCTGCTGGACGTCCCCCTCAACCTAGCTGCTGCTTGCCTCTCCTCAGACCTCGGGGCAGGAGGGTGTTCTGGCCACTCGCCGCCGGCCCACCCCTAGGGGGCTCCACAACGCTGTCTTCCAGTGGCGCCCCTTCCCTCCTCAGTCCCCACTCCTCACCTTGAGCTGGTTTAACTTCAGCAGGTCACTGTCCATGATGGCAGAGGTGCCGATGGCGCTCAGGAGCCGCCGCTGCTCAGAACGGCGCTCCGAAAGCACACGGTTAGTCCCCTGTGAGGTGCAGGCCAGGGAGGAGGTAAGTGACAGGAGAACTAATGGGAAGAAGATGCCGCCAGTGGGCAGGTACCAGGGCAGAGCCTCACCTGAGTGTCCGCTCCTTCCAGTTGCCGGGCCGAGACGGGGCACACGTCCAGGTACCTGTCCTTCTCCTTCTTGCTGATGGGGTAGTAGCCCTCGCTGCGGGCCGAGCCTGTCTGGTGCTCGCGGGGCCCATCCTGGGGCCGCCGCTTGCGTTTCGGAGCGCTCAGGTTGGTGAGTGCAGGGTGTTAAGGAAGAGAACGGGGTCCTCACCAGCCAGATCCCTGGGGCTCCGCTCCTCTCTCCCCCGCAGTCCCAGCCCAAGGAAAGGGCGACTGACCTTAGCTGGAGGTCCTGAGCATACTCAGTGTGAGGACAGAGAGATGGAGAGAAATAAGTCTTAGACCCCATCTTTCCTGCCACAAAATCTCTGGGAGGCAGAAAAGAGGCACGCAACAGAGAGCAATGGTGGCTTGGTAGCCAGGGGAAAAATAAATACCCAAGCTGAACATGGCCGAGAACTGGACAGGGAAGGAGGCCAATGCAGACCCCAGGAACGATCTCAGGAGGACAGTGCCTGGCTGGGCGACCGCAGGGAAGCCCCCCCGCCCCCCCGGGCCTGCCTCCCTGTCCTGAGAAGGCCAGCCTCCGGGGCTCAGGATATTGGTGTGATGGACCCAGTGGGTGTCGTTAAGCCAATCAGCC
>NW_020173198.1:1128053-1146134 GCF_003031525.2 Neophocaena asiaeorientalis asiaeorientalis
CTCCGATGCCTCCCACTCCTCTTCCTCCTCCTCCTCCCCATCCTCTTGCTGCTGCTGCTGCTGCTTTGGCTCCTCTGCCTCAGCCACCACCACCTCAGGGGCCTCCAGGACCTCGTCTGCCGGGGAGCTGAAGAGGGCTGCAGGGGCAGGAACTGGCTCCAGGGGCCGAGGGGCCGGCGTGGAGGGTGGCGGCTTGACAGCCAGGGCGTAGTTGTGCTCCAGGAGGATGTGGCTGAGCAGGGGGCCCGGGCGGTCCACCTCGTCCAATGTCTCTGTGGCCTCTGAGTCGTCGCCAGTGGGCAGGGCGGGCAGCCCGCGTCGGGCTGGGGTCAGAGCCAGGTCGGCCAGCACGGCCAGGTCCACTTCTGTCCCTGGCTCAGCCTCCTCTTCCTCGGTGGAGCGGCATCGGCCTCCAGCCCGGCTCCGGCCTCCTCGGGACACCTCCTCAGGCCAGCTCTTGACCAGAGACGCGTGGTCCAGGGGCAGGTTGCGAATGGTCCGCTCCACGGCCCGGGGGACTTTGCGGGAGGCGGGGCCGGGAGACTTGACCTGCGGTGGGGCAGCGGGGGGAGGCTCTGGGGCCGGCACCTCCTCCACCGCAGAGAAGGAGACAGGTTTCCGGCGTTTCTTGGGTGGGGGCAGGAGGGGGATGGGAGAGGAGGGGCGTTCGTCGGGGCGGGGGGCAGGGGCCGGGGGTCCAGCCGGTGGCTCTGGGGTTGGCTGGGGCACACTGGGGGGCGGTTCCTCCGTGAAACCTGGGGAGGGAAGCACACGGGAAAAGGAGAGGGTCAGCTTCTTGGCCGAACATCATCACAGATTCGCTACCGGCAAGAACCTGGCCAGCCTCCCTGGGGAGTCCACACCCCAGCTGCCCTCACTCCTCAGCTCCCTACAGACACTCCTGCCCTCACAGAACTTCTAGTCCGATGGAGACAATCACATGAAACACATGTGCAGCCCGATCTCTGAAGGGCGGGGGTAGGGGCTCAAAGGAAACAAACACTTGGACTCTAGTCTTTTTACCAAGCCTGGCGGTGACAGGACCACATCCAACAACTAGACACAGAGATCAGACGACCTTTTGTCAGCTGCATTTTATAACCAGGATGTAGTTGTCCAGATCTGAATTAAAGCATCCATTATTTTGACTACAAACAATATTCTTTGTTCAGTGAGGTGAAAAAGATACAATGTAAGAAACTGAATCTTTTCATTAAACTATTTTATAAAATTGCACTGTGGACCTGCCCAAGTGAGAAAGGGGTCAGGAAGTCTCCCCTCAAGAAGCTGAGGGTGGGACTTCCCTGGTGGCGCAGTGGATAAGAATCCGCCTGCCAATGCAGGGGTCGTGGGTTCAATCCCTGGTCCAGCAAGATCTCACATGCTGCGGAGCAACTAAGCCCGTGTGCCACAAAGACTGAGCCTGCACTCTAGAGCTCACGAGCCACAACTACTGAGCCCGCGTGACGCAAGTAGTGAAGCCTGCGCACCTAGAGCCCGTGCTCTGCAACAAGAGAAGCCACCACAATGAGAAGCCCGCGCACCGCAATGAAGAGTAGCCTCTGCTCACCGCAACTAGAGAAAGCCTGGGAGCAGCAACGAAGACCCAACACAGCCAAAAATAAATAAATAAATAAAGAGAAGCTGAGGGTGAAGCTGAGGTCCCAAGGATGAGGAGCAGGCAGTGCTGTCTCTCCCCAGCTAACAGGGACAGGGAGCAAATCCTCCCTCTGTGGACACCCCCAGGCCTGCTGCTGAGTGCTGGGGTCTGAACATTGCTCAAGGCATGCATAGCCCTTTCCCCAGGGCCCAACCCTGTCCTGCAGACCTGACCCATCCCCATGACCGGTCCACAGGCTTGCCCTCTCATCCTAGGTTTTAGCCAGTCAAGCAGGCATGGCCTTTCAGGCCCCCGGCCCTTTGCTCTCATGGTTCCCTTTGTTCACATGGTTCCCTTTGTTCGGAATGCCTCTCTCCTTTTGCCCATCCAGAAAGCCCACACGCAGATTTTGGACCCAGCTCAATGACACCACCTTTGTAAAGACTTCCCCAGTTTCCTCAGACATTGGTAACACCTTCCTCTCAGAACCAGAAGGCTGGTGGTTCTCAACTGCCATCTTCAAATTGGCTGCAGCGGATTAACAGCTAGAATTTTGTGCCAAGCACCAATCCAAGCCTTTCACATACAGTTAGTGCTCACTTAATTCTCATAACGACGCTATGAGGTAAGTACTATTATTAATGCCTTCTTACAGATACGGCAGTCAAGACAGAGAGAGGCTGATAACCTGCCCAAAGTCACCCAGCTAGCAAGTGACAGAACAAGACCTGCATCCCAGGGCAGCCTGGGTTGAGTTCGGGGTCTTACCCACTGCCCCGCGCTGCTTTGGACCTCCTAGCCTGGGACTCAGCGGCTATAGGTCTGGCCCTACCACCCACAGAGCTAAAGGGCAGCCAGCACCAGGCCTGGCCTGAGCAGGCAGTGACCAACATGTGTCCGCTGCCTCAACCGACACACCCTCAGCCTCCTGTCTCCCGAGGGTCTGGACACCCTTGGGCTCTCAGCCAGGAGTAACCCACGCTCTGAAGCTAGTGAGGTCCCAGGTGCTGGTCCCCGGTCCCCCAGGTCCTAGGAGTCCTCTCACATCCTCTCCTCTCCAGCGCTTTGGGGCAGACCTCTCCTCTGATCCATCCTCCCGACCTAGCCCACTGGGCCCTGTGGAAGCCTGGGCCTTGAGAACAAATTCCACCCCGCCACCCCCAACTCAGCTTCTTCCCACAGACTTCCCTTTTGCTCCCCGTCCTAAAGGAAAGCTGGCAGGGCCTTTCATCATTTAGGGAGGCACCTTTCAGGTTACCTGCCCAGTCTACACAACTCCCAGAAGCCACTGTTTCTACGGCATGACCTACCCCACTCCCTCCCTGTCCCCCGGCCATCATTAACTGATGGCTAAATGACCCAAGCCAGCCCAAGAAACTTCCCTAAGGATAAGGTTCTAAGATAGAAGGCGGTGGGACTTCCTGGTGGTCCAGTGGGTAAGACTCCACACTCCCAATGCAGGGGGCCGGGGTTCGAACCCTGGTCGGGGAACTAGATCCCACACGCATGCCGCAACTAAGAGTCCACATGCTGCAACTAAGAAGCCCTCATGCCACAACTAAGACCGCATGCCACAAGTAAAAGATCCTGCATGCTGCAATGAAGATCCCACGTGCCACAACTAAGACCCGGTGCAGCCAAAATAAATAAATAAATAAAAATAAATCTTAAAAAAAAAGACAGGAGGGAGTCTGTCTGTGAGGGCAGACATCCTCTGATGGAATGGAGAAGGAAGACCATTTGCAGGAGCGAGGGATGAATCAGAGGGGAAGACAGAAGAAGAGCAAGTCCTAAAGGTGTCCAGGCCCCTGTCCCTGGGATCTACCAGACAAGCCCTCTCCTAGGCTCCTGCCATTGGGCCACACAGGCCTCTATCCAGTTGTGTCCTTGGTAGCTCGGTTTTCCCTACCATTCTCTAAAAGCCAAGGGACTGGCCTTTATTTTCCTCTCCTCTCCCACCTCTGCCATCTACCTAAGGGACTCTGACAGCCCACCTGTTTGCCAGATTCTCACATTCACTCATCCTCAGCTACCCTCCACCAGTCACACACCCGACCCCGTCACCCCCTCCACGTTGGACGGTGACACTCTGACCACAGTTCCCCAGGTCCTTTCAGTTCACCCCACTGTACCTGTTCAATTTCCCATCCTCTATCGCCCCGCCCTCTAGCCCACCACCCTCCCCCTAAATTAACTTCATTCTGGGTCGTGCCCAGACCACAGCGGCCCTTGCTTTGTCCTCTCCTTTCAAGCTACTTTCCGCAGCCTTCCACCACATCCACCCTGTAGACCCCTAACCCGGAATCCACCCAACCACCTGCCTTCTCTCCTCCTTCACCCCAACCCCCGGCCTCAGCAGGGCTTCTGAGTTGCTGGCGATCCTAGTCAGCTTTCATCCTCACTCCCCACCCTCCTCATACTCCAGGCTTCTACTCCACTCATGCCCCCTCATGCTCAGAAATGTCCTGCCTTCCTACTGAAGAGAGGAAAAGGAGGCCTTCGGCTGAAACCCCGCAACTCCCTGCTTCCCCATTTATGGAGAGATCTGCATCCGACCTAGAGGGTCCATCCCCCCTAGGTGTGCTGCTCCAGCAAGGATTCCTCTCTCTCCTGGTCCATCCACCAGCTCCCTCGTCCCTTCAGTGTATGAACACACTCCAGTCTCACGTACTTTGAAAAGCTAACCCTCCACCAACCCTGCATTTTCTTGCTGTCTCTCCAATTCCAGTTGGGTAACCTTGAACAACTCACTAAGCCTCAAATTCCTCATCTGTAAAATGGGAGTAGCAGAGATGTTGTGAGGAGTAAATGAGAAAGTGAAATTTGCAACTTTGCAACGTGCTAGGGCTGGCACATGGGATCCCGCACATGGGATCTACTCAATTAACGTTAACTAATATCATTAAGTACCACCCCTCAACTGTCTTCTTTCGCAAGAGTAGCTTACCCTTCCAAAAGACTGGTTATCTATCACCTGCCCTCACTCCTTAACACCCCCTAACTTGAGCCATGCTACTGAAATTGATAAGGTCACCAGTGACCTCCTAACTGACAAATCCAACAGATGCTTTTCCTTTTGTGGCCTTCCAATACAGGCCACTCCCTCCTTTTGAAAACCCGAGCTCCCTGATTTCCTTCCACCTCTCTGATCACTCCTTTCCAGCCTCCTCTGGCTCCACTCTGCCCCCCTATCTCTTGTAAGATAATTAAGGCTCTGGCCCCCTTCTCTCATTCCATACATCCTTCCAAGGTATACACAAGTGTATTCACACCCATACTTTCAAATACCTATCGCATTTCCAGCCTACTGTTTTCTAGAGCTTCAATCTTTTTTTTTTTTTAACTTTTTATATTGGAATATAGTTGATTAACAGTGTTGTGGTAGTTTCAGATGTAGAGCTTCAGATCTATTGATCCAACAGCCCACTGACTGTTTCTGCTTGGAGGTCCCAGAGGGACACGAAACTTAACCCCAATTAAATGCATCAGCCTTCTTCCTAATTCTGGTTCTCCAGTTTCCTTTCCTGGTAAGTAGTTTAACCAAGTGGTTCTATGTGCTAAATTTCTCTGAAACCCTCATCCCCACTTCCACTCCCTGCACCTCACTGTAACCACCCTGGCTTTGGTTCAGGCCCTTCGCTTACCTGCATCCTTTCAAATCGTCTCATGAGCTGCCCCACCTCCCTCCTTACCTCTTCCACGTCCCTCCCCCTCCTGCGAGAATGATCTTTCTGAAATGCAAATCTGATCACATCCCACTTTTTCTTCCTACCCTGAAAATGAAAGAGTACTGAGATTGCTGTCCCCTCTTCTGCCACCGATGGACTTCGGAGAGACTGAGAGGCGTCTTAGGATTAATCAGAACCTCGACTCCTTCTCTCATGGGTTCTGGGCCAGAACAGAACGCCTCAGTGCTAGGAGGTCTTCCTGTGCTCACTGCCTATCTCAGACCATGGATTCTCAACAATGTTCGAGAGAGATCTCTGGAAGGCCACATGCATCTTTGAAGGATAACTTGAAAACTGAGTTAATTTCACCATAAGAGCAACCTACTCCAAGTTACCACCACTGCTTGTCTTACTTCCTGCAAGAGCCTCTTAATCTCCCTGCACAAATTCTGGCCTCTCTCCAAGTTTTCTCTGCACTGCATCTTTTCAAAACACAAATACAACCACGTCAGTCCTCTGATGGCATTCCACTGCCCTCAAGATAAAGCCCAAATTCCTAGTGTGGCCTGCTCATTTTGCATGATCCAGCCCTTGCTAATCTCTCCAGTTTAGGCCACCCCAGCTCCCCCTCACTCTCAGCTCTCCAGAAGATGACCTTTCTTTTTTGTCTCCCAACATGCCACTTACTCTGCCTTGGGGCCTTTGCACATGCTAATCACACCCTCCCGCCTGCTTTGGCTTGATTTCAGCCCGATGGTGCTTCCGCGGAGAAGACTTCCTCACAGATATGCTCAGGTTCTCAGAGTACCCTGTACTTTTCTTTCATGGCTCTTACAGTTTGTAGTCACAGATTTTCTTAAGTAAAGATTAAACTGTCTCTCCCTATAGACCGTGAGCATCATGACAGTGAAAACAGTGCCTATTGTGCACACCATCACATCCCTTGCACCCACTGTAAGGATGCATTAAATAAGCATCTATTGCCTGAAGGAACAGTTCACTCAGCAAGATACATTACGCGTGTGATATAAAATAACAATTGAATGTACAAATCCACAAAGGAAAGCAAAGACAGAATTAAGTTCTGAGTTTATGTTGTTAATAGTTATTATCTATCCAATTTGACCATTTAATCAGGTATACACTACACATTAAGGAAGACGCTTAAGAAAAACTGGTAGGAGAAATTTACTAAGTTGGGAATTCTCTCTTTAACTTATTTGGGAAAAGATCATTCTGTTTTACTTTGGTAGCCAAACACCCTGGTCTAACTCTGAAAACTGTTTATGGCGGTGCAGTTTGAGTGTGTTATGACATAAATGTCTCCAAGGGAGGAGTGACAGGAGATAGTGACTTCCATCCAATTCTGTATGTTTTCCAACAAAGTCACACACTTGCATACAATTAATAAACGTCAACCACACTGTTCCCATGAAGACAGACACACACATACACAAAGACTACAACAACAGTTCCATACCACCTACCTGCAGGTCTTGCTGGAGACTTCTGTTCAGGGAGAGGTGTGACTGGGGAGTCTGCAACTCTTTCTGGCTCAGGCTCCTCCGCAGGTGCTGGCAGGGGCACAGGGACATCTCTGGGGGGTGATGATGCTGAGGGTATGGCTGCTGGCTGCTCCTCTTCCTCTTCTTCTTCAGAGGAGGACTCAGATGATGAGGAGGACGATGAGGAAGAAGATGAAGAAGATGAAGAAGATGAGGAGCTGGATGAGCTGCTGCTCTCAGAGTCCGATGTGCTATCATTCTCACCATCTGAGTCAGCATACAGAGAACATTTGGAGGACGAATCGCTTTCGTCGTCCTCGCCTAGAAATCCAGAAGGGGGAATCAGGCGAGGTGAGAAGACCCCTCACTTGGTCAAGCCGTGGGTTCATTCACTGACTCACTACTAGGGATGTGTTAGGCTCTGTGCTAGGTGCTGGGGATTCCTACCCTCAAGGAGTTGGAGAAGCACCCAATCTGTCCACAGTGTGATAAACTTCAGTATGAAGGGCTAGTGGAACAGGCAAAGGGAAGCCCTGGATTCTGCCTGGTTGATCAAGTCAGGGAAGGCATCCCTGTGAAGGAGATGCTGAAGTCAAGAAGGACAAGAAGGAGTCCGCCCAGCAGACGCGGGGGCTGAGTGGGGACGTCAAAGGTAAGAGAAGATGGTGCCCTTGGAGACTGGCAAGCAGCCTGCCCTAACCACCAAAGCTTTTCCCAAAGTGGGTCTTATAGACACTGCCTGGACAACAGACTCTGAAAAAGGATTCCAGAGTAAAATAAGCTTAGAAAACGTTATATGGTCTATGCCTCTGGGAGTGGTAATACATTGGAAGGGCTCTAAGAAATTAAGAATTTCAGAGTCTTGGAGGAACATAATCGAATAGGGGTCTGGAGAATGGCAGGATGAAGCTGAACAGATAAACAGGAGCTAGATCACAAATGGCCTAAAGCATCAGGCTGAGAAGTCACCTGTGGAAGACACGGAGCCAGGAAGAGACTTAATGGGGGAGAGTAAAGGGTCAGGTGTGCATTTTAGGAAAGATTCCATCAGCAGGCTAGAAAATGGATTGAAATGAGAGGGATGGAAACAGAAATGGGGAAAACAGCCAAAACTGCTGCAGAGGCTTCCCAGGTGGTGCAGTGGTTGAGAATCCACCTGCCAATGCAGGGGGCACCGGTTTGAGCCCTGGTCCGGGAAGATCCCACATGCCATGGAGCAACTAAGCCCGTGCGCCACAACTACTAAGCCTGTGTTCTAGAGCCCACAAGCCACAACTACTGGAGCCCACGTGCCACAACTACTGAAGCCCGCACGCCTAGAGCCCATGCTCTGCAACAAGCCACCACATGAGAAGCCCGCTCACCACAACCAGAGAAAGCCCGCACACAGCAACGAAGACCCAACACAGACAAAAATAAATAAATAAATTAAACAAACAAACAAACAAAAACTGCTGCAGACTCTGAGTGAGAAAGGCAAGAGAGCAGGAACAAGGGAGGCGACAAATTCAAGAAACACTGAAGCGGTAAAACGGACAGGAATTGGTGACCAAGTGGATGTGTAGGGGTCTGCACCCCTCACTCTTAGCAGATGACCTCGCCCTCTGCTTTCCTGAGCAAGAGGCTCTCAGATCACCATTCTCATAATTCTGGCCTCTGCTGAAATGGCACCTCTTGGAGGCATCCCTTCACCATCAGATGTAAAACAGTCCACCTTTCCCCTGTTCCCTGACCCTGTCACTCCCTACCCCGTTACGCTTGTTCATCTTCTTCAAGCAAGTATCTCTTCTTGAGGTGCTACTATTTGTCCACTTGTATGTCAATCCCCACCTCCCCCCCTTAACCAATCACAAGCTCCAATAAGGCAGGGACCACATGTGTCTTGGTCGTTGATATTTCCCTAACACCTAGAACGGTGCCTGGCACATGGGAAGGGCTCGATATCTATTTCTGAGCAAAGGAATAAAAGAGAGACTGAACCGTGTACTCAAGCCTCAATAAATGTGGAGGAACAGACAGGTGTTCCAACTGAAAAACAGAGCTGTGTCTGGTGCCAGCAGCTGCAGCAAGGGGAAGAAGGAGGCACAGCTCGGTGGCCGGGCCTTAACGGAAGAGCAGTGCCTAAAGGGGGAAAGGCACAGTGGGGCAGCAGAATGCAGCCCCCTTATCTTGAGAAAATAAACGGGCTGTACTGGGTTGTCTTCAGGGGACAGCATGTTTCAGAGGTAAGCAGGAGGGAGTGTTCTGGGTATTGTTTACAGTGGGCCAAAGGTTCCAAAGGATGGGGCTAAAAGGCAGTTGTTTTGGGGGAAGGCAAAGATGGCCAATCAATCCAGCAGGCAGGTTACATGGGCTCGGAAAGGGCTGGACAGGTGGCCGAGTCCCTCCTTCCCCAGAATTTGACTGTACTCTGTGCATGCTTACCGTCTGATGCCTCTGTCTCCTTCTTTGCAGCATCCATGGCTTCTTCACGCTCTTCATCGTCCTCATCTTCCTCCTCGTCCTCCTCATCCTTAAGGAAAGGGACAAAGGGGAATTAACAGAAGAAGGACAACTGGTCCTCCAGGAAGCACAGCTACCAGGGCTCCAGCCCAGAGAGAAGCTGGCTATGGCGGCAGGAACTCAGGACGTAGGCTCCTGGCAGGGACCGGGTGCCTCAGCTCCTCACCTTCTCTGAGGAGGACTCCTGGGATGCCTCCTCCCCCTCGCTGTCCAGAGCAAAGGACTTGCGGTGCTTGCCCTGGGTCTTGGTTCGCTCTTCATCTCGTTTTGGGGGCTTGGTCCCCGGACGTCCTGGCTCTCCAACCTCCTTCTCTCGCTCAGCGTCTAGGCCCAAATGAGTAGTGCAGTTTACCATCAGCCAGAGTGGCCCAAAAAAATAAAAATAAAAAATAAAAATAAAAATAAAAATAATTAAAAAAAAAAAAAAAAAGAGTAGCCCTATCCTGTGAAAGGAGCTCTGCACACACCATCACTGACCTTTCTCACAGTCCCACAACACAGACCTCATTTTACAGACAAGAAGTTGAAGCTCAGCAGAGAAACATAAAAACTGCACATTTTACTTCACATTTTATACAGTTTTAAACACATTGCACCCATTTTATCTTTCATCTTGTTCTGCGACGGGTGGAAGAGGGAGGTGATTTTGTTATGTCTGGTCCAAGAAAATAGTACTAAGGACAACGGGTCTCCAGAGAAGCAGATCAGACTCAATAAGGAAGTTTTCCGCCACAGAAGCTGTCAACCTATAGCTCAGACTTAGACAAACTGGTAGGAAGGGTGTAAGAGTGCTTAAGCATTAGATAGCGACCTTGGGTAGAAAACCTGTTTTAACCTCATGATTATTCCTCTCTTATGGGGAAAAAGTGAAACACAGAAAACTTACGTCAGCATACCAGAAATAAAAACCACAGCTAAAATCCAGGGATAACCCTACCTGAAGCTTCTCACATCTCAAAGAACTGCTTTACTGTAACCTGTTCCAAATCTTCACTTGGCTCCTTGCCCTCAAGACACCTTCACCCCTTCATCCCTGCCTCCTGCTTTCCTATCAGAATCGAAGCAGCCTTTTTCCTCCTTTCTGCTTCACCTGACCTCCCACTCACCATCTTCATCTTCCTCGGCTGGAGTAGAAGGCCGGGGCCTCTTTTCCTCACTGGCCTCTGAAATTTCCGAAGGCTCTTTTCGCTTTACCTGGGAGATGAAAAGAGATGGTGCCCTTTAAAACCCAAACACTCACGGTTCCCAAGCACCCTTACTCCAAGGAAGGGAAGCCCCCCTTAACCCCCTCTCCCCACGCAACTAGGCAAGATCACAATCCTAGGTACCTTGAAAGAAGGCAGCCGCAGGGCTCCTCGCAGTCCTGACCCAAAGGCGAAGGCTTCGATGCCGGTGGTACCCCCACTCTTGGCCCAGTCTACCAGGGACAGCAGGCCTGGCTCTTTGAGCTTTGTCTTCTCTTTATCCTCCTCCTTGGCTTGCTGTTTAGCTGCATTCTGGAATGGCTGCAGGCAGTAGGGGGACCGAGCTCCAGAACCCAGGCGCTCCCTCCTGCCTCAGAACTACTCCCAGGCCCCAGGAATACAGAAATGCATCTACTCACTTCTCCATCTGACACACATCTATGCCACACCTCCCTCGCACCAGCCCCTGTACAGGCATTTTCTCGAAAGTCCGCTCATTCAGTCCATCAATCTTATGAAGCTGCTACTATTATTCCCATGCTACAAATGGAGACCCTGCAGATTGATGCCCAGAGAGATTTAAGGGCTTCGTCCACCACAAGGAAGCAGTGGATCCAAGAGAAAGCTCTTCTGACTCTCAGACTCCTGCTGCTTCTACTGTTCTGTGTGCCCCCCAACTCCCCTGGGCCCAGCTGTGCACGCCACCGAATGCCCACAGTCTCTCTCTCCACTTGCCCCAATCACCTCTCTTCTCTACTCTGAGCTGTGTAGCCCGAAGAAGCCGGAGGTCTATCCCCTGCAGTGGAGCCCCAGGTCTCCCCAGGCCCAGGCGTGGCCCTCACCTTGGCCTTCTCTTCCTTGCTCTCCCACCACTGGTCAAAGGCTCCAAAGGCCACATTCTCCACCATCTTGCGGTTGAGGTCTCGCTGCATGATGCTCTTCATCTCTTGGACTAGCGTGGCCAGCACACGGCCCACGGTGCCTGCCGACGGCAGGGCCTTGCCCTCTGCCAGCTCTGCGTCCTCCCTGGGAGGCAGCCGGGCCTCTTCTCCTGAGACTGAGGAGGAGGGCAGGGGCTCGGCTGCCATGGGCAAAGGCAGCTGGTAGGCCTCCCGGGAGTACGCCCCTCGGCCTTCTTGCCCTTGTGTGTACAGAGCATATGGTAGGCCATAGGCTGCCTCTTGTGGGGGCGGGAATGGGAGGAAGGCCTCCCCAAAAGCCCCACCAGGGGGACCAGCTGAGGCAGTGGTCAATCCTTTGCCCTGCCGCAGTTGGTGGAGCCGAGTTAACATCTGGGTCTGCATCTGGAAGGACATGGGCATCCCTCCCCACTGAGCCCCAAGTCGATCCATGAGCTCTAAGGAGTTCACAAAGTCATAGATGTGGGGGGGTGGCGGAGGAGGTGGGGGGTACTCAGGGGGACCTGTCATCGTCGGAGATTTCCATGTCCTCTCCAGAAGAGCATGGAGAAGCCTGTAGGGGTGCAGAGGACGGTCACAGAAAGCTACTGCCTGTTCCTTGGGCTTTTCCTCAAATCTCTGTTCTCTTGCCTAGTTCCCTTCCTTCTCCCAACTCTGCCTCCTGGATCCCAGGGACTTCCCCTGGCTGACCCCAACCCAACCTCACCTGGTTCTGTCCATTGGCTTTGGGTGACTCCCGGGTAGCTCCTGGTTCCCCACTCCCTGTAGGTGCGACATCCTCAAAATTCGCCGGGGCTGGAGGGGGCGTGCAGGGCCCGTGACCTGACCCAGAAGGAACCTCGCTCCCTGTGTCCCTAGCCCCAGGGCCCGTGGTGCTATTCTCTTCCTCTTCCTCGGTGTCAGAAGCCAGGAAAGAAAACTTGGAACGCTGTTCCTTCAACAACATCTCGATGCGGGAATCCAGGCTGCTGTGCTGAGCGAAGGGCACACTCTCATTGGTGGTCTCTGGGGCCGGAGAGCCGGAACGGGCAGGTGAGGCTGGGCGGGGGGAGGTCCGAGCTTCTTCCCTCTCAGGGCTGGGCCCCCCCCCACCCCCTCCTCCACCAGGTTCTGGAGGCTCTGGGGGTGGAGCTTCTGAGGCAGGGGGCCGGTAGTCCTGGTCAGCAGGCCGGTTGGGCTCAGGGGGCAGGTAGGAGGTGTAGGAAGGTGGGAAGCGCTCAGCTGTATTTTCAGCAAAAGGTGCCCCAGGGGGCTCCTCCCGAGTTGCCCGGCGGGGTGGGTAGGAAGCATGGCGTTGGTAGCGATTCCAGCTTTCATAATATGCTGGGTAGTTTGAGTCAGAACCACGAAAATGAGAGGATGAGGAAGAAGAGGACGATGAAGAGGATGAGGCCAACGAGGAGGAAGAGGAGGAGGATGAGGCGGTGGCCGCAGTGGTGGCGGAGACGGCTGCAGAGGTGGTCGTGGGGGCTGAAGACGCAGAGAAATGGCGGCGGGAGAAGGAATCTTGGTAGCTGTTCTCTGACCGCCGGGGCTTGAAAGAGGCTGAAGTGGTGCTGGAGAAAGCGTGCAGAGGGGTTAGCTGGGTTCAGCTCCGCATGCCCCAACCCCGCTGCCCCGCTGTCAGTACCCAAAACCCCTCTATGCTGCCCCCAAAGGAAGATCTACATGCCACTAAGTCCCTAGCTAGAGAGTAAATTCCCTGAGGACAGGGATTTGTTGGCTGGATCCAGAGAAACTAAGACAAATTACTCCCAACCCCCTCTTAGAGACTCTAGGTTTCTTCTTCCCAGTGGCAGCTCCCAGAATCTGGGGGTCCCAGAGGGTGTTTCCACTGTACCTGCTGGAGTAGGCAGAATCCTGAGAGTAGGGGGTGCTGCCCCGAGACGTGTAGGGGGTTCCTTGGGAGGACTGTGGGGTGAACTGGCCGAAGGAAGATGGGGTGTCTTGTCGGCTGCTGGAGAAGCTCGTGTCCTGGGAGCAGGGGGTGCCATTGCCAGGAGTGCCCACCACAGCAGTGCCTGCTGGGAAGGCAGCTGTGTCGGAGGAAGAGCGGCGGCGGGATTCAGTCTGGAGGGAGAAAGTGGAGCAGGGAGAAAGGAAGAGATCAAGCACCGTTTGACCATATGCCCTTCACCAAACCAAGAACCCCAATTCCCTGCTTTTTGAAAAAAGCTAGGCCTCTTTTCCTTGGCTCTTCCTATACTTAACAATGGAGTCCAGAACCTCCCAAAGGCTGCTTCTGGCATCTAAGCACCGGGCCCATGTGGCTAGGGCAAAAGCAACCACAAGCTTCTCACCGTCTCAGTGGCTGCACCAGAGCCCTGGAACTTCTCACTGAGGGCCTTGCCCCCAGTAGGCACCGTCTGAGGGGTGTAGGAGCCATTGACTATCAGTTCATAGTACTTCATTCGTTGTTGTCCTGGAGGGAGGAAAATGGGAACCAACAGAGTCAGATGGAGGAGACAACTCCTTTCCGATTTCATGTCCCCACACTTCTTTCTTGGGCCTCAAGCTTCCTAAGATTTCTTGGAGTCTTGGGTTTGGGGCTTTCAGTCCTTCTACCTCATCTCTACCTAATAACTACTACAGACAACGTATTGGGTGACATTTCACAGTTTACAAAAATACTTCTAACGTGCGTTACTATGTTGGATGACCACCAGGAGAGAGGAGCATCCGTACCCCTATTTTAATTTATAGGCTTAAAGAAAACTAACCTGCACAAAGTGGTAAAACTAGAATTCAAACCCAGTTGTCTGATGCTACATCCCACCATCCTCTTCATCTTATAAACTAAAGTTGCAAAATGGCAGCCTGAAGGCAGCCCACCGTTGTGTTTTATTTGCCCCACACAATCACTGAAACTATTGGCAAGGGCAAGGGAGGAATGCAACGTTTAAATCCCAAGAGATTTCACACAAGAACCTAGATTTCTGGCTTTAAGAAGAACTATCTATGTTAGTCCTCATTCCCACTTACAAACTGGCTAATGCCAACTAACAGCTGCCTCCTTCCGATGCCACTAGACAGTATGCCACAGTCCCCACCCCTCCCGAAGCCAAGACTGCTTCACTCACCTATACAGGTCCCTAATTCTCAATCCAAAATTTCAAAACCTCGTGTTTTTAGAATTTGGTGTCAAAACCTGGTATCAGGCTATTTACTACAGTTCTTATTCATCCTACCTAGTGTGACTCTTCATAAGTTTTCTTGCAAATACAGTCATACACTAGACTAAAGGGTGCTGCCCCAACCCTGCCAAAGACAATACACAAAAAACCGTATCTGGGGGCTTCTTTGGTGGTCCAGTGGTTAAGACTCCACGCTCCCAGTGCAGGGGGCCCGGGTTCGATCCGTGGTCAGGGAACTAGATCCCGCATGCTGCAACTAAGAGCCCGCCATGCCGCAACTAAAGATCCCGCATGCTGCAAGGAAGATCCCACGTGCTGTAACTAAGACCCGGCAGCAGCCAAAATAAATAAATAAGTAAATAAATAAATAAATGTTAAAAAAACAAAACAAAACAGAACCCGTATCTGTACCATAAACTCTCTGTAAAATTGTGATATCAGAAACACACCTGGCCCAAAGGTTTCAGATGAGAAATCATGAACCTGATCACCTGCCTGGCCCCAATAGGCTTTTGCGTGTACCATCTCTGCCAGAGCCCAACCGTGGGCAGCAGGCGATGGAGAACTCACCTTTGATGTCGAGCTGGGCATGGATGATGTTGCCCATGACGGAGGTAAGGTGGAGGTTTTTGACTGTTTCCTTGGCTCCCCGAGTGCTGGTGAAGAGCACACGGGCTAGGCCCAGGTGCTTGCGAGTACGGGGGTGAAGAAGGATCTCTACCTCTTCCACCTCACCATACTTTCGGCACATGTCCTTCAGGAAGGTCTCCCGCACGTTGTCATTCAGTCTTGCAAAAGTCACTTCTTTCAGTGGGATCTGTCCGATGTAGAATTCATCCAGCTGTGGAAAGGACAGTAGTTACGTCCAGGGTCTCAATACTGACCACTGCTCCTTTGCCCTTTGGGAAATTTTAGCGAGATCCATGAGGCCAAGAGAGATAAAACTGGGAAACTGCGAGGCAAGGGAATGGGGAAGGGGGTCCCAAAAAGGGATACATCAGTCTTGACCCCTCTCTTCCCTGAATTCTTCTCACCACAGAATAATGACAAGAACCAGGAAAAGAAACGCACAAACTGAAAACTAAACCTCCATGGAAAGAACTAGTTATATGGAAATAATTCACCCGTTCAGCTCTTACTAAGTCATTACCAAGGACTGGTCACTAGGAATACAAAGATATGAAAAAAAGAGATTCCTATTCAGAAGAGTAGACAAGACGGACACACACAATCGCAACATGACAAAACAAGTGTCAGCAAAGGTGGAGACAGGGTGTTTGGGATCCCAGAGAAGGAAACCTTTGTTCAGACTGGAGGCAGGAAAGAATTCATAAAGATGGTGTCATTCAAACTGGGCTTTTCTGATAGACCGGAGTTCACCAAAATGACAGGACCTGTAGGGCAGAAAACTATAAAATAACATGGCATTGCCTAGAAACTGCAAAGTGCGTGGCAGGACAGAACACAGGCATGCAGGAGATGAGGCTTGGTCAGATGAATAATCATACACACCAATGCACAAAAAACGTGGACTTGGCAGCAAAAGTAAAATAAAAGAACAGGGCTTCCCTGGTGGCGCAGTGGTTGAGAGTCCACCTGCCGATGCAGGGGACACGGGTTCATGCCCCGGTCCGGGAAGACCCCACATGTCGCACAGCGGCTGGGCCCATGAGCCGTGGCCGCTGAGCCTGCGTGTCCAGAGCCCGTGCTCCGCAACGGGAGAGGCCACAACAGTGAGAGGCCCGCATACCGCAAAATAAATAAATAAAAAAAAATAAAAGAACAGTAAAACCAGAGACAAATGACAGCAATAAAATGGAGAGCAGAACGGAGGCGAGGAAGCCAGGGGAAATAAATACAAGTCTGTATTAAAGGAGTGGCAACAGAGATAGAAAAATTAAGGTAAAAAGAGACGTGTTTAGAAAAAAGAGTCAGCACAACTTGGTGACACATTAAGGAAAGAAGAATCATAGGAGGACTCCCAGGTTTCTAGCTTGCGCAGCTGAGTAGATAGTGTTGCCATTCATCAATAAAAGGAAAATATAAAGAACATTAGGACTAAAGGGGTGAAGATAATTGTTTTACATCTCTTGAGCTTGAGGTTTCTATGGGGCCTCCAGATGGAGCTGTCCCTCCACCAAGCGTATAAGTCTGGGGTTCAAGAGACTGATCTTGGCTCAGATCAGAGGTTTGGAAGTCATCAACATTTCAGTAATAGTCAAAGTTGTGGGTGGGAAAGAGATTGTCCAGGACAAGTGTACAAAGTGAAAAAAGAAGGATGAGAGAATCCCACAAGTGACTTATTTAAAAAAGAAGAAAAAGAAAGAATTAGCGAAGGAGACTAAGAACCACTAGTTTCCTAGGACCAGTGCTCCAAGGCCTGATGAGTCTCCTGCCTGGACAGGGACATGGGAATCCTCTGAGGAAACGAGACGGAGGAGGGGTGAGGAACAGAGGAGTCCAGGGGTGGAGTCCCTGGTGTTGTCACTCCGCTTAACTGAGAAACTGGGGCGACACACAGGGCACTGTTTTGCTATGTGCTGTCTAGAAGTACACAGTGATAGGTGCAGCAGCTAGACCTGTCTTCATCCTTCAAAAAGTTAACACCCCTGCTTGAGACACCTCACCTGTATCTTTCTAGAAAATAAACACACCTCCTGCCCAGAACAACTCAGTCTCACAGTCTCAGAGATTATTAGATCTGGCTGTGATCCTTTCATTGGAAAACCCCCTTTTATTACACTACACTAAGACTGGACTACCAGGATGGATCCTCCACACCTCCAAGGGCCACCACACCAGGGGACTAGCAGACACGTACCTTAAACTTAGGGACTGGGAGGGAAAAGTCTCTGTTTTTGGACCTGACGTGGCAACGGGGGTCTTGGAGATCTTCCACTGGTATATACTTTGAGTCCTAGGAAGAAAAGCAGAAACAGAAAGACAGCTCAAGGTGAAATCAGTGTTGAGCTCTAGAGCCCATTTGGAGACCCATATGCAAAAGAGCTGGGTGCTGGCTGCCCACTTTAAAGAAGGCAGGCTATGGGTACGGGAGTTCTAGGTGCTGAACAGAGGTAACAGAGAACGGGGCTTGAGTTCCCTAGATGGTAAGGAAAAGCCTGGGGCACTCACGTTGACACTGAAGTGGATTCCATCGTATCGATACACCTTTTGAGAAGGCCTGCGCAGGGCAGGGTCCAAGGCAGGATCGACGATGAGCTTGTAGTTCCTCCACTGGAAGCTCGGGGCCTTCTGCCCATCTCCCCCACCTTCCTGATCCATCTTTGCTCATTTACACTGTCAGGAAAGAGAAATACGCAAGGGGGCTCAGGACTTAGGCCTGCCTCCCTTGCTGCCCCTCACAGACTAGCCCCGACTCCAGGTACCCCCATCACCCCAGTTTCCACACCTCACCATGACCCGAGGCTCCCCCAGATTTTCTCCCAAGTACCTTCTTTCACAACACCCCATTCTCTCTCCACCTCCCAACTCTCTCCTCAAGGCCCCAGGCCCATCTCGCGCCCCCTTACCTTCCCGCTCTCCCTAGCGCGCGCCCCACTTGGCCTCG
>NW_020173198.1:1146163-1200452 GCF_003031525.2 Neophocaena asiaeorientalis asiaeorientalis
CGCGCACCAAACACCACCGCCACCTGCGCGAGGCCCAGCGGGCACAGCTTCTGTATTCACACTTTCGCCACGGGCGCCGCCGGGAGACCCACGGGGCCGAAGATAGCGGCTTCGCCTCGGCCGGCGCGCTGTAAGGCTCAAGAGTTGCGGCCCAGTGAGCCTGGAGATTGGCCGCATCCCCCGGAGAGTGGGCTTCACCACGGCTATCCAGCTGCTCTGGCCTGGGGTCCTTGACGAATCGGCGAAGACGAAAGCAGCGACTAATCCCTGAGGATAAGGGGGCGGGGCGGAGAGGAGGAGGCCAGCCAGAGCTGGGGAGATTTGAGTGGCGAGTTGAACAGGCGCAGATTCGTCAGGCGGGCGGGGCGAATCAGTAGACAGGATGCGCGCTCCTTTGCTCTTCTAATCTGCCGCTTCCTCACGCGGCCAAAGGTCTGAGAGGCTGCAGGTTTGCCACAAGTCCTGGCCTCAGCTGTTGCCTCCCTTTAACCGCCTTGGTGGAGTCAAGAAAATAATGCCGGGTTAGCCAAGCCCTGTTGGCAGAGTGGGCCACTTTTCCTGGATCTTCCTTACTAGCACAACTCAGAGGACTGCTCAGTTCTGACCTGGGAGAAATGGCTACAGAGTCCGATGAGGATTTTCAGCCGAGTATAGAGAGGCCCGAATAATTCTGAGGAGGAGCCGGCCTAGCGAATCTGCGAATTCCTTCGTGGGCGGGGCCAAGGCGCCGCGCGCAGAGGGCGTGGTCAGCGTGTGGAGCCGGGCGTCGCGGGGGTGCTTCCTGTAGGACCCTCCGAAACCGGGGTGGGCTGGGAGCGGCGCCCGGGAGGTGGAAAAATACTACCAACAACGGTGACTCAGGCTGTTTGGCGCCGCACGTAATGCAGGGAGCGTTTAACTCCCGTTATCCTTCTTGGGCCTCTAGCTGTTTAAGATGCCCATTTGACAGATGGGGATACTGAGGCCTTCAGAAGGTGCCGCATTTTGCCCGTACTGGCCCGCCATTAGTGATTACATCTTAGTCTGTCTTAAAGTTATGTAATAAGGCCGGTGGGCCCTAAAGGACCTTGAACCGGTCCTGTAAGAAACGATAAACTAGGTCGCACTTGAACTTGGGTGGGTTGGTCGATTCCCCGGGCGTCATGGTCCCAGTGCACTCGAGGGCAGCACCAGCCCGGGCTTAAACTTCGGACCCTGGGGCTGAGGTCGCCCTGATTCTGGGCACCGTTTTTCTTAGGCTTGTTTGCAGGCATCTAGGTCTCAGGGTAATGGCACTCCCAGGCACTGCCTGTGCTGAGGATGCCCTGGGTTCCAGACTTCTCTCAGTACTGTCAGCCCCCTCGATGTATGACCTTGGGCGAGTCATTAACCACCTCTTAAAGCTTCAGATTCTTTCTCTGAAAATGGATGTTAAATACTGTCATGCGGAACTATTGTAGGCATTAAAACAATGTGGGAAAGGCCCTTGAGACCTGGTTCATGCAAATTCACAATTTTAAGGAACAGAGAAAGATTTGTCCAAAGTCTCACATCAAAAGAGTCAATCCTTCTGGGAGAGGATTAGGACCCTTTACAAATTTGAGGAAAATGAGGCTGAAAAAATAAATTTATAATGGAAACATGGGTGATGAGATCAGATTCCTTTCTCTTGTCCCAGTTGAAAGATGTTGGTTCCTTTTCTCAAATAAAACCATTCCCCATGTGATGGTAAAAGTAGTCTAAGTTTTCACTGACTAGCTGGGTGGCTTTGGGCAAGATCCTCAGCCTTCTTAGGCTGAAGCTCCCTTATCTCTGAAACGGTTATGATAAAGACTTGCCTCTTGAGGTGATTTTTAAATAAGTAGGCTAAATAAGATTACCTATGAGAAGCCCCTAGTATGTAGTAGTCACTCAAGAAAGAAATTTACACTAAAAGAAACTTATACTAAATCCTCAGTGGATGAGGTAGAGACCCTGGGCTCAGTAACAAGAGTGCAAAAGCCTTTAGCCTTAGAATAACTCAGTCTCCACATTCAGAAGCTACTGGCCCCTGTCAGCATCACAAGGGGGTCATACCTGGAACCTCCTCTCCTCCACCCCTGCCCTGCCCCCAGGGACACTTGCCTCCACTTGATTCTTAAGAACAAGTCAGCTGTTCCCGACAAGGCCTCCCCTTCACCCCATTCACAGCCACAGGGACATGTGTGAAACAATTTATTATACAAAACTAGGTGCATCAAAAATTCAGTGTCAGAATAGCTCTGTATTCCAAGGGCTATGGACTGGACCTCCTCCCTTAAAACCTCACCCCAACCCTTGCTAGGGATCAGGCTGGGCACACCGACCCCAGCTCTGAACCAGGAGTAGGAACCAGATACAGAAGCATAAGTGTGGGTCTAGGGCAGTGGGGCAGGCATTCGAACTTCCTCCAAATAGGGTGGCTCCTCCTTGGAAAGGCTGGACATATGCCTAGGGTAGAAACACCCAAATCCCTCTACCCAAACACCAAAGCAAGAGGGTGGAACCCATCAAAATCTGAGGATGAGGAAGAAAAAAAAAGCCAACCATAAAATAGATTCTACAAAAGTATAGCAAGGATTGGCTGCCTTCCGGGGCAGCTGGGTGGGTATGTAAGCTTCTGACCTCCACATTCTATAAGGGGGCAAGTGGCAAAGAGTCAGCACCAAAGGTCTGACAGGGTCTCCCTGCCTCCCCTCTACCTACGGCATGATCCTTGGACTGAGGACCTTCCGCTTCCTCCCTTGCTCCTCCCAGCCCAGGTGTAGAGTAGACTTTCCAAAACCCATAGGACAGACTGACAGGGAGAATCCCTGGGAATGTGGGAGCTGCCCAAGGCCCAGCCCATAGGACCCTGAGGGCAGGAATCTGTTCTCTACCTGAGAGTGGCCACAGGAAGTGGCTCCAGGCAGGGCGGGGGATGGGGTCCGTAGACCTGGGGCCTCTGGCTGACCCCCGAGGGAGGCGGTGCTCGCAGCTGTGGCTAACACCGGCCTCACACAGCCTGCAGCTCCCCCTGCAGGCGACTCAGCTCCTCTAGCTCTTGCTTGTGGCGGTCGGTCTTGTGAGCCACCAAGGAGCGGTAGAAATGCAGGGCAAAGGCCATGAACACAAGCCCAACAGGTACCATGATTGCCGTGGAGGCCATGGCTGCTTGCCAGCCTGGTCCATGGGCCCCACCACCGCCACATGCTTGCCGAGGTGGGCAGGCCTCAGGTGGCTCAGCCTGTGACGGGGCTACAGAAGCAGAGGATGGCTTGGAAGCTGGACTAAGGGAGGCGGCCACTGGTGGCAGAGTCTCAGGCACCTGGGAGGCAGGTACCACAGAGCCTGGTGTGCCCAAGGGGGCCCCGATGGGCACAAACTTGACCCAGCCAACCAGGACAACTTCAGCGAGGAAGAGGAAGGTGCCCAAGGCAGTGGAGAAGCCCCAGGCCAGCTCCACATAGCGGTGGAGTCGCTGGTGTGGAGACTGGTGGACAGAGTTGAGGTTGTGGATGTTGCTGACAGCTTCAATGTGAGGCAGGAGACAGGTGGAGACCATGAGTGCAAAGAGATGCACAGCCACCAGCACGGTGGTGCAGGCACTGAAGGCCACCAGCAGGCCCGGCGGGTATTCGTGGTTGCTCTCCAGCTGTACCTCTACCATGGCCACCTGTGGGGACAAGAAGGGATGGGTTGAGTGCCCATAACCTCAACAGTAGAGGGGTTTTCTGTCTCTTGGTGTACATCACTGATGTATCCCTAAGACCTAGAACAGTGCTTGGCAGAGAGAGGGCACCCAGTCTTTGTTGAGTGAATGAATGGGCAGCCTTGGCAAGGCTCTGTCCTGTTCCAGACCTCTGTTTCCCCACCTGGCTATCTAGAGGGCTGGATGGCATGTTTCTGACAATCTTATCTTGTTATAACATAGGGGTTAAAAAGCACAGATTCTGGAATGGGGCGGCCTGGGTTCATTTTCAGCTCCATAAGCTGTGCAAACTTGAGCAAGTGGTTTGGTTCTCTCTGTGCCTCAGTCTCCTCACCTGGAAAATAGGGATTGATAACAGCACCCACCTGTCTTATACGGTTGTTTTAAAATTTTAATGAGATAATATATATCAAGTGATAAGAATAGTGTGAGGTACACAGTATGCCCAGGTAAGTGTTTGCTGTTATTATTAGAGTTAACGCTGAAGTCCAAGGCCAGAGTTTGCAGATTGGCACGCCATAAACCCAGGCCAGCCTGCAAACATGTTTTGCTTGGCTCAGTGTGTTTTTTTAAAGAATTACGTTGCCAACTTCTAAAACTCAAGAGATGTCATGTAAATATTCCTATTTCCAGATCCTCTTGGAAACTTGGAAGGTCTAGTTACACCAGGCCCACATTCCTGCATGGCACCGATCAGCTAGGGCTGAGTCATAGCTGCTCCCTTTGGATGGGTGAGGAGTGTCTCTTGATAGCCACAGTCCCCACCCAGCCAACTTGGCATCCATATTGCCAAAGGCCTTTGCAAACATTTGAGTTGATGATTCTGTTCTAGGCTTGTATACATTTGGACTCTAGAGCTGGACTGCCTAAATTCAATCCTGCCACTTACTTGCTGTGGAACCCTGGGCAGGTGTCTTAACATCTCTGATCCTCAGTTTTCTCATCTGTAAAATGGTCACAGTAGTGGTACCTACTTCATAGGATAATAGAAGGGTGATGCACATAAAAGCCTTAAGCATAGTGTCTGGTACTTAGTGATGGTTCAACACAATTTATATAATGTTTTTCTAACCCAGGCCATCTTAATTCCAGAATCGGGATCTTTCCCCATGCCTGGTTCTTGCAAGATCCATTAGGTTGCTCTGGGGCTGGGGGAAGGAGGAAGGTGCAGAGCCAGGAGGGTGGTGGTAGGAAGGCAAGGCTGAATATTTTGGGAAATTGGGCCATGGCGGGTGTTAGCAGGTGTTTTCCACAGACAAGAGATCTGGGCCAGGCCTGGTCCTGGTTTCTCCCACAGCCTGACTCAGGCTTGACCTCCCCTGGCAGGACTGGGGCCAGTCTGGCCCCCAGAACCTACTCATCTGGCCTCTTGATCCTGCAGAGAAGGTCCTGGCCCTTAAGCTGTCACCCCAGCAACGTGCAAGTCCAGCAGCTGGCCGGATTGTCCCCTTGGGAACAGGCTGGACCATGGGGGATATGGGGGTGGGGCAACTCCCTCAGCTAGGTCCACGCGGCTGCTCCCTTCCCTCTGCGGTCTGTACAGGTGAAGGGGAGCCAGCTCCCTGTCCTGAGATGACCCCACATCAGGAAGGGTGAGCTGACCTGAAGATCCGGACCCCCACGTAGAAAACCATAGACCTAGGATGACCCTTAGGGGCAGAAACTTTCCCTCTCATCATTCTAATACAGAGGTTGTAGCACAGAAAGGAGCAGAGACTAACGCAAATCACCTAGTGCTATGACCCCTTTTTATCCTCATGTTGATATCCCCCTCATGTTCCTATGAGGACCCTCCTCCAGCCCATTTTCTCCTTCTTCCTGTCATGATGGTGGGAAACCCTGGATTAACAGTCTAGCGACCCTGGGTCCTAGTTCATCCTATATCCTTCAGCTGCTGAGTGCTCTTGGCAGGCAAAGCCACTGCCCCATTCTGGGCCGTGGTTTCCGTTAACAGGTAGTCTGAGGCATTCTGATGTGTGTCTTGCTCTGACATGCTTGGATCTAGGGTTTGATGACAAGAATGAGCTCACCTTGGGGCAGCTACTTGGCAAGCTACAGAGGGTGCACCCTCCATGATCTCACAATTTCCCACTGGCCTGCGAGGAGGCGGAGGCCTGTCCAGGGTTACATAGCTGGCCACAAGCAGGAAAGAGCCAGGACTTGTGTCTGCTAACTGCTCCTCACCCTGGGACCTCCCTCGGTCCCACTTCCTGTGAGGCCTCTGCCCGGGACCGTCAGCGGATATCACCTGCACTTGGAGTTTATCATCTCCAGAATCCTGCATCAGCTTTCTAAGCAGCTTTTTTCGCTAGGGACTCCCTCACGGGCATCCTCTCTTCTCAGAGCTTTCCTGGGCTACACTAAGCACCCTCTGTGCCTGCTGGGGCCTGGCCGCCCTCCTTTTGGGTGTGACCACTCCATCCAGTTTGTTCTCTCAACCACCCCACCTCCCAGCCCCCACCCAGCTCTGATTTGCTGCTGAGCCTCCGGTGGGGATCTAGTAACCACTAATGCTGGACCATGCTCCTTTTGGAGCACTTCGCTCTATCCTTGCATATGTATCCCCCTTGGTGATTGTCTACCCCCATGACGTGACGTGGCCCCTGTGACACCTTTAGGACTTGCTTATCCTCCCCACGGCCCAGTTTATGCTAGGGACCTGTTTATACACATACACACACACACACACACACACACACACATAAAAAGGGACTTGCGGAGTCCCTTGGTAACTTGTCTGCTACCCCTCTTGTACCTCTTAAAAACCGGTCCTTCCCTTTCCTCTACCCTGTCTCCCTTGGGTACCCGTTCACTTTGCCCCCAACCCGGTGCCCCCCCTGCGCTTCACCCCCACCCTGTACGACCCTTCCCTTCCCTCACCATGGCGAAGCCCGAGAGCAGGGCAGACGTGCGGCTGGAAGCTTTCAGCTTGGCCCGACTGAGGTAGAGGCGGCGCCAGCTGAGCGCCCGCAGCGAGTGCTGACTGGCCCCCATCAGGTCCAAGTAGCCGCGGTGCACGAACTCCCGGTAGGTGGCCGAGCCCGCGGGGCTCTCGGCCTCCGGGTTCAGCGGGGCCTGTTCGCCCGAGTCCCCCTCGCCGCCCTTCATCCTGGGGCCGCAGCACCAGGCGGGCCAGTCCATCAAGGCGGGGCCGAGTCGCCTCGGGGACCCCAGCAGGGCCGGCCCAGGCCGGGGGAAGGCCCCATCCCCCGGCGGGACGAGCGGGGATGCGGACGGTGAGCGCCCAGGAAGACGTGGCCCGGGCGGAGAAGGAAGAGCAGGCGTCTGCGTGGAACCCTAGGGGCTGAAGCAGGGCTGCCGAGGCCGAAACAGGAACTGGGGCGGAGGCGGAGTCGGGGCGGCCACATGATGGGGTGGAGCCGGGGGACCGTCCGCAGAGATCCCGAGGGACCCCGAGACCCCAGTCCACTTAGATTATCCTCTAGGTGCCTGAGCCCCGCTGAGTTGAACGCCCAGCCCCAGCCAGTGTTCCGGGCTCTGGACCACTGCAGGTACACCTGGACACCTCCAACGTCCAGACTCCAAAGCCCTACCTTAACAGTGAACTCCGGGAAAGTGAGCTCATCTAATTGTAGGGACCGCAGGAGACCCTGAATCCTCAATTTCCGGAAGCCCAGTAGAACCTAGGTCCCCCAGATCCATCCAAACAGCCCCCTCCTCCCAGGGCCTCAAAGAACACTCGTGTCATCCCCGCCCTAGCCCCACATCCCCAACGCCGCAGACACTCACACGAACTCGGCGGCCCCGGCTGGAAGATTTTGACTTTTATAGCGAACCATATTGTACAGACCCGGGGCCCAGGGGCCCAGCCCGGCTGGGTTCCCCACTTGCCCCCGGCCGGGCTGCCTCCTCCCCCTCCCCCAAGCGGCCCCATCCTCAAGCCTTTTGCGATTCCCAGGACCCCCTCCCCTCCGGCCTTTGGTCCGCCCAGTCCCTCCCCCCACCCGCGCACCTCCCTGTTACCTGAGGTATGTGGATAGATTCCCCCCTCCCCTACATGGTACAACCTGGCTCCCCAGGGAGGCCTGGGCTGAGGGGCGGGACCTGGCCCCGACCCCTCCCCCTGGCTCCCCAAACCCCGCCCCCGCAGTGGAGGAAGGGGCAGGGGAGGGGCGAGAGTCTGTTACTAAGTTCCCACGGCAACTAAGAGGGGCCCTTTCCAGCCTTAGCACTGGCTTTGGGAGGTGTCCATTGGCTGCTAATTCCATGGCAACCAGGAGTGGCAGTTCCCTGGGCAAATGGGATACAAGTTTCCATGACGATGAAAGAGTGGGAAGAGCCAAGCTGGAGGAGTCTCATCTTCCCCATCACTGGGCTGGCACCCCACCCCCACCCCCACCCCAGGTCAGGAGGGGTGGAGCTGCTCAATACAGTAAAGCAAGAGAGAGCCTGGGGGTGGTCCAGTCCAAACTGGGTGCCCACCAGTCCAGTCTCAGTCCAAGCTGGTCCTGTCCCCTCAAGCTCCGGCTCCCCCAGGTCCGAGGTTCCCCCGGTTCAAGTAACACTTCAGTACAGATGAATGTTCAAGTATAGTGCGGGGAGGCAGGTAGGGGGCTGGGGTACCCCTCACCGCTCCCCAGGGCCGCGCCGAACAGCGGGTAGGCCCGCAGCCCCCACTCCTCACAATAGCTGCCATTGTCAGTGACGTTCAAGGAGTCAGGGCTGGGGGGAAGGAACTGAAATCTGGGGAGGGAGGAAGGAGAGGGGTGACCCCGAGGGGGTGCTCCTGCCCCCACCCCTCACTCAGCCCTGCCTTTCCCCTGGCTCCCCGAATCCCCTCATCTCCGACGTCTGGATCCCCAATTGCTCCTCTGGTTTCCCTTTTCGGGCCCCCCCACCCCACCCCCCAACTCCCAGTTTCTGGTCAGGGAATGGACAAGGAAGCAGGTGGAAGGGGGAGGGGATGGGAAGGAGAGACCCCCAGAGATATCAGTGCAGGGGGTAGAGGGGGGGAGGCTGGCTCAAGTCCCTGGGCAGGAATCCCTAGTCATGAGGTGGGGAACCTGGCCTCCTGGCAGGGGTGAAATGAAGGCCTGAGGTCCAGGCTCCTGATGAGTCCTGGGGGAGGGTGGGGGGCACCCAACTAGCTGTCCTTGAGAAGCAGCTTCTCCTCTGGGCAGCGGAAGGGGCCAGGGGGCCCGGCGGCTGCCAGCCGGGCACAAGCTTCAGGGGAGAGCTGGCGGCAGGAGCGCAGGTCTAGGCGGCGTAGGCGCGGGCAGCGGCGGAACAGCGGGAGGCAGTGGTCCGTGAGGCGGTGGCAACCTGGGGATGGGGCAATGGCAGCTGAGACCAGGAAGGTGAGTAGCGGGTGGGCATGGACCACAGGGACCAAGAGGTTAGCAGGATGGACAGACAAGGGACCACGCTTACCGGCGAGGTTGAGGTGCACCAGGGTCTCTCGGAGCGGGGAGGTGGGGGCTGTGAGGAGGTGGACGCTGGGATCCCCAACGTGGGCGCAGTGGCTCAGGTCCAGGGCGCTCAGCTGGGGTGCGTGGCGCAGCAGAAGCCGCAAGGAGGCATCCGTCAGCTCCAGGCCGGCCAGGCGCAGCTCAGCTACCCCCTGCAGCCGCCCACGGCTCTCCGTTTGCCCTGGGCAGGCAGAGAAGAGGTCAGCCTCCTGGCTGCTGCCATCCCTGCACCAGCTGTGTCTCCACACTCATCCCTCACCACCCCCAAACCTGCTCCCACTATAAGAGAACCTCGACTTGCATTCTCTACGTGGCTCATGGCTTGCTCTTCTCCCCCAAACACACAAAACTCGACATCATTTCATCTGTCCAGTGCTCACACTGCCTCCTCAAGGAGGCCTTCCATGATTACTCCACCTGAAACTGTAACATTCCATATACTCAAACCCCTTCCCTGCACTTTTCCCTCTTTTTCTCACCATCTGACATATTATATATTTTTCCTCTCGTCCCACTAGAATGTCACTTCCATGAAGGCAAGAATTTGTCTGTCTTGTTCTTGCTCTGTGCCCAGGAATTGGGGCATAGGTGCTCAATATGTAGCCACTCATCCAACAAATGACATCCCCGATGGAACTGCCATCCCAGCAGGCTCCTCTGGCACATCTTTCTCCTTCCATGATCAGTGGAGTCCCCATCTGGATCCCTTCACCACTGGGGTGACACCACTCCTGCCTGAACTCCTGCCCCAGCCTCCTCACTCACTCATCCAAAGAGAGCTGTTCCCAAATGCAAATGAGACCACATCCCTCCTCTGCTAAAAACTTTCCAAGGGCACCTCAGAGAAGTCCAATCTCCTTGGCAGAACATTCCAGTTCCTACAAGATCTCACCCGTCTCAGCTCCAAACTCCTCTCTCTCCCCGCCAAATACTTGGGCCAAACTCCACAGGGGACCCTACCCCAAGAGATTCTGCCTGGGGCCACCTGTGCTCAATCCCCTGCCTGGCCAGGGTCCCTGGCTTTCTGGTCTGAGCTCAGAGGTCTCCTCTTCCTCTATCTCCAGGGTAGAAGAGCACCCACCCCTCCTTATCTCTGCACCCAAAGCTTTCCATTTATTGTATCTACCACGATCCTGCATTTCTGTTTTTGGTTTTTGTAACTTAATTCCCTTGGTGCACCAGCAGCCATTGCTTGAGCATGCACTGTGGGCCAGGCACCAACTAAGTGGCTGCCTGCTCCTAGGCCAGTGGCTCTCCAACTGGAGAGGCTTCTGCATCTCCCTGGCAGCTGGCCCCACCCCCAGAGTTCAGGTAGTCTAAGGTGGGGCCTCAGAGTTTATTTTCCTAATACGTTCTCCAGGGAATTCCCTGGAGGTCCAGTGTTTACAACTGTGCGCTTCCACTGCAGGGTTCGATCCCTGATTGGGGAACTAAGATCCCGCATGCCGCCTGGTGTGGCCAAAAAAAACCAACCAAACAAAAAAAAAACCAAGTTCTCCAGCGATGTTGAGCTGCTGGTCCAGAGACCACACTTTTAAGAACCACAGCCTTGGGAAACAAGTTCTCTGATCATCATTCCTGTTTACAGATGAGAAAACTGAGGCTTCAAATCACTAAACAATCTATCCAAGATCTGAATTAACAGAGCCAGGACACCAGGCCTTGTGACTCTTAAGTCCAAACTCTTCCCACAGCGCTATCTGCTTCCCAGACACCAGCCTAGCCCCTAAATAAACTAGATCAGATGTCACAAAGTCAGGAAGCTAGCCTACACAAGTGTTCTATGGTGTCTGCATAGTGCTAAAAATTTTCTCAGGGACGGATGCTACATAAAAGGACTTTTTTTTCTTTTTTTTTTTTTTTTTGCCACTCCACGCGGCTTGCAGGATCTTAGTTCACCGACCAAGGATTGAACCTGGGCCCTCAGCAGTGAAAGCTTGGAGTCTTAACCACTGGTCTGCCATGGAATTCCCAAAATGACATTTTTATAAAGAAATTTTTGATGTAGAGCTTTTCCTTGAAAAATTGTCAGCTCTGTCATCACTGGGCTACCCCTTTCACCTGATGATGAAAGCTGCATGGTGTACTCCCTAACGTCCTGCACCAAGCCCACCACTTCTGTAACCTGCCAGGCCACCAAGTCTGTGGGCACCTGACTTGGCAATCTCTGAATTCTACCTCTCTTTTTTTTTCTTTGAGGAGCTGAGAGCCTGGAAAGGGGATATATCTGCAGATGCCCTCAACCTCGGGCCACAGCTAAGAGCCAACAGAGGGAAGCAGAGGAAAGAGAGCTCACATGTGGCTGGGGCGGGAGAAGTGGGCGTCAGGGAGGATTTCACTGAGGTGGGCCTTTAAGCATTTGAACATGTGGAGAGGGAACATGGGAGGGAAGCGTAGCTAAGCAGAGAACAGCAGGGGCAAAAGCAAGGAAGTAGGAAAACTTTGTTTTGCTCCAGGAATGCTGCACGAAGCCAGGGAGCCAAGATGATAAAGGTGGGTGTAAAGTCCCAACGATAATTTAGGCCTTGGAGGCCTGGACAGCTCACCTTTGCAAGCTCCTGAGAAAGGGGCTTAGACTGAAGTGAACTGAAGCAGGAGGAGATGGAGTCAGTCTGCCAGACAACCGGCACTTTCTCACCTCCTGGAATGCACTGTTCCCAATGCTCAGTCCAACTCCAGTAAGAGTGGGCAGTGGGTGGGTGCTCAGGTCTGGCTCTCAACCCCTCTGGGCCTCTGGGGCCTCATCCAGAAAATGGGAAAAATCCTAGTTCTTCCTCTACTCCCCTTCCAAGACTGCTGTGGAGGGGTATGGGGTGGGAAGAAGGGAGCCATGAAAGAGAGCTGTGAAAGCAAGGTGCTGGGGTGAGCGGATGGTCCTCACCCTCACAGAGCTTAAGAATCTTGTGGGAGGAAACTAATTTTAACCAAATCATTTCACAATTGTACAGTGATAAGCTGGGAGGGGACTGTTCTCTAAAAGAGGGACTGTAATCTCAATGGGGGATAAGATCATGGAGGGCTTCTAGGAGGAAGTGACATTTACGCTGAGGCCTGAAAGACAATTAGGTGTTCATCAGGTGAAGGAGGATAGAGCATTCTAAGCAAAGAGGAGTGGGCAAAGGCCCTGGGGCTGGAGGACACTTGGCAAGGAGGCTGAAGTGTAAGGACACCATAGGTCAGTGGGAGCCAGACCAGGCTTTATTGACTGTGGTAAAATACTGATCTTCATCCAAAGACCACCAGGGAGCAATGAGAACGAGTGTAGAACATGGGATGACGTGGACAGATCTGACCTTCTGGATAGTTCATCGGCTTCATTATGGAGAACAGACTGGTGGGGGCCAGAGAAGATGCCGTGAGTATCCCATCTCCTGGCTAGAGCTAGACAAAGAGCCCCAGGCCTCAGCATCCCCACCTCACACCTCCATATGACCCCCAAAGTGATCAGGCCTGTGCTCACCTGACCAGCCTCAGTTCCCAGCATCCCCCTTTGCCAATATGGTTCTCACATCCCATAAAATTTTTTGTTTATGGGATGTTTATTCCTGCCTCACACTCCCGGGGAAAACGCTGTCCCTTTCAGGACTCAGTTCAAATAGCACCCCCTCAAGGAGGGCTTCTCTCACTGCCTTCCTGCCCACCACTCGCCCCCCGCCCCCCGACCACAGCTCCCACCATGTCACGCCATAACCTTCTACTTCTGAGTCTCTCTCTTCCGCATGACTGGGGTTCCACCCGGGCGGGAAATGGGTCTGACTCAGTTTGAGGTCTCCAGGGCCCTACATAGGGCTGGACCCAGAACTATGTGTGCCATAAAGCTGACTTTACCTGGCGGGGGACTTGGGCCTGACCAGGTGAAGAGGTGGCTGGTCTGACTTGGGAAATGAAACTACCACCGCCACACAACCTCCCAAGTCAACTGGCTCTCTCTCTCTGCTCTGTTCCCTCAGCAAAATCCTTATCCTTTCACTGTAGGACAAGAGGATCTAGGGGCCAAATCTGTTGCTCAGTCATGTTTTTGCTGGGTCCACACATGAATTTTAAAAGAATCTGAATTAATTGCCATCATTTAAAAACCAAGATATTTCACAGAAAATCCTTATTTCTGGCTCCTCTTGACAAATGGAACTGACCAGCCACATTGGGCCTGCATTCTTCCACAGCGGTCACCGCTGCTCCCTCTGGCGAAGGCTCTCCAGTAGTGCCCGCCACACCCAGAGACTTCACTCACAATCCCCTGGCTTCTCCCAGAATTGTGTCATCCTCCTGTCCTGTATGTGTTTCATCCCATAATCATCTTCCCCCTAGAAGACAGGGGCTACATCCTCCTCATCCTTTTCCCTCAGCTCTGATCACAGGGCCCAGCACACAGCAGGAGAGTGAATGAATGAACAATGGCCAAGCAGGGCCTGTCTACTCAAACTCATGTATCCTGTCCTTTCTTCAAATTCTTTAATACCCAGCAGGAGTCAGAAGAGACCTTGGAGGCCTCATACCCCCACCTTGTCCGACCTCTTCTACAAAGGAGTGAACAGAGGCTGCACCTGGTTTGGTGTCTGGCGGAGGCAGCAGCAGCTCTCGGAGCTGGGAGTCTTTAACATCCTCGATCCAGCGGAGGTCCAGGAGCCGCAGAGCCGGCAGTGGGGCTGAACCCAGGGCAGAGACAGAGAGCCAGGAGCAGCCAGAGAGCACCAGCTCCTGCAGGCCTGGGGGCGTCGGGAAACTGGTGCTAGGAGGACTCCGTCCTAGGTCTGTCCCCCTCCTCCTCCCAGTCCCACCTCACCACCTGGCACTACCTTGCAGTCGGTTCAGAAGCCACATGAGCTGCTTCTTGGAGACACCTGTCCAGCTGAGGTCCAGAGCTCGAGGCTGGCGACGAACCACACCACTGAGCATGGGCGGGGTCAGTGACTTCCGCCGGCTCAGGTCCATTCGAGGCCACAGACGCTTGTCGTAGCACCTGTTGGCCACAAGGGGAAGACAGAGACCTCAGTCCTCAGCTCTCAGGGAGCCCACAATTCCCCACCCCCATGCTAACCGGTTCACCCCAGCTCTCTCCTGGTCCACGTAAGATAGCGGGGAGGGCAGGAAGCCCCAGGACCCAGGCCAAGAGCATTGGGCTCAGGGGTCAATTCCATCACTAACTGGATGTGAGACCTTGGGCAAGTTCACTCCTCTCTCTGAGCCTCAGAGGCCTTGTAGAGATGACAGTCCAGACTCAGCCTGCCCACAAGGTTGTTGTAAGCTCAAGTGGGGTTACTATACTTAGTGGGACTTACAGCTGCTAAAGCGTTCTGCCGTTCTGCCAAAGGCACCCCCCCCCACACACACACTGTATTTGATGGAGCCCCAAAGAGATCTTTCAGCAGCCCCCCATCCCCTACCCTGGGCTTCTTATGGTGGCTGTGGGCACTTCTCATCCTTTATTAATTTCTGCCCTTGATTCGTGTCTGCCCATCCTGAGGACCAGCTGCCCAAGGCTTGACTTACAGCCCTAGTCTCTCTTTGATTACTGTATCCCTCCAACTAGAATGGAGGCTCCACGAGGGCAGCCCTGGCTTCTTCCCCTCAGCAGCCCCAGTGCCCAGCACCGGGCCAGGTGCATAGTACATTACCTGGTGCACATCTGTTGCACGAATGGATGATGCCAAGCCAGTGTGAACCACTCAAAGCTCCCACAGAGCACCCCCTACAACACACCTCATTTATGGCTTCCCATTTATACACTCAGTCAGTGTTTATGGAAGGCCTAGTAGGTCCCAGGTATCGAAACTACAAAGACAAATGAGGCCTCAACAAAGTGAAACAGGTTTGTTTGATCCTGATCCCAGCATTTCTGAGAGCCTTGACTAGGCCACATGCAGAGACCTGGAAAAGGGCTTCCCAAACTTATTTTACCAGGGAACCCTTCCCCATCTCTCCCAAGGTCATCTACTAATACTTTGGAGTACACTGAAGTTCCTCAAGACTCAGTTTGAAAAGTTTCTTCTAGTAGTAGTTCAAAGCCATGTCAGGAAATTCCCACTGGGCTAGATGAACTGTGTCAGAAGCAGCAGGGGTAAGCAGGGATGCAGGAAGCTGTCTCTTATCTCCCTCCCAGCCCCCATTCTGGAGGCTTTCCCTTCAAGAAGCCCTGGGCTGGGGCAGTGATGCCCAAACTCTAGTCATTCGCTATCCACTCATCTGCAGAACATGAATTTATGTTTAAACTGATTCCCCTCTTTGAACTTAAAACCAGTATTGTTTCACATAAATATGTTAACCTTAGAAATAAACACCATAGTAACAGGCCAGGGTTACTAAATTCTAGCTAGGTGTTTCTGTGGCTCTTGGCTACTATCTAAAGACTATTTTTATTAAACAGGGAGATAAGTATTAGAAAGGTGTTAAAGATGTAATAGCACCCAATGGAGAGACTTCCTTTTCAAAACTATCAATAATGGAAGGATTAAGCCATGTTTTTGTGCCACTTACAACTGCCAGGCACACTCCAGAGTCCCAGGTGACATTTTAGGGAAAGCTGGAAGCACAGACACTAAGCCTTCAATCTGAACAACTCCACCCCTCTGTCCCACCTGCCACCTCCTACCATTTCCCTCCTCTTCTGGCATTCTAGCCTCTCCCTCTCCTGGTTCTGTCCACTCAACCAATAAACATTTGCAAATCTCTCCAATTCTAAAAAGGAAAAGGAAAAAAACAAACCCCAAAGTAACCCACCTTCAACCCAGCTTCTGCCCCTAGGTCCTTTTCTCCATCCTACTCCATCCAAAATCTCTCTGCTCACTCCGACCCAGTCTTGAGTTCCAGCTCAACTGCCGCCACCACCTTGAAGCCCTCCTGTATCTTCCATGGCTAGAAGGGAGCCCTTCCCCCTGGGGGCACACATAGGCCACCAACTGTTTCTATATCGTACTCCACAAGAGCCAGGCCAAACCACCTGCCCGCCTATAGACACACACAGTTTGGTGCCAACGCATTTTGGCACATGTGTGACTGACAGAAATGCCATCCACCCCACATCACTCAGGGTTCAGCTCCAGTGCTTCCTCTTCCAGGAAGTCTCTCCTGACTTTTCCTGGCTGTAGCTAATTTGTCCCTTTGCCCTTAGATGACCAGAATACTGGGTTTAAACCTCAGAGTGGCAGCCAACAGTCACTGAGGGCCCTACTGATACTAAGTGTCCAGGCATGGAACAGTGAGAAAACAGGGGAGTGATAGCTAAGTCCACAGTAAGTAAGGCAACAAGGGACATGATAAGAGTCAATGAGAAACTGGGAGGGGGAGCTTCCCAGGGAGACAATGCCTGATCTGAGACTTTAAGGAAGGCAGTAGTTAGGACTTCCCTGGCGGTCCAGTGGTTAGGACTCTGAGCTTCCACTGCAGGGGGAGCTTCCCAGGGAGACAATGCCTGATCTGAGACTTTAAGGAAGGCAGTAGTTAGGACTTCCCTGGCGGTCCAGTGGTTAGGACTCTGAGCTTCCACTGCAGGGGGCACAGGTTTGATCCCTGGTTGGGGAACTAAGATCCTGCCTGCCACGCAGCGCGGGGAAAAAAAAAAAAAAAGGAAGGCAGTAGTTATTCCGGTGAGGGGAAGAAGATGATGTGAGTTCCAGATGAGGAAGAACCAGTATCCAGGCCCAGTGCACAGAGAGAAAACGGAGAGCTCTGAGAACCTGAGGCAGCAGGAACAAAGGGCAATTCATCATCTCCCCTTAACGATGAGGATGACGATGACAGTCACTCTAGCACTAACATCTAGTGTTCACTGAGGGTTTACTGCATTCTGTGCACTAAGCATTTAACCTCACAACAGCCCTAGGAGGTAAATACTAGCCTCCTTTTTAGAGGTAAGGAAAATGAGGCCCAGGGAGGTTAAGAGACTTATTCAACGTCCCACAGCTATTAGTGGTAGCAGAGCCAGGTTGTAAACCAGACTAGTCTGGGTCGAGAGCCTGAATTCTGAAGTGGAGAAGAGGCAGGGGTGAAGCTAGAGGAGGCCCAGGGTAGGGGTGCCGTGGCAAGGAGGGCTGGAATGCCAGGCTGGACGGCTGTGGCCATAGAGCTCAGAGGTGAGGAGTGTGAGCCGTGGGGATCTAAATCCCAGCTCTGCCACCTCTGTGCTTTGAGTGACCTTAGGCAAGTCACTTGCTCTCTCTGGGCCTCCGCTTTCCATACCATAAAATGGGGTAAAGGCAGCACTTATTTCAAAGGTTTGCTGCATAAATGGAGAGGAAATTAACTATACTTCCAGTTTTTTAAAACAATGATTGAAAAAAATTGAATGAAAGACGTTAAAAAAAAGAAGGGAGATAGTGCAGGACCCTTCTGAAGGGCTTCTCTAAAAAGAAGAAGTGTTTAGTGTAGTCACTGTTCGTGTCCAGATGTCCAACAGGACCGTGGAAGTTCGTTGTGAAAGTGACAGGGAGCCATGGCCAAGTTCCCTCTAGACTAGAGAATGACACTTAGGCAAGAGGTCAGAAGAAGTCTGAGGCCAAAGCATACATCAAGCCAGGGGAGGTAGAACTTTATGTTCAAATGCCTTACCCCATTCCCTTTCCCCCTGACTCAACACCCCTGACCAAGTCAGCACCCTCCTAAGCCCACCTCCAAATCCCCAAATTCGAGTGCAAAACCTCCCTCTTGCAGAGGCCCTCTGGGGCCACAGAGCCAGACCAGCCCAAACTGCCACCTGTAAGGAATGCACAGCCTCCTGGCTCCAACCGAAGACAGTTCTTCCTTCTCAGCTCTCTGGACTCCCTGCTGCCACCACTGTCCTCCAATCTGTCCACCTCTAAGTCTTTACTCCTAACCCCAACTGCCTTGAACCCGGGGTCTAGTTCCTTCCTTGCTCATTTCCTCCAAAGTCCCAACCCTCTTCCCTGCGACTCAGCAGTTCCCCCAGGCCTTGTCCACCCACCCTCCCTCCGCTCGCCTGGGCAGATCACTCTGCCACCCGTTTCCAAGAGAAGATGAAAGGCACCAGACAGGAAAGCCTGCAACCTCCTGCTCTCCCACCTACAAATTTCTCTCCCACTCCACCATCACTACCTCTTTCCACATTCTATCCTGATTTCCTCACTTTCATTCATTCACTCATTCAACAAGTGTTTTTTCAGTACCTACTGTATGCCACGTATCTTAGAAACTAGGGACACAGCAGAGAACAAACAGATAAAGTCCAACCTCAACTCCAGGCAACTTGGCTCCAGTGCCCTCACCCCCACGTAGCACAGCCAAAGATATCAACGCCTCCTTGTAGCGAAATCCCACTGCCACTTCTGGTCCTTGGCCTCTCATGACCTCTTGTCAACACCCGACCCTGCTCATCACTCACTCCTTCCTCAACCTCTCTCCTTCAGGACACACTCGTGCCCTCGATCTCTCTCTGCCTGTTCTTTCTTTAACTCACAAATGCTGACATTCTGATTTCTGCCCTCTTCCTTGAAGTCGCTACCTATAGGTTACAAACTCCCGAACTTGGATATTTCTTTTAAGCATCAGACCTGTACATCCAGCTGCTCTCTCTCCTGTTTGTTCCTGACTGGCCCAAAGGCCTTTCAGACCAAACACGGCAAATCTGAGCTCTTGGCTTTATCCCGGAACCTGCCCCTCCTCAGTATTCCCAACCCTGGGCCATGGCATTGCTGCCCACCCAGGCTCATGGACCAGAAACTCAGTTGAGAGTCACCCTGCTGCCCCCACAGCCATTCAGTCACCAAATCCAAGCCATTCTGCTTCTTAAAAAGTTCCCAACTCCAGTCCCTCCTCTCCATCCTCACTGCCCCTGCTTCTGTGCCTACGCTGACAGAGACTCCTGACTGGTCCCACTGTGCCCCACGCAGGCCCTTGCTCCGCCTTCCCCTCATCCTTCTCATCAAAAGCCACTACTTTATTGAGTGTTTAGCACCCTTCAGGTACTGTGCTGAGTGTTTTGCAAGAACCACCTCATTTTATCCCCACAAGGTATTGATATGAACCCGGACTACAGACAGGAAAAGGGAGGCCTTGATAGGTATAGTTATCCAGCCATGGCCATTTCATCCAGGAAGTGCAGGAATCACAGCTGATGAAACCCATGGGTGCCAGACTCCAGGGCCCAAGCTGGAAACCACCGTCCAGTCCAGCTTCTCTGCTTCGTCCGCCTCCAGTCACAAGTCTCTCCTTGAGGCAGAAATCAGGTCCTCTTAAAGCTCTGGATTCCACGTGCCAAACACAGGGCTGGCCCTGATGAAGAGGCCTCAGCAAACATTTCCTCAATTATTACTTGAGGCAAGGGTGCTGATCCCCAGCAACTGCTGTAACTATTTGCTTCTATGTTGCAGTTTGACTGGGAGCTCTTCAAGGGCACAGATCTGTGTTCTGAGGATGTAAAAGTCTACACTTTCAGTAAATATTTGTAGCTGAGTGAGTAATAATGATTGCTGTTAAGGCACTGAGAAGTTTCTCTTTCCTAAGTACTGTCCTCAATTTTTTTATGTATATTAGCTTACAAAAACACTAGGAAGTAAATGCCTTGGTTCCCTGTTTTAACAGATGAAGAAATTGTGGCATAGAGAAGTTAAGGAACTAGCCCGACAGCATACAGCTCATCAGAGAAAGAGTAATTCACCTACAGGTAATTTACCTCCAGAGCCTACCTTCCTCTCTTCTTAGCTATATAGCTTCCACAGAGACCAGAAAGTATGAACAAGCACCCCAAAATCCTTAGGAAAAGGACTGGGGTTTGAGGTCAGCCACTAACTGCACTGTGCTTTCAGGTGTCCCTCATCCCCCCAGCTTGCAGGGCTGTTATTATGAGGAACACATCAGCTAATGTTTACAAAGTGCCTAACAGGATGCCTGGCCCACAGTAAGGGCCTGGGAAAGAGTCTGGATTTACTCATTTAATAAAATGTTTTTTTTTTTTTTTTTTTTTTAGTTTTTTGAGCACCTACACTACCCTTTGTCCTGTGCTGAGAACATGAAGCTGAAACAGATACAGTATCTGCCCTAAACAGTTTCATGGGAACATGAAAGTGAATGAAGGCTTGTCAACATGCAGCAAGCCTCTATGTGCTCTTTTTTTTTGGGGGGGGGGGATGGAGGGGGGAGTGTGGTAGGAGTTTGATGGAGAGGTGGGGGGGGTTGCCAAGGGCAGGACCAAAGAGGAAGACCAGGGGTTTGGGAAGATGACTACCATTTCTATAGAAACAAGACTCAGAAAGCAGTGGGGGGCTTCCCTGGTGGCGCAGTGCTTGAGAGTGCGCCTGCCGATGCAGGGGACACGGGTTCGTGCCCCGGTCCAGGAAGATCCCACATGCCGTGGAGCGGCTGGGCCCGTGAGCCATGGCATCTGAGCCTGAGCATCCGGAGCCTGTGCTCCGCAACGGGAGAGGCTGCAGCAGTGAGAGGCCCGTGTACGCAAAAAAAAAAAAAAAAAAAAAAAAAAAAGGGGGGGGAGGGGGAAGGGTAGGCAGAGGGTGCTGGTGGTGGCTCCAGGCCACAGAGAAGTTCCAAGCAGTATCAGGAGGCCCAAATATGGCTGCCCCTGGGAGGACAGAGGCCACTCGGCAAAGGGCTTTCTTATGGGTAAGTGGGACCAATAATAAGACTGTCCTCAGCAGAGGCAGGTGAAAAGCAAGTGAGATGATGCAGGCACAGCAGTCAGCACTATGCTTGGCACATACTAAGCACTCATAAATGACAGTTATTAAGAGGAAAGGTTCTGGAGCCAGAAGGACTGGGATCAAATTCCTGGTTCTACTGCTTCCTCTCCACATAACCTTGACCTCAGCTTCATCTGAAGAATGGGATAACAGTACCCACCTCACAAAGTTGTGAGGGTTCAGCGAACTCATATATAAAAAGCAACCTGTACATAGTCAACACCGCAGTATGTACATCCTGCAGAAGCATTATCGTTACAAAGACAAGGCCCAGGGAGGCTCTGGGATCTGTCACAGGTCACACAGCAAGGACGTGTGGGCAATGGAATCCAGCCCTGTCCAGGCCACTCACCAGCGGCTCCAAGTCCGGCAGACTCGCATGCAAATGCATAGCTCTCGGGGCCCGAGGTGCTGGAAGACTCGAAGCCAGGCGGCTCGGGGCAGGGGGTGGTCGGATCCGGCAGCCAGAGGCAGCGTGTCGGGCTCGGGGCTTCGAGGTGGGGGCCGCACCACGTGCCGCTCCAGCTGTGGGGGCCGGGGCGGGGGGGCGGGGCCCAGGGGCCAGCTGAGGAGGGGTCCCCCACTGCCAGGGCGCACAGCCCGCCGCCCCCCGCGGTTCTCCTTCTCGCCTGAGCTGCCCCGGGCTGGCCGTCGCCCATTTCGGGCCTCCCCAGGAGCCTCATCCTCACTCAGGGATGTGCCTGACGAGTCGGAGTCCGAGTCGGAGTCTGACGAGGACGAGGAGGTGTCAGGCACCCGCTCCAGCAGCTGGCACATCCGCTTGAAACGCTCTAGCTTCTCCCTCTGGGGTGATGGGGACGGCACCGCAGGGCCCTCCGCAGAGGCCAAAGGCGGCTTTGGTTTCTGCGGGGAGAGAGGAAGGCTGTTCTAGGGCCTGACACATACCTCCCCACCCCCTATCCCTGAGGAGTCACCAAGGGATGAACGGCCCGAGGGACAGTCCTGAGTTCCAGCCCTGGCTCTGCTCCTGAGTGACATGAGGCCTCAGTCAAGCCATGGCCCTCTCTGGACTTTTCACTTTCCTTATCTGTCACATGAAGGCGCTGATCCAAAGAATTAAGTCTTATGGGTCTCACTAGCTTATGAGTTTCCAAAAGCAGTGAGGTGTGGAGAACACATACAGGTCTAGTTTTGAGTACTGGCTGGGCTATCCATTCTGTGTGACATTGGGAAGCCCCTTTCTCATCATCTACAACATGGAACGCTGGACCAGACAATTTCAAGTGTCTCTTCAATGATGTGAGAGTAACAGTGACTGTCTGGCCCTGGGTGGAGCCTCCCAACCTGACTCATGACATCCTCACACTGCTGGGATGGAGTGGGCAACTTGGGCCACTCTTTTTAGACATGAGGAAACTTAGGCTCAGAGACTATGGGACTTGCCCAAGGTTACGAACTGATAAATGGCAGAGGCAGAATTTGAACACAATCAGGCAGACCCTGGCATTCAGTGTGTCAGTGCAAAGTGACATCTGAATTCTAGTTTTGCTGTGTAACGTTGGACAAGTCTTTAAACCTCTCTGGGCCTTATTTCCCTAGAATCTAGTACATTTTCAGTTTACAAAGCTCGTTTACTTTAATGTCATTAAACAGCTCGGTGGCATAGATGGGGTAAGGGAGGTAGTATCATCTCCATTTCACAGATGAGGAAACTGAGGCTCAGAGCAGCTGACAAGTTGCCAAGACCAATGAGGGAGTCAGTGGCTGAACAGGGATTTGAACTCAGTTCTTTCCCCTTTAAGGTCTGGAAAGACAAGGCAAATGGGTCAGACGATACCCCAAGGGTTCTTGGGAAATACGGGGCTCTTGTGGCCTGGCCCCAACCCACTCTCCCCCTCCACTCTTCCCAGAGGCCCAAATGCCCATCGTGGCCAAGTGGGGCTGGGGCAGGACAACGTAGGCAGGAAGGGACAGATTTCTGTCTTCAGGGTGGAAGGTGGGGCAAGGAAAGGTGGGAAGGGGAGGGAGGAGGTCCCCGGCACACCTCCCAGTTCTCGGGAGGGAGCCCAGGGTGGCAGGACGAGAAAGCCTGGCTCGGATTCAGAACCCTGGGGGGCAGAAGGCCGGGGCCGCCTGGGTCCGATCCTCGGAGGAGGCAGGCGTCTCCACCCACCTTCTTCAGGTGCCTCTCTCGGCCTCCTTTCACCTACCAAGGCAAGAAGGAGATAGGGGGAAAGGGACAGACGCCATTAGCCCCACACTGTCCACAAAACTAAGATCTATGCTCTCCTCTTAGACTACAAATCCCAGAAGCCCCCATCTCAGGGAGAACTCTGAGCATGCTCACCTTGTAACCAGTAGCCTGGCTCACTGAGCATGCTCTCATCTCCTCTTTCTTCCCCCTCAGGCCCTTTCCAGCCCCTCCTTCCTCCTCTGCAGCAGCTAATTTGAGCATGCTCTCTGCCTCTTCCCTAAAGCACCCAAAGCTTTCCTGTCCAGTGCCATTTGTCTCTCACCTGTACCTCTCCACCAGACTGAGCACGCACCATCCTCCCACCAACAACTCCTGAACTACATCTCCCTACAATCCCTGGGGGAAACCCATGAAGCACTATCTCCCAGGGCCCACTCCCCTCTAAAAGGAACAGGACTACAGCTCCCAGAATCCCTTAGGCTGGACCTAGTGAGCATGCTCCCTGGCTCACCTTTTTCCTTGGGGTAGGGGGCTCATTCCCTGCCTCCCTCTCCTTTCTTTTGGGGGGCCCAGGCACGTCCTCTGGGGGGGGCCCAGCAGATAGGGGACCCTTGCGCCTGGGTGGGGGTGGTGGAAGTGGCGGCTCCTCCGTCAGCTTCCATCCACTCCCCAGGCTGGCGCCCTCCTCGCCGTTGTCAGCCCTGCGACGGCCTGGTCCCTCACCTGAATCCTGGGGAGATGAAAGCTGGGGGTGAGGTTCTGCACAGATCCCCAACCTCCCGCCTACCCAGAGCCTAGCACCCAGAAAAGCCCCAGCCCCTACCTTGCTAGTCCGGCCTTCCTGGGTGCAGCGAGGGCACTCCCAGCAGTTGGGGATCTCTGCATTGATGACACCCTCAGCCTTCCCCATCTGCAGGCAGAGGGCAGGGAGTGGACGTCAGGTGCCAGCAAACTCAGAGGCAGCCTAGCCCACCTCCTTGCTCCCCGACAATCTGCCCTACCCCAGCCTCCAGGGTCCCCAGGGCCATCACCTTCAGGCAGCCAGGGTGGACGATCTCATTGCAGATTGTACACTCCATGAGACTCAAACCAAACTTCTCTTCCTCTCCCTCCACTGTGTCCTCCTTCCCAGCCTCCCCACACAAGAGGCATACAGCTGTGTGTGGGAGCACAGGCTGTCGGGGGAGAGAGGGCGTCAGGGACCCCAAAAGCAAGCAGCAGGAGAAATACCCTTCTTTCTGGGGATCCTGGCCAGCTGCTGGATGAGGTTCAGAACCCGTGGGCCAAGTTGGGTCTAATCCTGAATTTGCTCCTTTTTGGCAGTATGACCTTGAGCAACTGATTTAACCTTCTTACATCTCTGTCTCTCCATCTGTAAAATGGGGCTAGGAATTTTTTTCTTGCAAGACTGTCATAAAAATGAGATAATGCAGGAAATGTAGTTGATACATAGCTGTTATTACTGCTGTGATCGTTGCATCTGGATCCAGGGCCTTTGTGACCCTGAAATTGTAGCTGGCTTTGGGAAAGGAAGAAGACTGTAGACAAACCTGACAATAATACCCAGAGAGGGCTGGAGGGAACACAGCAGCAGCTCGGGGTGATTCTGAGTTTGCTCAGTGAGCAGCACAAGGATTGCCCTGGACCCCACAATAAACCCGGTTTTGGCAAGACCCCTGGGAACACTAAAGGCAGCTGGCTGGTCCTAGAAAAAGGAGAGTGGCCTTCAGACAACATGAGTTTGGGAAAATCCGTGGTAATATTGAATCATATCGAGAAGGTTGTGAGGCAGGTTCAAGGAAGCAGCAGGTGGGGAAGAAGGAAGGAAAGTGAGGTAAGGGTTGGGGGAGAAAGGAGGAAAAGGGAGGGGCTGTGGGGTAAAGAGACCAACAAGGAAAGAGTGGCTGCAGGAAAAAAGGGAGGTGGCGGCATGAGGGGGACATAGGATGCAGCTGGCTCCTCATGGCTGCTGGGGAAGGACCACTCTCTGGAGCCCTGGGAAGCTCAAAGGATGAGGAAGCTGGGAGGAAACCCATGTTTCTTGGATACCTACTGTGTGCTGGGCCTTGTAGCAGCTACATTCATATCCATGCTGTTTAACCTTTACAACTCAGCAAAGGAAACATTTCACAGAGAAGGTACCTTGAGGTTCAAAGTGATTTGCTCAAGGTCACACAGCGGGTAAGACTGGCCTCAAATCCAAGACCACTCTAACAGGTGAAAAGGACGCCAAAGAAGGCAAAGACCTATTCACAGGGCCAGCTCTGGGAAGAGGTACGAGAGGGCCTGAGCTTTCTATGGGCCTGTACCTCTGAAAGTTGGGAAAAAGGTGAAGGTACAGCATGGGATGGATTCTTCTGTACACCCTAACACTGGCCCCAGCTTGAAGCTGAGGACAAAAACAGGCCTGGCGAATATTTGAACAAGCCAGTGAATGAATGAGTGAACAAACAGCAACTTTACGTTACACTCTAAGGAGTCACCACCAGCCACCCAGAAAGGCGCTGGAGCTGTCTGGGGAAAGGTGCCCGGAGCCCCAGGCGTGCCCAATACGGCGGGGGCAGAACTCACGGCAGTGCACTGCCGGAGCAGGCACGACTGCTTCATGCGCCCGGGCCCCCCAAACTTCTTCATGTCTCGGCAGAAGTGGCAGTCCCCGCACTCAGTTCGCACACAGGCCCGGCAGCGGCGGCAGCGGGTTCGGCGTCGGCGCGCTCCGGCCCCCGGCCCCCGGCTGCTCGACGACATTGGGGGCGTCAGCAACGCCGAGGGCTGTGGGTGGAGGGTGGCAAGGTCAGGGGCCCACTGGGGCCCTGGCCGGGGAGACTCCTGGCAGCTTCCCCCACTCCTAGGCAGCCAGAGCTTGGCTTCCTACCCAGGGAGACAAGGAACAAGGTGTCCCTCCTGCAGGGGGTGAGGGGAACCACTCTGTCTAGGCAAGGCCGCTCTCTCCCTGAAGCAGCTCACCCGGGCCCTCTGGGATCCCCGAGAACTGGCTTCCTGAGCTCACTCCTGCTCTGACACTTCATCGTGCCCCCCCGCCTAGGCCAGGGAGGACGAAAGGACACTGAGAGGGACATGGGCCCTCTCCACTGACATCCCCACAGCAAAGCTCCTTGGAAAGCCAGGGGCTCCTTGTCTGTGGAGTTACCTTAGACAGGTCCCAACTCTTCCCGTCACCCAAATGTGCTCCAGCCCATGCACTCCCCAATCTAAAATGCCCCAGATTTAGCTCCCAAATATCCACAGATTCCTGGGTGGAAGCTCCAGACCTTTCCTACTCTCTCTCTTCTCTCTTTCATAAGCTACTAACACCCAATTTCTCTTCCCCTAAAATCTAGATTTCCTCACCGGATTCAATGGTATCCTTCTTCCCTAACCCAGTCCCTAAAGAGTCACTGTTGCCCAACTTCCCAGTGCTCGGAAACCCTCCCTGAGATGCTGCTTCAGAGCCCCTCCTCAGCCAAAAATCTCAACTCCTCTGCTCCCCACAGAGCTCCGTCTGCTCTAAGACAGCCTCCTCATGGGTCTCTCAGGTCAACCTGGGCAATCTCCCAGATTCCCTGGGATTCTCGAATCCAGCCTGACATCTCCACAGAACTCAAGATGGGCTCAGTCCTACATATGCACCACCCCAACCCCTAATTGTCTAGAATCCCTTGGGCTCCCCTTCCCAGGGAAACCAGATCCTCCAAGATCCCATACAGACTCAGCAGGCCTGGAGGGTCTCTTTATGGCCAGAGTCTTACCCCAGCTTCCCCCTTTCCAGGGACTTCCAGACCCATCCATGGGAGGAAGGGGCCCTCCAGTGCTCCAGGGGAGGGGCCTTGGAGGGCGGCGACTGCAGGCGGGGATGGGGGTCTGCAAGGGGAAGCAGGGTCTAGGAAGGAAGGCCAGTTCCCCAAGGTTGAGAGGTAACAGGAAGGAGGATTAGAGATGAGGAGTTTGGAGCAAAGAGAGGGTGAGGCTGGGGGCGGGTAAGGTAGAGAGAGGCCGGGCTGAGGATGAATGGGACTGGGAGCTGCCCAGGTCTGGGGGTGAGGAGGAGCCGCATGAACCCACCTCACACGTGTCCCGGGAGCCATCTCTCCCTTCTCGGCAGCTCCCGGCGGGTCGGCGGCCATCGGCGGCGGGGGGGCCGGGCGGCACGGGGCGCGAAACGCTCATCCAGGACTAACACGCGCAGGGCACGACGGAACTCGTGGTCCTGCGGACGCTGGTGCCACCGTGGGAACAATGGGATGTTGGGGCCAGCGGGGACTACAAACAAGATGGTGGAGGACGTGCCAAACCGGGAGCCGAGGGTGCCGGGAGTTATAGTCCGGTTGCCCCGAGGCTCCCCGTTGCAGAGCATAGGGCAGCGGGAACGATGACTACAAACAACATGGCCTTCTTCCCCGGCCCGACCTCCTTCCCAGGCACTCACACGCCCTCCTGTCCACAACCCTCCGCGTCTGTGGTACCTGACGGGAGTCGCAGTCCATCTGCTGCCTTCCCGTTGCCATTTCTACTCGTCAGGAACAATGGAAAGGTGAAAAGGAACGAGGACTACAAGCAAGATGGCGGGAGAGGGGCGGACACCTGAGTAGTAGTCGAGCTTATGAGGTACGATGGGAATAGTAGTTTCTTGGCCTTCTAGCGTTCCTTAAGAATGGCGGATCCAGGAGGATAAGGAGACTACCATAAAGATGGCAGGCTACCTAGCCTCTCCCCATCGCCTCATTCTACCACCTTGGCCATCTCGCCCGCCTGTAATACCGAAATCCCCATCCCGTTGGCGCAGAGCCTGACGGGAGTTGCAGTCTTCCCTGCTCCCCTCTATTATCTTCGGTCGAGACAATGGAAGGGGAAAGGGGCGGGGGCTACCAGCGAAGATGGCGGCCGAAGGAAAGGGGAGACGGCGACCTGGGATTTGTAGTCCATGCGCTAAGACTACTCCCTACGGAAACGGGGGAAAGGACTACAATAAGATGGCGGCCTATCACTCGCCCTCTGCGCCAGTGCCTGCTGGGGGACGTAGTCCCTTCCTTAGCTCTACAGAGAAAGGACGTGGGCTGTTGAAATATGCATCACGGCCGACACGCTAAATTGAGAGCGGACAGAAACAGAGGGTCTCTTTCCTTCTATCCCCGCCACCCGCTTCTGAACGACCTGCCGGGAAATGTAGTCTCATGCCTTCACTCGCTAGTAGCGGGGGAGAATTTATGTCACCAGTGGGGATCATTGCGGGTGAGGGAGAAAGACGTCCGGGCGATCCAGGAATATATAATATCCGCCTCCCCGTGTGGCGAGGACTTCATCTTTCGATGGAAGGTTCTTAAAGGAAAGAAACAGAAATCAGTGTTGTCGGGACAAGGGGGGCGTGGTTCTTGCCGAATGTACCGTTACGCTGTTGTCCCTTGGAAAGCTTCGGCGCCTCACACCCGATGCTTGTTCCCCCAAACCTCAGAGAGTCGGTAGCTTCCAAGTCGTGAGAGCTCCAGGGGAAAGGCTCTGGAGTCATACAAAATCCCCGCCCCTTCTTGGGAAGTCACCAAACCTCGATTTTTCTCATCTGAAAAATGGGGATAACGATACCTACCTCGAAGCAGAGCTAGGAGTGTTAAGATAATGTTCACGAAAATGCCCAGCTCAGGGCCTGACACGGGGCACGTGTTGGTAGTTCCTTTTTCGAGGTCCCTTCCAGCCCACCTGTTCTGGGATCCCAGGAATCCATCATGCCGGAAGGAGTTAGCTCCTGTGAGAAGAAAACTGTGGCAGGCAGTCTACCCCATCTTGAGCCGCACCCCCTCCTCCCCCACCGCTCATCTGGGTCCTCCTGTGTCCAGTACCGAGTACTGCTCCCAGGGGGCGCCCATTCTCCATTTGACTGAGGTCTTACAAACTGACCAGATTCCTCAACCTGAAGTTGTAGGCGCTGCAAATCGCCCCGCCAGTCTTGGAGGCACCTGCCCTCACGCAGACACCTCAGCTGACAAAGCAAATGGAACTGCTTCCTACCTCTGTGCCTTCTTACCTGACTTCTTGATATTCCTCCTCTGCCTGGAAAACAACTCGCTTTTGATCCCTGTGCTTCCCCCTCTCTTCTGTGTTTCAGAGAAGAGGGTTAGAGGGCCCTGCGGAAGACTTGGTGGGTGTGGTTTTTCTGTCAGGAAAGTTAACACAGGCCAGTGTGAGTGAAATCCTAAATTTTCAGGGACTGGCCTCACGCTGAACTGAGACTCCTTCTAGCTCACACTTTATCAGTTAGGAAGTCCTTGGCTCCCAGAAGATTATGTCCTCTGCGTCCTCACTGCTCTAGTTTGGGTTTGCATGATTGCCTCAGGGCTTTCTCTGGAGATGGTCCCTCTGCCTGTTAGGCCTTTCCCCTCCACCCTTCCCACTGCTGCACCCAGTTAACTGTTCATCCTTCTGGTCTCTGTCCCAGTGAAACCTTCATGTGTGGAATTCCCAGATGAGGTTCATTTGACTCTTCCCCTAGATTATAAGCTTTATGAAGAGCCCATCTCATATGTGCTTTCAGCATCTCATTTTATCCTCATAAGAATCCTATGAGGTAGAATCCCATTTTATAGATGAGGAAACTGGGAATGGATGTGTGATAGATAGAGCTAGGATTCAAACCCAAGACTCCAGAGCCCATCGTCAGAGCAACTGCAGCATCCGCCAACTGATCAAATGCAGCCCCTTTGTGTGTTAAGTTTGGCAGAGCAACCACAAATTTCTCCTTTCACTTGAAATCCAGCAGCACTTAGTCTGCATTCCTTGAACAAGAATCAGCTGGAGGGGCTTCCCTGGTGGCGCAGTGGTTAAGAATCCACCTGCCAGGGGCTTCCCTGGTGGCGCAGTGGTTGTGAGCCCGCCTGCCGATGCAGGGGACACGGGTTCGTGCCCCGGTCCGGGAAGATCCCACATGCTGCAGAGCGTCTGGGCCCGTGAGCCATGGCCGCTGAGCCTGCGCGTCCGGAGCCTGTGCTCCGCAACGGTAGAGGCCACAACAGTGAGAGGCCGGCGTACCGCAAAAAAAAAAAAAAAAAATCCACCTGCCAATGTAGGGCACACGGGTTCGAGTCCTGGTCCAGGAAGATCCCACATGCCGCGGAGCAACTAAGCCCATGAGCCACAACTACTGAGCCTGCAGTCTAAAGCCCGCGAGCCACAACTACTGAAGCCTGCGTACTTAGAGCCCGTGCTCTGCAACAAAAGAAGCCACCGCTTCAACAAATGAAGAGTAGCTCCAGCTCGCCGCAAGTAGAGATAAGCCCGCACACAGCAACGAAGACCCAGTGCAGCCAAAAATAAATAAATAAATAAATAAATGTATTTTAAAAATAATCAGCTGGAGCTGAACAGTTGGCTGCCCATTTTGGATAAGACATGTACTCACAAGATCAACACAGTCCCCATCCAGCTTGCTTCAGTCCTAACGTAAGCACTATTGGCCCCACTTCCTTAACTGAGACACGAACATAAGCGTACTGAAGGTCAAGACCATTTTTTACACTGTGTAGAGGACCTCAGTGCCAGGCTCTGGGCCTACACCCCCAGCTGGCTGGGTAGGGAGATGGCTGAGTGAGACTGCGTACAGAGATAGAGGAAAACTTTTACTTTTCACTTTGTAATTTACTCTGCAGTTTGACATTTTTACCATGAGCAGATATTATTTATATATACTTAAAACATGAGTTGAAAATACTCTAATCCAGCCATGTTGACATTAAAGTATAATGACTTCAGACCTTCTCAGACATAAACAAACTCAAGGTATTAGCACCCAAGAGCCCCTTTTCATTTGTACAAAAATAAGGTTTGTCTTCTTTTTTTTTTTTAATTAATTAATTTATCTATTTTTGACTGTGTTGGGTCTTCGTTGCTGCGTGTGGGCTTTCTCTAGTTGCGGCAAGTGGGAGCTACTCTTCATTTCATTGAAGCGGTGGCTTCTCTTGTTGTGGAGCACTGGCTCCAGGCTTCTGGGCTTCAGTAGTTGTGGCACACGGGCTCAGTAGTTGTGGCTCACGGGCTCTAGAGCGCAGGCTCAGTAGTTGTGGCATACGGGCTTAGTTGCTCCGCGGCACGTAGGATCTTCCTGGACCAGGGATCGAACCCGTGTCCCCTGCATTGTCAGGCAGATTCTTAACCACTGCACCACCAGGGAAGTCCCAGCATCTACTTTAAAAATATGTGATTAATAGATGAGTCCATCTTTCATGTTTTTCAAAATCATTTTTTCTTAACCTTAGAGAAATATTATATGAAAAAAATGTCATTTGTGCTGCACACCAGAATCTAACATGATATTGTAAACCAACTATACTTCACTTTAAACTTTTTAATAAAAAAATTTTAAATGTTTAAAAATAAATGTCATTTGTAGTGAGGAAACATTTCTCTGAAGTTCCATCATCCTTTCAGTTCCGTTTCCATTTCCTTTTTTTCTGTTAAATTCAAATAAAGTTAAATACAATGTTTTTGTTTTGAAATAGGACATATTGTATGAATTGTTATAAATTTTTTCTTTATTTACTTATGAAATATCTAGAGTGGTGTTCTCCAAATGTTAATGCAGTAATGACTATTTCTGGATGGTGAACTAGGGTAGTTTGTTGGTTTCTTCTTTGTTCTTTTCTGGTTTGCTTCAATTTTTATAATGGACAGGTATCATTTTAACAAAAATGATAAAGTCATTAGTCTTTTAAATGTATATATTTTTAATTAATTTATTTATTTTTGGCTGCGTTGGGTCTTCGTTGCTGTGCACGGGCTTCGTATTGTGGTGGCTTCTTTTGTTGCGGAGCACAGTCTCTAGGTGTGTGGGCTTAGTAGTTGTGGCACATGGGCTTAGTTGCTCTGTGGCATGTGGGATCTTCCCAGACCAGGGCTCGAACCTGTGTCCCCTGCACTGGCAGGCAGATGCTTAACCACTGCACCACCAGGGAAGCCCTAAATATATACTTTAAAGAATGTAAGTGGCAGACTTGACATTTCTCCAAAAAAGATATACAAATGGCCAGTAGCACATGGCAAGATGTTCAACATCATTAGTCATTTGGGAAATGCAGATCAAAACCACAATGAGATATCACTTCACACCCCTTAGGATGGCTATTATTTAAAAACAAACAGGGACTTCCCTGGCGGTCCAGTGGTTAAGACTGGGGCACAGTTCGATCCCTGGTCAGGGAACTAAGATCCCTCATGCCACGCGGCATAGCCGAAAAAAATAATAATAAAAATAAAAACAGAAAATAAGTGTTGACAAAGATGGGGAGAAATTAGAATCCTGTGCATTGCTGATGGAAATGTAAAATAGTCCAGCCACTGTGGATGACAGTATGGTGGGCCCTCAAAAAATTAAACATTAATTAATTAAACATTAATGTTTAATTAATAATAATTAATAAAAATTAATTAAACATTAATGTTTAATTAATTAATCAAACGTAGAATTACTAGGGACTTCCCCGGTGGTCTAGTGGTTAAGACTCTGGGTTCCCAATACAGGGGGCATGGGTTTGATCCCTGGATCCCTGGTCGGGGAACTAAGATCCCACATGCCAAAAAAAATGGCACAGCCAAAAAAAAAAATTAGAATTACTATATGGTCTAGCAATTCCAATTCTGGGAATTGAAAGCAGAGACTTAAACAGATATTTGTACACCCAGGTTCATAGCAGCATATTCACGATAGCTAAAAGGTAGAAGCAAGCTTAAGTGTCCATTGATGAATGAATGGATAAATAAAATGTGGCATATATGAATATCACAAGGGGATATCATTCAACCTTAATAAGGAATAAATTCTAATACATGCTACAACATGGATGAATCTTGAAAACAGTATGCTAAGTGAAGCAAACCAGACACTAAAGGACAAATACTGTATGATTCCACTGGTATGAGGTCCCTAGAATAGCCAAATTCATAGAGACAGAAAGTGGAATGATGTTTACCAGGGCCCAGGGGAGGGGGAATGGGGACTTAGTGCTTAATAGGTACAGAGTTTCAATTTGGGAAGTTGAAAAAGTTCTGGAGATTGATAGTGGTGATGATTGTATAACATTGTGAATGTACTTAATGCCACTTAACTGCACTTAAAAATTGTTCAAATGGTAAATTTTGTGTTATGTATATTTACCACAACAAACCACTATACTGTAAGGGGCGGGGAGAAGAATGTAACGGCAACAGGTTTTCTAGTTTAGAATGGATATAGAAGATACGGGTTTTATTTATGCAATGAACTCAAAATATTACCTAGAAATTTTTAAAATTTATATTCCAGTTATTTGCCACTTTCTTTTTTTAAGTTTTTTAAAGCAAAGTTGAAGGAGAAGGGAGCCCTTGTGCATTAACGCCCGCATCTGAGAACTGAAACCGGCTAGTATTTCAATGTCTCAGTCAGTAATTTCTCTTTTTTAAAATTAAATTTATTTGCTTATTTTGTCTGTGTTGGGTCTTTGTTGCTGCGCACGGGCTTTCTCTAGTTGTGGCGAGCGGGGTCTACTCATCATTGCGATGCGCAGGCTTCTCATCGTGGTGGTTTCTCTTTTTGCAGAGCACGGGCTGTAGGCACTTGGGCTTCAGTAATGGCTCACGGGCTCTAGAGCGCAGGCTCAGTAGTTGTGGCTCCCCTGCTTAGTTGCTTGGGGGCATGTGGCATCTTCCCCGACCAGGGCTCTGGCGTGTCTCCTGCATTACCAGGTGGATTCTTAACCACTGCTCCACTGGGGAAGACCTCCACTTTCTTATAAAGATAGAATATATAGATATAATTGTGGTTTAAAAACAAACAACTGGTATGGAATGATTATGAGCAACACTGTGAAATTTAAAAAGCAAGATGCAGAACAGTGTGTGTGGTTTGCTACTGTTTGTTTTAAAAAGGCAAACGCCAAACCTACATATTTCATGACATATACATAAAATGTCCTGAAAGTATTCAGAAGAAGCAAGTATCCATGGTTCCCTCCAGGGAGGGGAACTGGGAGGCTGGGGAAGAGAGGTGGGAGGAAAGCCTTTCACTGAACAGATACCTTTTTGGCCCTTTTGAATATTGAACCAGACAAATGACTGCACTACCTTGGCAAACAATTGCACACAATTATTAAAAAATGATGTTAAAAGCTTTCTGGAAAATTCTGATATGCACATCTGCTTGGTTGAGGACCACTACCACTAAATGGAATAAATGGGTATTAAGCATCTCTGGTGTGCCATGCCCCATGCTAGGCAGCTATGATGCAAAATTCCTGACCTAATCCAGAATGATGAGGGAGCCTCAGGCCTTTGTTCATTTAGAGATGAGGGTTTGAGATTTAGTCTCCTCATAATCTAGGATCTGTAAGTCTGTGGCCTCCTGCACAATACTGCATTCTTCCAAAGCTCCGTGGAGAGACCTGAATCCTCGTGTAATACTTCCACCAGCTGCTACTAGGCCTCCTGCCTTCATTCCCTTTCTGAAATGGGCCCAGCTTCACCACCCCTCTAGGCGCAGGCCAAGCCCTAAATTCCAGCCAGTCCTACACAGATATTAGGAAACCCTGAGGGCTTAGATTTCTGCTGCCCAAAGCTCTCTCTTCCACTAGATTGACCTGAATTCCACTTGCTTTGGTTAAGCAAGGGTCAGGGGTCAGCTGCCTCCCATGCTTGATTCTATCCTTCCTCCCTCCTTCCCTTCCCCTCCTTCCTTCTTCCCTTCCTTCCTCCCTCCCTCCCTTCCTTCCTTTTCTTTTTTTTTCATATTTATGGCTCTCTTTCCCCATCTGGAATGTTTTTTTTCTCTCTTGTTATTGTCTTTTCTAACCATTAAAATACAGTCAATCTGCAACAACTTTACAATTTGTATATTCTTTTAGCTTTCCTTTTTAAAATATTTATTTATTTACTTAGGCTGAACCAGGTCTTAGTTGCGGCACGCGGACTCCTTAGGTGCGGCATGCATGCGGGATCTAGTTCCCCAACCAGGGATCGAACCCAGGTCCCCTGCGTTGGGAGAATGGAGTCTTACCCACTGGACCACCAAGGAAATCCCTCAACTATCAATGTATGATTTTTTAGCTTCAATTTGCTCTTTTAACTATTATGGAAAATTTCAAACACATATAAAAGTAGAAAAGTATAATGAACCCTCGCATCCTTCTAAACATAACACACTTCCAACATTTGTTACATGTGACAAATCTAGTTTCACCTATACCTCCATTCCTCCCATCTTCCCCTCCCCCATCATATTATTTTAAAGCAAATCCCAGACATCATAACATTTCATTTTTTTAAATTAATTAATTAATTAATTTTTGGCCGTTTGGGTCTTCGTTGCTGCGTGCCGGCTTTCTCTAGTTGTGACGAGCGGGAGTTACTCTTTGTTGCAGTGCGCAGGCTTCTCATTGCGGTGGCTTCTCTTGTTGTGGAGCACAAGCTCTAGGCGCGTGGGCTTCAGTAGTTGTGGCACGTGGGCTCAGTAGTTGTGGCATTCGGGCTTAGTTGCTCCGCGGTATGTGGGATCTTCCTGGACCAGGGCTCGAACCCGTGTCCCGTGCATTGGCAGGCAGATTCTTTTTTTTTTTAACACCTTTATTGGCGTATAATCGCTTTACAATGGTGTGTTAGTTTCTGCTTTATAACACAGTGAATCAGCTATACATAAACATATATCCCCATATCTCTTCCCTCTTGCAACTCCTTCCCTACCATCCTCTCTATTCCACCCCTCTAGGTGGACACAAAGCACCGAGCTGATCTCCCTGTGCTATATGGCTGCTTCCCACTAGCTATTTTACATTTGGTAGTTTATGTATGTCCATGCCACTCTCTCACTTTGTCCCAGCTTACCCCTCCCCCTCCCCGTGTCCTCAAGTCCATTCTCTACGTCTGTATCTTTATTCCTGTCCTGTCCCTAGGTTCTACAGAACCACTTTTCTATTTTTTTTTTTTAGATTCCATACGTATGTGTTAGCATACAGTATTTGTTTTTGGCAGGCGGATTCTTAACCACTCTGCCACCAAAGGAGTCCATAACATTTCATTTGTAATATTCTTTAGGCTTTATCTAAGATATAAGGAATTTTTAAAAAACATAACCACAGGTATTTGTCACATCTAAATAAATAATGGTAATTCCTTAGTATCATCCGATACATAGTCCATGTTCAAATTTCCTGGCTTATCTCATAAATGTCTCTACAGTTGGTTTATTGAAATCAGAACCCAACCCAGGTCCACACATCACATTTGGTTGTTGAAGTAGGCAGCTTCTGACATGGCTCCAAATGATCCCTGCCTCCTAGTATTCCCCTCCCCTTGGTGTAGTCTGGACCTAGTGACTTGCTTCTATAATGAACAGAATCAGTAAAAGTGATGGGATGTCATTTTCAAGATAGGCTATGAAAGACTGTCATTTCCATCTTCTGAGCCGTCTCTCTGGATCTTCTCGGCTTCGTTAATAAAGCAAGACGCCACGTTGTGAACTGCCCCATGGAGAGATCCACATGGTCAGGAACTGGGAATTCCCTGCTGGGGCCTGGGTTCCATCCCTGGCCGGGGAACTAAGATCCCACAAGCCACGGGGCCAAAAAAAAAAACCACGGCAAGGAACTGAGGGCAGCCTCCAGCTAACAGCCAGGGGAGGGAAGGATGAGGCCCTGAGACCAACAATCCTCAGGGAACTGAATTCTGCCAAAGCCACGTGAGTGAACTTGGAAGCAGATTCTCCTGCCCCTTGAGATGACCGTAGCCCTGACCTTGATTGCAGCCTGTGAGAGCCTCTCAGCCCAGACCCCTGACCCACAGAAACTGAAATCATAAACGTTGTTATTTTAAACTGCTAGTTTTGGGGATAAGTTGTTACACAGCAATGATAACGAATCCTGCTGTTATGGCTCCAGAATCTCTTAATCCACAACGGTCCCCTGACCTCTTGTGTATCTCTCTCACCAGGGTTGGTTCTGTATAGAAGACAGAAGTGTGTGTGTTATTCAGTGTCCCTCAAAGCAGGACCCAGAGTCCCCTTGGAGATGGGGTGCGGTGGCCCCCATACTAAAAATGCAAATGCCCGGGCTCCTTGGGATCAGTTGAATGTCTGGGTGGGGACCAGGAATCTGTATTTGTAAGAGTATCCCAGGGGATTCTTTTTTCCACTGAAGTCTAGAAACACATAGACTCAGTTGGGAGACCTGGCCTTACCTCTAGCTGTGGGGCAGCGTGTGACCTCACCTCTCTGAACTCTCTGAACAGTTTTCTCATCTGTAAGGTATGATTCTCATAGCATTTACTTTGTAGGATGTTGTGCCTAGCTGCTCCCTTTCTCACTCTCTTTTTTGTTTTTTAAATATTTATTTATTTAGGCTGCCCCAGGTCTTTTTTTTTTTAATACATAAACTTCTTTAAATTTTATTTTATTTTATTTATTTACTTTTGGCCGTGTTGGGTCTTCATTGCTGCATGCGGGCTTTCTCTAGTTGCGGCGAGCAGGGGTTACTCTTTGTTGCAGTGTGCGGGTTTCTCATTGTAGCAGTTTCTCTTGTTGCGGAGTATGAGCTCGGACTTCAGTAGTTGTGGCACACGGGCTCAGTAGTTGTAGCTCAGGGACTCTAGAGCGCAGGCTCAGTAGTTGTGGCGCAGAGGCTTAGTTGCTCCGCGGCATGTAGGATGTGCCCGGACCAGGGCTCAAACCCGTGTCCTCTGCATTGGCAGGCAGATTATTAACAACTGCTCCACCAAGGAAGCCCTGCGCTGGTCTTAGTTGCAGTCCGCGGGATCTTCGTTGTGGCCTGTGGGATTTTTTTTTTTTTTCTTAGTTGTGTCATTGGAACTCTTAGTTGCAGCATGCATGCAGGATCTAGTTCCCCAACCAGGGATCAAACCCGGGCCCCCTGCACTGAGAGTGTGGAGTCTTACCCACTGGACCACCAGGGAAGTCCCTCCCTCTCTCTTGATTCATGGATTCTCTCTCTCTTTTGTGAGAGAGAAAGGGAATGAGTAGGCTGTAGGTGGAGTGAGGGGGAATTGGGCCTAGGGATGGACCCACATGTGCCCTCACACACATTCAGTGTTACTGGGAAGCACGTACACCTCAAGTCCTTGCATGGGAGCACCAACTTGGCTTTTCAGTTTGCCAAACAGAAGTTTCTTCTGCATGACAATTTTCACATATCTAAGACAACAAACTATGTTTATGGGACAGTCAGCTCAACTGCATATGAAATGTTGAAGATTTAAGAAATTCTAAGGAGTCTGAAATGTTAAACGCACTTTTATCTCGCTCTGTGCTGTGAACTGTCTGGATTCTTTCTGCAAATTATTACTGAGTCTATGTAATTCAATTGCTCTTCATTTTTGTGCCATATATTTCACAGGGCCCCTGTGTTAGTTTATCTATTGCTTCCTAAATTTAGTGGCTTAAAACAATAACAGTCATTTATGATCTCTCATGGTTTCTGTGTATCAGGAATTCAGTCAGGCATCAGTAGGGATGGCTTGTCTCTGCTCTACCATGTTTGGGGGTGTCAACTATAAGACTTGAAAGCTGGGGCCGGGGTTGGGGGGACTTGGAATCATCTGAAGGCTCATTCACTCATATGTGTGACTATGGATGAGGGCTGAGCTTGGGGCTCACAGCCAGAACACCTACCACACGGCCTCTTATGTCGCCTGGGCTTCCTCACAACATGGCACCTAGGTTCCAAGGGCAAGTGTCCAGAGCGACACTTCTTATGCCCTAGCCTCAGAAGTCACACAAGATCATTCCTGTCACATTCTAGTTGCTACTAGCAAGTCACTAGAACCAGCCTGCATTCAAGGGAAGGGGAATCAGCCTGCTCCCTTTGAAGGGAGGCACGTCAAAAAATGTGGGCACATATTTTAAAATCATCATGATACTAATGAAAATATCAGTGAAAGCATGACATATTCGTGGTCTGCATTGTGAGAGAGTGCACGTGAGTAATCAAGAGCAATATTTGGGTACACTTATGGTAAAAAAAACAAAACTAGAGCTGTACTTATATTTATCAACATTTTACTTTTCACTTAATGTATGTTTTGTTTTGTGACTTTCTTTAGAAGAAAGAAAGATATTTTTGTTTAGTAAGTTTAGAGATCTCTTTCACATTTGTCTTTAACCTATAATTTATTTATTTTTTATTGAAATATAGTTGATTTACAATATTGTGTTAGTTTCAGTTGCACAGCAAAGTGATTCCGTTATACATATATTTTTTTCAGATTCTTTTCCGTTATAGTTATTATAAGATATTGAATATAGTTCCCTGTGCTATATAGTTATAATTTATTTTTTTTAATGGTGTTAGAAAGGGATCTGCCTTGGGTCAGTTTCCTGAGAAACAGAGCCCAGGATGGGGATTCTTTTTTTTTTTTTAACTCAATAAATTTGATGTGTAACACTGTATAAGTTTAATGTATACTTACTTTGGCACGTTTGTATATTGTAATTTGATTGTCAGTGTAGTGATATCTATCACATTATATAATTATAGTAAAATATTATTGTCTATACTCATTATACTGTGCATTAGATCTCTGTGACTTATTTACTACTCATTACAAGTTTGTACCTTTAAACACTGTCACTCTTATCCCCTCCGCCCCATCCTCTGGTAAAGACCATTTTATTCTCTGGTTTTTTACAGGTTTAACTTTCTTAAATTACACATATAAGAGACATCATACAGCACTTGTCTTTCTCTGTCTGACTTATCTCACTTAGCATAATGTGCTCAAGGTTCGTCCATATCCTCCTTTCTCACAACTGAGTAATATTTCATTCTGTATACGTGCTACATCTATTGATGGGCTCTTGGGTTGTTTCCATATCTTGGCTATTGTGAATAATGTTGTGATAAACATGGAAACGCGTATATCTCGTTGAAATCCTATATTTATTTCCTTTGGGTACACACCCAGAAGTGGAATTGCTGGATGGTAAGGTAGATCTACTTTTAATTTTTTGAGGAACCTCTTTATTGTTTTCCATAGTAGTTGGACTTATTTACACTCCCACGAACAATGTATAGGGGTTTACTTTTCACCACATTCTTGCCAGAACCTGTTGTCTCTTGTCTTCTTCATGATAGACTTTCTAACAGGTGTGAGATGGTAGCTCATTGTGGTTTTGATTTGCATTTCCCTGATGACTAGTGATGTTAAGCATCTTTTCATGTGCCTGTTGGCCATTTTGATGTCCTGATGTCCTCTTTGGAATAATGTCTGTTCAGTTCTTCTGCCCATTTTTTAATTGGAATTTTTGGGTTTTTTTCCTTTTTTGTTACCTTTTTTTCTTTATTTTCGTGGCTGTTTGTTTGGTTCTTGTCTTTTAGTTTGTTTGTTATTAAGCTGACAGCTCTTTACATATTTTGGATATTAACCCCTTATTGAGGGACTTCCCTGGTGGTTTAGTGGGTAAGACTCTGCACTCCCAATGCAGGGGGCCCAGGTTTGATCCCTGGTTGGGATACTAGATCCCGCATGCATGCCACAAATAAGAAGTCCACATGCCACAACTAAAGATCCCATGTGCCACAACTAAGACCTTGTGCAGCCAAAAAAAACCCACCAACACTTACTGATATATGGTTTGCAAAATTTTTCTCCCATTCTATAGGTTGTCTTTTAATTTTGTTAATTGTTTTTTGTTTTTTTTTTGCTGTGTAGAAGCTTTTGAGTTTAATATAGTCCAAGATGGAAATTCTTGACCAAATGACTGGGGAAGTATTCTCAGGAGAATGGGGTCATCAGAATAGGGCAGTGACAAAAAGCTGAACAAGAATGTGGTCTCACCTGGTGACTAGCTTTGGAAAGAGAAAGTTCTGGAGCCCAAATTGTATCACCAAGTTAGTTTCACCTGGAGGCAAGGGATCTACCTTTTTATCAATCTGGTGCTAGTCTGTCATTGGCCAAGTTTTTCCAGGAGGAGAGGTGCTGGGCAATTCTCTGGAGGTGGGGCAGGTGGGGGATGGGTGTACAGTTGGTAAAGGGACCTGGCTGGGGCACAAACAGTGTGCACTACAGTGTACCTTTGCACTGTTCAAATCTACTTGCTTCTCCCATTAAGTTCTCTCCATCCAGGTGCAGCTTCCCCAAGATTCTGACTGATCATAATTTCTGGGTAAACGTAGAAAAGGAGGATTAGCTCCTGAGACTTAACTGATATTTATCACCTCCTTCCTCTGCCATCCACTCATTCTAGCCCTCCCTTTCCCTTCTGCTTCTGGCTTCAGCTAGTATTTCTGCTGGTCTCGACAGTTTGTCTGGTGGGTTGACCCTGGCCCTCACCCCTGAAGGGTCTGAGTCCCTAGTTAGCATGCCCTATGAGCCTATGGTGATGGTACTTGCCCACTTACAAATAAAACTCAGCATGGGGATCTGGAGATGTCTCAATGGATCACCTGAATGCTAAGCGTATTCCTGTCACCCCCATTACACAGAGGTGGTCCTACTTCCTGGTGATGACCATGGTCTATTACCCCTGCCCACATGGCATGTTCTTTCTTTGCCTGCTGGTCTATTGGCAGAAGGAGACCAAAGTGACCAGGGGTTGGGTGTAGCTCAAAATTTAATGGGACTCTTGCCATGTCCCCTGGTAGAAATGTCCATCCCCAATCTGGAAATTAGGATCTCTAGACCCACAGGGCCTAAAGTTAGGGGGCTGCAAGCACAAATTCCCCAAGGAGGTCACTGGGAGCAATACTAAGCGGGGCCACGCCTGCTTCTACTCCTTAATTCCCAGGCTCATGTACCTATGTTCTGGGTCACAGCACCGTAAAATAGCCATTGTTTTAAGGTGTACACCTTATTCCGAAGGATGGTACTGTATCCTCTCCACACTGGCATCTCAGCTGGGCCTTCCAGAAGTGGTTCCATCATCCTAAGAGGCCATCAGCTTCTGGGTAGTGCATCAAATGGCAGTGTGTCCACCACTGTGCTTCCATTGTTGTCATGTGGGTGCCTCCATCCCAGGGAGAAGGATGCAGCTGTGAGTCATTTGCAGCCAACACTCACACCAGCTTGAGATGGGTACGCTGCCAGTAAAGGGGATTTGGGTGGAACACCAGCTGCGTTCACTACATGAGCTAATTTAAACTTTTCCATATAGTTTTCCAATGGTTCCAATATCTTTTATTATTTATTATTATTGGCTGTGCCACATAACTTGCTGGATCTTAGTTCCTCGACCAGGGATGGAACCTGGGCACAGCAGTGAAAGCACCGAGTCCTAACCACTGGACCACCAGGGAATTCCCTCTTTTATCTTAATAGTTTATCCTTATCCTCCCTCATATGAAGTGTCCCTTTTATCACATCCTTAATTCCTATGTATACATGGGTCTACTCCTGGTCTTTCTATTCTTTTCCACTGACCTACTTGCCCAGTTCTGCATCTCTGGCATGCAGTGTTTAGTATAGTTTTAGGGTCGTTTTTGCTATTTGGTAGGGTCTACTCATCTGATTAGAGTCTGTTCATATGTCACTTCTTTGGGAAGCTTAGGTTACACAGTGGGAATTCAGTATGTAACTGTGAATGGAGGGTAGCCGTGCTGGCTCTTTTTCACTTTCATTACATGCTGTGCAGAAGGGCTTGAGGGATCTCAGTTCCCTGACCAGGGACAGGGATTGAACCAGGCCACAGTAATGAAAGCCCAGAATCCCAACCGCTAGGCCACCAGGGGACCCCCCACTTTCTCCCAATTTTAAAGCCAACACCTCAATCTCCCATCTGTGCTCTTTCTCTTCCTCTGGGCCTCCTCATCAAGCCCAGGGATGCTCAGGAAGCAGAGGCAAAGCTTGGGTGGATCCCAGAAGGTGCCAAGGACCAAGATGAGACTAGGTTAAGACATAGACACAAAGCACTGCTGGCTCTGTGCCTCCCATTTGGTCACCATGGTGTCCAACCATGTGTCCTCTGAATGCAGACAGATGGTGGTGCAGATACTGGGCTATGGGATAACAGGAACCAGCCCAGACATTGGAGCCGGTCTCCTCAGGTCTTAGTTGTGGTACACGGGCTCTAGAGCGCGAGTGCTCAGTAGTTGCAGCGCACGGGCTTAGTTGCCCCGGCATGTGGGATCTTAGTTCCCTGGCCAGGGATCGAACCTGAGTCCCCTGCATTGGAAGGCGGATTCTTAACCACTGGACCACCAGGGAAGTCCCCGTTCTGTGTGATCTTGACAAGAACCTCATCTGTAAAAGTGGGAATAATAACCATAAAACTTACTTCCCAGGGTCATTACAAGGATTAAATGAGATAATGTCTATGTATAAAGTGACTAATAAAGGCTAAAAAATATGATTCTTGTCTTTTCCCTGAATTTCATCTGCAAAATGGGGATGACAGCACCTCGTCAGTTTCCTGAAGGGAACCCAGGGGGACAAAGGCTGTAGAAAGGGTTCATAGACTGGGCTCTGGAGCCTGTGTTCAAACTCTAGCCATGCCTCCTACTAGCTGTGTGACCCTGAACTAATGACTTAACCTTGTTGTGCCTTAATTTCCTCATCTGTGAAATGGGGAAACAGTACTATCCATTCCATGGGGTTTTGTAAAGGAAAGAATTATTATACAGAAAGAGCTTACAACATCACCAGGCCCTTAGTCAGTGCTCAAGAAATGTTAGTGATGATGATGAAGACAACTGAGCTGCAAGGTTGTACCTTCCAGGAGGGCAGGATGCCCCTCGGTCCTGTTCACTCCCATCCCAGTCTCTGGAACAGTACCGCAAAGGCTCATGGAATCAATGAATGGAGTAGGCTGTGCTGCTCGTCCTGATGGTCCCTGCATTGGGACCATGTGCCCTCACTGCCCAGTTGGCCCGCCACCCCATCAAGACAAGGCACTGACATGGCATTCCCAGAGATCAGGTGCAGATCAGACTCCTTGGCCTGGCTTTGCAGAGCCCCCAGCTGGAACCAGTATGCTCCTGCCTTCCTTCACCCATCACTCACGGAGGTGTCTTCCTTGTGGGTGGCCTGGTGCTGGGGCTGTGGAGATGACCCCGCCTCCTGTCATGTAGATAGAGAAATGAGGAGACTGAGAATGACAATGCAGGGTGGTCAGTAAGTGGACAGGGGGTGGAGCTTGGGGGCAGTGGGAGCTCTGAAGGGGCAGAGGAGACAGCAAAAGCTTGCCAGAGGAGGTGAAACCAAAGTTGAAGGTTAAAATATGAGAAGGATTGTGTCAGGTGAAGGAGGAGTACTTTCTACACAGGGGGAATGACAGGAGGGGCTGGTGCTGAGCAGGCGTGAGAAGCAGGATACGCGGCTGGCATAGAAAGTGGGAAAAAGCAAGAAGTGAGGTGCAAGGCTGCACAGGGACTGGGGGATTAACGGCCTTGAAGGCCAGGCTACAGAGCTGGGACTATATCCTGAGAGCACTGGAGAGTCAAGGAAAGGTATGGGGGTGGCAAGGCGGGACAAGGCAACCCTTGCTCTTCCCCATTGTTTCATGTCTCAACAACAACCAATCTCTTTGCTCTGTCTACTAGCCATGCTTGTTTCTGAAACCTGCCAAGCATGTTCCCAACCTCAGGGCCTTTGCACTTGCTTCTCTCTTTGCCTGGAGATGTAGGGGGTGAAGATTTGCAGTTAGGGGTGGGAATGGGGTTGGGCCTAATATTGGGGTCTGGGTGAGGATCTGGCTTGGAGTTCATGTTCGTGTGTTCTGAATGGGCCTCACTATGGGACCTGCTGGATGACATTGGGGTCATGCTTGAGTGTCCTGGCAGATGGAAGGGACAGATCTCTTGGGAGCATTAGTGTGGCTGGTGGGGACTGGGCTCTAAGCATGGGATGGTGGGGCATTGAGGCTTTTGTCATTGGTTGGAGGCATTATGTACCATTGGGGCAACCCTTGAGGGGACTGGGAGGGGCCTCATAGCAGGGGTCAAGGCACTTGAGTCAGTGAGAACCTGGGAGGTGGGAATGATTTTTCCAGTTTCCAGATGAGGAAACAAACTGAAGCTCAGTGAGTTTAAGTAACTCGCCCAAGCTAGTGATGGACAAAGGGAGGATTTGCACCCAAGTCTGCTGACTCTTAATTTGCTAGGATTTCCCAGGCATCAGCTTCTGGTGAGACCAAAACAGAGATGGAGACACGTGGGCTGGGAGGTGGGGCAGGATAGGGTGGCAGAGCTAATGACATCTGCCAAGACAAATGCCTTGGACAAATGGAGCTGGGCCTGGGATGGGGGCCAATTCCTCCAGCTGTGAAGGGCACCTGGGTGCCCTGGATGTCCAGAGAGAGAGAAAGTGAAGTCCCCAAGAGGAATAGGAGGTGTGGGGTGGTTGGATGAGGGTGAGCCTGCCCTCTGGGGTGAAATTCGGCCCCACGTACACTGCCCACCTGTGCATAGCACCAGATCGGGTGTCTGCCTCCCTCTTCCCCTCCTCCCTCCTCCACTACCTGGCCTGGCCCATGCCTCACTGCACCCACTCAATGGGCCTAGTCTAATCCCTTGACATCACCGCCTGCCCAGCACAGGCCCTGCCTGGCGGCCTTGGCAGCCCCCAGGCTCAGAGACACAATTTAGGATCCCCCACCTCAGAACCCATCTTTCCCTCAACCTCTTCCCTCCTTCAGCTCACAGTTCCGATTGGGGATACCCCAGATCCAATCCCAAGCTGGGGGGCAGGTGTCTAGAATCTGTCCTGGTCTTGCTGTGTGACTCCAGGTAAGTAGCTGCCCCTCTCTGGGCCTCAGGCTCCTTATCTAAGTCTCCTTTACCCCCAGCTAATCACGTCAACCTGTTTTGGCTTCCTCTCAGTACCTTGTAGCTTTAGGAAATTTTGTTTGTTTATGAGTTCACATGTTCGTTGTCAGGGGACCACTGGACTGTGTGCCCCTTATTATTCACCCAGGTGCCAGCATATAGCAGGGGCTCCATCGATAACTGCTGACTGAATGTATACATGGGTGAATGAATGAACAGATGTAGCTCCTGCCTTAGCAGGAAGCATATGGACCTTCTCCCTCCACACCAGCCCCAATGGGGGAGAAAGGTAGAGCAGTATTTCAGCCCTGAAACTGGGTGGAAGCAGGGTGGGCGTCTGACCCACCATCTTCTGACTCGGCGGGTAGACAGAGGCTGAGAAGTGAATCTCCTTTATGGAGAGACTGGGAAAGCTCTGGAGAAGGACCAGAACCCCGGACCTGTCTCTCTGCCCTCCCTCTCTGCCACAAGGCTTCCCGGGGCGGGGGTGGGGTGGGGGAGGGGAGGGCCTCAGGTATATGTCTGTGTGTCCCTGTGTGCTTTACCTGGGAAGAGGGCAGCCACTGACCCAAGATCTCCCAGGATAGCAGAGGCTGAGACACGGCTAAATCTCAGGACTCCTGACCTCCAGCTGCACACGTGTGTGTGTGTGCATACACGTGGCCATGGTGTGTGTACACGCCATATGTATATGTGTCTGCTCCAAGCATGTGCCTCTGGTGGGGTGTCTGGGTACGGTTGTGTGTTCATAGGCGTCTGTGTGGACGCGTGCGCAGTCCTGTGTCTGGCTCTCCCTGGCAGAGTATGTGGTCTAACACGGGTGTAGGCATGTCCACTAGAGTGTCAGCTCCAGAGGGAAGGGATTTGTGTCTGGCTTGCTCCCTGCTCTATCCCAGCATCTGGAACAGGGACAAGCACACAGTTGCGGTCAATACATCCTTGACTGAAAAAACGTATGAAACTGTGTGCACATGTCTGGTGCGTGCCCACTTGCCAACCCGTGTGTAGACGTGCACATGCTCCTGTGTCTAAAGGTGCACCTGCGTGTGGGTGACGTTGCTGACATGTCAACCTCCTGTCCCTTTTCCAAACTCCTCAGCAGCCAGGGCCCAATACCTGGGTCCCCGTGGGGCGGAGCAGGGGCCTCCTCCTCACAGGAAACTGGATCCCTGGACGTGCAAAGCAGCAGGGAGCAGGGCAGCCCCTTTGTCCCCCCGATAATCCCCTCCCCGCCTGGCCCCCTTTCTCCCAGCAACCAGGGTTTAAGGTCGAGTTTGGGGGCTGTAGGGGACGAGGGTGTCACCTCAGTGTCCCCTTCCCTACATATTCCCTGTGCCCGGGGCTTCTGACTCCTTCCCTCCCACGTGGGCGGTCCTAGGGCTCAGCCCCAGGTATAAAGCCACCTGAAGGGCGGGAGGAAATATGCCCCAGAACCACCCGGAGACTGCAGAGATGAAGGAGCCAAGGAGAGAGCATGAGCTATCATCTGCCGTGTGAGTGAGGGAGGGCGCCAAGGTCCCGAGGCCAGGACGGGAGCGGGTACCGCCCAGCCCTCTGGCCCGTCTGACTCAGGTGCCTGGCTATTTTACATCTGTTGCGAACCTCCAAATCCTTAAACACAGAGGACTTCATTCGTCATTCATTCATTCAAGAAATATTTACCAAGTGCTTGTTAGGCGCTAGGTAGTATTCTAAGCATTTGGGGACACAACAGTAAAGAAACAGGCAAAATGTTTGTTGAATGAATGAATGAATGAATGGGCCTTCACCTTCAGGCCTTCCCTTAAGTTCTGAATTTCTGGGAATTCAGGAATGTAGACAGGGAAGCCAAGGAGGCCACCCTGGTTTGTCTCTCGTCTCCATCATAGCTGGTGACCTGAGGGAATTGCCCTCCTCTCTGATCCTCACACAGTTGGTGGGGACAACTGGGCCCGACCCTTGAGAAGTCAATTGGGCAGGATTTACTCAAATTTAAAATAAATACACCCTCCAGTCCAGATATTTCCACTTTCAGCAGTTCCCCAAGAGGCTAGGATAAGGATGTTCACGGCAGCATCCATTCATTCAAAAAATATTTATGGGGGCTTCCTTGGTGGCACAGTGGTTAAGAATCCACCTGCCAATGCAGGGGACACGGGTTCGAGCCCTGGTCTGGGAAGATCCCACATGCCGCGGAGCAACTGAGCCCGTGCGCCACAACTACTGAGCCTGCGCTCTAGAGCCCGCGAACCACAACTACTGAGTCCGCGTGCCACAACTACTGAAGCCCACACGCCTAGAGCCCGTGCTCCCCAACAAGAGAAGCCACCGCAATGAGAAACCTGCACACTGCAAAGAAGAGTAGCCCCCTACTCGCCGCAACTAGAGAAAAAGCCCACGCGTAGCAATGAAGATCCAACACAGCCAAAGATAAATAAATAAAATGAATAAATTTATTAAAAAATATATATATATTTATCAAGCTCTGCACTAGGTGCTGGGGAACCAGCAGTGAATGAAGCAGGTGAGGTTTCTTCTTTCCTGGAGCCAACATTCCAGGGGGAGAGATAGCAACAAGCAAGTAGACAAATAAATCAATGAGGGGTCTGTAAACAGCAGAAGTCTCTGAAGACTACACATCAGGGAGACAGAGGGGCTTTTGACTTGAGGCCTGAAGGACGAGAAGGAGCAGCCTTGGGTAGGGTTGTGGGGTGCTCACGGCAGGACCCAGCAAGGCAAAGCCTTCACGGGGCGCTGCAGAAAAGAGGGGCCAGGCCTGTAGCCCACACGGAGGACTCTGGCTTTCACTGTGTTAGGTGGGAGCCACGGGAAGGTTTGGGCAGAGGAGGGATCTAGCTGGAGTTGGAGAGTTGCGGGGTGGCGGAGGGAGGCAAGGGTGGAGACAGAGACACTAGCAGAGAGAGAGGTAGCTCGCTTCTAGATACTTCTTTTCATCTTTTAAAATTTTTTATTGAAAATAACGAATACGTACAGGGAAGTGTGCACAAGTCCTAAGTATACAGCTCAATGAATTTTCACAAAGTCAAGGTATCCTTGTCATAAGTGCTCAGATCAAGAAACACAGACAGGGCTTCCCTGGTGGCGCAGTGGTTGAGAGTCCGCCTGCCGATGCAGGGGATACGGGTTCGTGCCCCAGTCCGGGAAGATCCCACATGCCGCGGAGTGGCTGGGCCCATGAGCCATGGCCACTGAGCCTGCACGTCCGGAGCCTGTGCTCCGCAGCGGGAGAGGCCACAACAGTGAGAGGCCCGCGTACCACAAAAAAAAAAAAAAGAAACAAGACAGACCGAGGGAGTTCCCTGGTGGCCTAGTGGTTAGGATTTCAGGCTTTCACTCCGTAGCCCAGGTTCGATGCCTGGTTGGGAAACTGAGATCCCACAGGCTGCACAGTCTGGCCGGAAAAAAAAACAACAACAGACCTCTTGGCCACCTTTTAAGGACAGAGCCAACAGGATTTACTCTGGGTTGAACATAAGAGAAGGAGAGAATGAGGTGTCTAAAAGGACCCCATGGTTTTGACCTGAGCACCTGGGAGAATGGATGTGCTCTTCCCTGAGTGGGGAAGGCTGGGAGAGGAAGGGGAAGAGGGCATCTTGGGCTGAGCGTTGGATTTTTTTTTTTTTTTTTTTGAGCATTGGATATTTTGACTTTGAGAAGCTTATTAATATCCAAGGGAATATGTCAAGCGGGAAGTTGAACACATGAGTCTGGAGTTCAGGGGGATATTCTGGGCTGGAAATAATGGGCTTAAAGGATGGTTCTGCCCTGACTTGGTTACACAAGATCATTGTAGGCCACAAGGGCTGTACCCACTTGAGGAGCTGTTATGATGAATGAATGAATTGGCAGGCGAGGTGCTGACCTCTGATTTCTCCTGCCAGCCGCCCTCTGCCTGCTGGCCCTGCTGCTGCCACCCCTCAGTCTGGGAGCCCCCATCTCCCCAGCTGAGCCCATCAGTCAAGCCTACAGCCTGGCACTCTACATGCGGAAGAATACTTCAACACTGCTGCAGACTTATGTGAGTGATACAGCACCAGCAGGGAATGAGGGGAGAAGGGCGCCACCCTCCCGGCCCAGCTCTGGGTAGGGGAAGCAGAGCAAGGCCAGAGGAAGGCTCCTCCGCGGGTCCAAGGGTATAGGGACTCTGCCTTCTAGAGACATACTCCCAGGAACGTTGTCACTGATGGCTGGCTGACCTTGGGCAAGTCATTCCTTCTCTCCCAGTCTTAGCTTCCTCATCCGCCAAATGGGCTGGTGATCCTGCCTTGGCTGACCTCTCAGGACTGTTAGAAGATTCAAAGGAAGCACATAGAGGGAAAGGCTTTAGGGGAATCATGATTCTTTCCACAACTACCTCATGCCCCGTGCTTTCTTTTTTTCCTTTTTTTTGATATATTTATTTATTTATTTTTGGCTGCGTTGGGTCTTCGTTGCTGTGCACGGGCTTTCTCTAGTTGTGGCAATTGGGGGCTGCTCTCTGTTGCGGTGCGCGGGCTTCTCATTGCGGTGGCTTCTCTTGTTGCAGAGTACAGGCTCTAGAGCTCAGGTTCAGTAGTTGTGGCTCACGGGCTTAGTTGCTCCACAGCATGTGAGATCTTCCTGGACCAGGGCTCGAGCCCATGTCCCCTGCGTTGGCAGGTGGATTCTTAACCACTACATCACCAGGGAAGCCTGCCCCGTGCTTGCTTGAGCCTAAGCCATGCTGGGAAGTCTAGCTTCATTATCTTTTTAAAATATTTATTTATTTATTTTTGGCTGCGTTGGGTCTTCGGTGCTGCACGCAGGCTTTCTCTAGTTGCAGCGAGCAGGGGCTACTCTTTGTTGCAGTGCATAGGCTTCTCATTGAGGTGGCTCCTCCTGCTGCGGAGCATGGGCTCTAGACACATGGGCTTCAGTAGTTGTGGCACGCGGGCTCAGTAGTTGTGGCACATGGGCTTAGTTGCTCCACGGCATGTGGGATCTTCCTGGACCAGGGCTTGAACCCACGTTCCCAGCACTGGCAGGCGGATTCTCAACCACTGCACCACTGGGGAAGTCCTTAGCCTCACTGTCTTATTGACTCCTCAAATAGTTCCGAGAGGTGGATTTACAACCCATTTTACAGATAAGGAATACTGAGTTTTAGAGAGGGGGAATAATTTGCCTGAGGTCACAAAATCTCAGGTCTAGAAGTTCAAACTGGCAGCCTCCTGATTGGGTCTGACCCACAGATGTTTTGTTTAGGCCATGCAATGCTTGTTCAGATTCTGTGTATGAGTACCTGTCAAAAACAGGCACAGGGATCCTATTGGCCTCCTGCCACCCCCACCCCCCTCTTAGTCCTGCCCTCTTCCCCAAGTGACATGATCTGCCTGGCCCCTGGAGGCCCTGGGGTTTGTGACTCTTCTGCTGTGTTATATTCTAGGTCCATGTGAAGTTACTTAATCTAGTTTCTAGTCTCATATCCACCAAACCCTGGGTAGCTTTGGGCAACCTGAGCCTCAGTTTCCCCACTTGTAAGATGGGGATGTAGGACCAGACGATCTATCAATTAGGGGATTTATCAGTGTGCATTAAAATTCTGTGGACCTAGGTTTGTGGAGGCGAGAACTTTAATGGAGAAGTCACTCAGCTAAATTTAATAATGTTAAGAATTATTTATTAATGATTATAATAAAATGAACAAACATAAACCACTAAATGCTGTGAATAAAAAGGAAATAGGGCTGTAACTATTATACATTGTCAATAATATATTTATATTGAAAATATTGCAATAATAACATAGTCATAGTGTTCGTGATTCTAATATAAATATATAGTTCGTGAACAATATTAACGCCCTTATTGTATGCCAGATGCTGTGCTAAGTGCTTTATACGTTGCGTTGGCCAACTAGTTCGTTCAGTTGTTTTTGTTTGTTTGTCTGTTTGTTTTTGCGGTACGCGGGCCTCTCACTGTTGTGGCCTCTCGCGTCGCGGAACACAGGCTCCGGACGCGCAGGCTCAGTGGCCATGGCTCACGGGCCCAGCCGCTCTGCGGCATGTGGGATCTTCCCGGACCGGGGCAGGAACCCGTGTCCCCTGCATCAGCAGGTGGACTCTCAACCACTGCACCACCAGGGAAGCCCCATAGTTTGTTCAGTTTTGAGTAAAAATAAAAGACACATCTTTTGGGCCACAACAGTGAGAGGCCCGTGTACTGCAAAAAAAAAAAGAAAGAAAAAAGAAAAGACACATCTTTCATTTTCACCAAGAACTTTATTGAATAGTGTATTCATTAACCGAACTAACTTTCTGGCCAGCCCAATACATTACTTATCTTCACCATAATAGTGCCACATGGGAATTACTGAAGCTGTGATTCAAAGTTGCACAACCTGTATGTGAGGGAGGCCAAACTGGAACCTAACAGAGCCCGGGCTCTGTGCTAGAACATTTCACCAACTCCCTGAGAGGCAGGGAATGTCAACTCCCGCTGGGAAGATGCCAGTCTCATGGAAGGCAGATGTGAAGTCAGGGGAGACCCAGGGCAGCCTTTTGGCCTCCTCACTCCCGTCTCTGTCCCTCATGCAGCTCCAGGGCCAAGGCAGCCCCGTTAGTGATCCTGGCTTCTCAGCACCAGAGCTCCAGCTCAGCAGCCTGGCTCCTGCCGCCGTCTCCTTCAGGACCTGGCATGCACTGAATGATAGGGAGCGTCTGAGCTGTGCCCAGGGGGCCTTCCTGGCCTTGACCCAGCACCTCCAGCTCGTGGGGGATGACCAGAGTGACCTGAACCCTGGCAGTCCCATCCTTCTGGTTCAGCTAGGGGCTGCAACACTCAGGGCCCAAGGCCTGCTGGGCAACATGGCTGCCATCATGACTGCCCTGGGCCTGCCTATCCCCCCCAGAAGAGGACACTCTCGGGCTTGTCCCCTTCGGGGCCTCGGCCTTCGAGAGGAAATGTCGAGGTTATGTAGTAACCTGGGAATGTGGCCATTGGACTGACTGAGCTGTGAGGGACTTGGCTCTGCTCAAGGCCAAATACCCTGGGTAGAGGAGGTGGAACTTCCCGTCAGAGGCTGCAATACTTCCCCTTTCACAACGGACTCTTTTCTGCCTTGCTTCTTGGCTAGAAAGGAGACACATCTTGTCTAGGAGACAGGGCTTGTGTACCATGTATTTGGGAAAATTTCCTGGTAACCAGGCCTCAAGTCGCCACTGCCTGGGCCTTCCTGCCTAGGTCCTATGGCCTCCCTTCCAGATCTGGGTGGGACTCTATGGATATCATTTTATGGATTGCCAGTCCAGTGGTACTGGTTGCTCGCCTCCTGGGTGGAAAAAAGTGTCTCTTTGAAGCTGCTTCACTTCCCACTCTACGGGGCAGTACAGTTGGCCTCCTTCCTGGGCTCTCCCTGAGACCTTCTCCCTCCTGTAATTTCGGGGAGGTTCAGGGGCTGCCTTCTTGTCTCTGTCTACCTCACTTCCTGTATGAAGATATGGACTTTCTGAGCAACTAGGCCTCCCTTCTTGCTGGAGCTCATTTCCTCCCCTAGTCTACCTCTCCTACTATGGCCACTGTTCCAACTTCCCATCTTAAGGGGCTTCACTTCTTATTCAATGGATGTCCGATTCTTGAAAAACTAAGGATTTGTGTCACATCTGTTTCCTGCTCAGGACACATCCACTTCCTGTTCTGGGCTGAGAGATGGCATCCCTGGCCTGGGGCTCTCACGAATCTCCTATTTATACTGTGGCTTTTGCGGATGTCTGGGGGAACCAGTTTGTAACCCAAGGACCTTATTCTCCTTAAAGGTGTCTCCCCATTTTCAACAACTATATACACTGGTAACTTTAGTGTTCTTTTTATTTTTAAACATTTTATTTACAAAAAATTAATTTATTCTCGTAAATAAAACTCTTTTTAAGGGGTGATTTTTTTTTCTCTCCAGTAGACCTAACTTGGGGGGAAGGGAAGGTACAGGGATAGGGCAGAGGGAGGGGAAGAAGGGAAAGGACATCAGAGGCAGAGGAGGCAGGGCCGCAAAGGGTGGGATGTGGGAGGGGGAGAGCAGCAGGTGGAGTGACCCTGGGGGAAGGTGGCTGAAATTTGTCTGGAGGAGCCCACCCACTACAGGGTCAGCAGACATGTCCCTGGCCAGGAAAGGACAGAGAGAAGGACAGAGGGAAACAGAGTGCCAGGTGTCCCCTTGAGATGAGGCGCAGATGTACACATGCTCACATGGGGCCAAGAGGAGGCAAGAGATGGGGAGAAGGGGAGACAGAGATCCTCAGCGAGGCAGGCCCAAGCGATGGAAAAGAAGAGGGGGAAAGCAAGGAAGTGATAGACATGGGAAGTCACAGACGGAGACAAGGAGGCCCCAGGGAGAAAAAGAGATCGAGAGTGTACAAAGCAAATAGAGAGATGGAGACGGTCGGAGAACACAGAGACGCTGCTGGAGATGGAGAAGGATGGAGAGGGGGAGACGGCCCAGGAGGGGACCGCGAGCTGCGGCGCGTGCCCCGCTCTTAGGCCGGGCCCCCGGGCGCCAGCTGGCCTAGGTCGGCCTCGGTGCGGCTCACCCACTCGCGGTAGAGGCCGCACACGCGGAGCCCCAGCACCTTGGCCGGGAAGACGCCCGCGGTGACAGTGGCCGCGGCAATGGCGGCGGCGGCGGCGGCGGGCTCCGGTCGGGGCCC
>NW_020173198.1:1200573-1206704 GCF_003031525.2 Neophocaena asiaeorientalis asiaeorientalis
GCACGACGTCCAGCAGCGGTGGCAGCGCGGCTAGCGCCGCCTCGTCCAGCCGCAGGCGCTCGGGCACTGGCAGTCCCGCGTGGCCCGGGGCCGGGGCGCTCAGATCGGCCACCGGCAGCCGCGGGGGCGAGAAGCCAGGCAGCCCGAAGGGGTCTCCCTGGTGCTGCACCTGCGGAGACGCGGCAGTCAGGGCGGCTCCTCCGCCCGGGACTCAGCCCCCCACCCCTCTCCTGGGTCCTCAGTGTCCCCATCTCGTAAATGACACACTCCTGCCAACAGAGAGGCTGTGTTTGAGATAATACAAAACAACGAAAACCACCGTGCGCTTTACACCACTGCTTTGTTTCCTCATCTCCTCAATGGAGATAATAACCATATCAATTTCATAAGGTAGTTATGAGCCCGTTAAAATGCTTAAGGCAGGTCCTGACTCATTGGAAGGGCACAAAAAATGTTAGCTCTTTTATTAATGCTATCTGACAGACCCAGCTTCAAATCCTGTCTCCACCACTTACTAGCTGTGCCATTCAGTGCAAAACCGTTTCCTTCTCTGAGCCTCAGTGATCTCCTCTGTAAGATGGGGGAACAGTTCCCTGTCCTGCCTTCCTACCACGGACCTCTTGAGAATCACAGAAAATAGTGCAGGGACCGAGTTTGTTTCACTCCCTCCCCCCATTCTTCCCCACTTCTGCACCTGCTTGACACACAGCCAGGGGCTCAATGAATAACTGTCATGTGAATTGAATGAACAAATGAAAAGATAAAGGTGATTTGTAATTTGTAAAGACGCTATAACAATACCATTTATCCTTTCCTAACATTTTGCTTCTGGTTCAGGCACTGTGCTGCTTTAAACACACTATTTCCAATCTTCCCAATAATAGGTGTGATGATGATGATCATGGTCTTGTAAATGAGGATATTGGGACTGACTTATCCTAGGTCATCCATCTAGGAAGGGGCAGAAGCTGGAATTTGAACCAAAGTTGGTAGGACTACAAAGCTAGCTTTATTATTTTACTATTGCTGTCATAATTATTAAATTATTATGTTTAATGTTATTAGTACTGCCCATGGTCACAACAAGTTGGCAGGGCTACAGTCTATCTGATTCAAAACTATACCCTCCCTCCACTACATCAGAGTATTTTGGGGAACTATCTAGTTTCCTTTGTCAGTGTCCTCTGGCCAACCAAAGATTTTGGCAGATCCTTCTCCTCTGTAAAAGTGTCCTCTTGGGATGGCGTTTTTACCCCTAGATTGAAACCCCTTCTTAGCTTCTCTGCATAACACAGGTAGAAGAGTTCACAGCTCATCTTATTCAACTGCCTCCTTTTTAATTTTTTTTGGTCCTGCCGGGATCTTAGTTCCCCGACCAGGGATTGAACACAGGCTCTGGCAGTGAAAGCGCCCAAATCCTAATCACTGGACCTCCAGGGAATTCCCTTAACTGCCTCCTTTTACAACTGGGGAGTCCCAAGCTCATGGAGGTGAGATGACAAGATCACACAGAGCCTAAGAACATAGGTTTCCTGACTCCCAGACCAGAGTTCTCTTCACTCTCTCAGGTTGCTTCTGTCTTAAAGTACCAAGGAGGGAGCCTCCATGCTGAGGCTAATGGAGGGGCATTTGGGGCACAGACAGGGTCCTCCTCCAATTTGCTGTGTGGCCAGGGGCCAGTTACTAACCCCTCTTGGGAGCCCCAATTTCTGCAGCTGTGAAGTGAGATTGAGAAAATGGGTGGTCAAGGACCCCTTGATCTGTATGTACTTCCCCATTCCCCAGGCCCCTGGTACCCACACCCCGAACCCCACTCACATATTCCTGGAGCAGCTGCTCAGCATATTTGGTGAGGAGGCGGGCAAGGCTGTGTGTCTGTTGGATCTTGGACTCCAAGTGGGGAAGGGGTGAGATTGAGGAGTCAGCCTGGGGGTCCTCTGGTGGGAAAAGGGGGGGAGGAATGAGGGCACCCCAACCCCTTGCTTCTTGACCACTTCTTCCAGGCTGGCTCTTCCTGAACCCGGAAGCTCCACTCTGAATTCTCCACCTTTTAAGCCAGGCAGGTTCTGTCCCATTCCAACTGAGGGAAAATAGGGCACCAGACATTTGCCAAACGGTTGTTCTCCTGAAATGTGTTCCCTGTCCCCAAATCATGGTTGAAATCCTATTAAAGCCAAATTCAAATACTGCCTCCTCAGTGCAGCCTCCAGATTCACCCCTCCTTTAAAGTAACTTCTTCCTTCTACTTAAGGCCATTTGTTCATACTTCCAAGGCGGTTCTTTTAATATCTCTTTTATCTGTGAGAATCTGCCTCAGCATGGGAGCCCTTTGAGGGCAGGGCTCACGTATCTCTGTACCTCAGTGAATGTTGGTGGAATTCAGCATCATCGAAGCACAGAACTTAAAATTGAAACAAGCCTTTAAGCCCATTTTACAGATTGGGATACTGAAGTGCCATTTCTTCCCTGATGGTCCTTCTATGCAAAACCGTGGGCTGGGCACCGTACAGTTTCAATGAATCAGCAACCGGCCTTAACTAGCACAAGTTAGAGGGTGGTGTCCCTGGAAGAAGAGTACATTTCCCGAGACGCCTAGCGCGCGTGCACAGGGCATGCTGGGGACTGTAGTCCTAGACCGGCAACTCCCGACCCGCCCCTCGCTAGAGTTTGCCCCGCGGGTCCCTATCCTTAACAGCCTTGACTTTAGTCTCCTGTTGTCACTTACCAGCCCCTGTGGCCCAAAGACTTCCGCCCCTAACTTTACCCCTCCTTCTGGCTCCCAGCTCTGCTTCTTTCCCGGTACTCAGATAGGGTCCCGGCGTCCTGCCCCAGCCACGACCCCAATTCTCCCCCAGGGTGTACTCGAACCGGTAATCTACCTCCTGAGCCCAAGTCCCTGAAGTCACAGCCCCAGGCCTCCTCTAAACTCTGGCGCTTGCCCCTTCCCACAGCTGACGCACAACTCACCCGCTCGTTACCTGACACCGGGGCCCTGCTCTCCCCCGCTCAGGCCGCTCCCTTCCCGGACCTAGGGGTGGCGGGGCCCCAGACCCCAGCTTCCAGCCCTTCTGACCCCTGCTCCCCTCGGCGCTCGGATCCGGCCCTTCAGCCCCTTACCCAGACTTCCCTCCCTCCGGCTCATGCTGGCCCCAGGCTGATCCCGGTTGCCTCCACGCCCCCCTACCGAGGAGGGGAGAAGGGGGAAAAGGGTGGGGGCGTGGCCCGGCCGTAGCCAATCAGGGCTCAGACCCCAACAATCTACACCCCCTTCCACCCCACCTCCGCCGCCCCAGGCAGGATTCCTTGGCCCTGAGCTCAGCTCCCTGCATGCACGGGCTAGTCGGGAAGGGGGCGGCAGGTTGTCTGCAGAGTGGACTCGGGACCTGCAGGCTTGGGTTGCCGGGGCCTGGGAGTCAGCCCTGAGTCAGATGGGAGGAGAAGGCTCAGGCTCCGACTTGGGGGAAGGCTTGGCGCCCGGGCTGCTTTTCGGAGAAAGCTGGGGAGGGGTGGGAGGTGGAGAGGGAGCAGCTGGCAGGACAGGAATGTGCTGCCCTTCCTCTTGACTGGGGGAGGGGAGAGCGGGGTGCGTGAGAGGCCAAGGTGGGGGCCCTCAGGCTTAGGCCACACCTGCCTGGACATACACCTCCCGGCCTATCTCAGATGTCTCCTGCCCTTGCTTTCACAGTCACACCTACTAGGGGGCCACCTCACCTCACCTTACTAGACCCAGTAAGAGAATTCTTCTGACACACCCACATCTACTGAAGGGTTTTCACACAGGAACAAACTTAAGAGACAGGTACAGGGAGTCATACCCACACGTCAAACCACTAACCTGATGCAGACAAATGCTGAACGGTCTGTACGCACTTACTTATCCCCACAAATGGTTCCCAGGCACCCACACTCTCCTGAGCTCTGGGACCCAGAGATGATCCATTCTTGGTCTCTAGCCCCCTGAGGAGCTCACAGTCTGATGGGGAAACGATAGACAACAGCTTGTTATGGGGTTTGTGAATGAAGAAACTGGGAAGGAGACCTGTGTGTCTGTGAGTACATTGCCATGTGCAGACAACTGTCAGAATAAAGGAAGAAAGAGATGAACTGGCAGAGGGCACAGCAGGTGGGGCCATCACACACTTTTTTTTTTGGAGGGGGGTTGCATTGGGTTTTTGTTGCTGTGCGCGGGCTTTCTCTAGTTGCGGTGAGCAGGGGCTACTCTTCGTTGCAGTGCGCGGGCTTCTCATTGCAGTGGCGTCTCTTGCTGCTGAGCACAGGCTCTAGGCGCACGGGCTTCAGTAGTTGCAGCACGTGGGCTCTAGAATGCAGGCTCAATAGTTGTGGCTCATGGTATTAGTTGCTCCGCTGCATGTGGGAGCTTCCCAGACCAGGGCTCGAACCCATGTCCCCTGCATTGGCAGGCAGATTCTTAACCACTCCGCCACCAGGGAAGTCACCATCACACATTTTTTTAACAGAAACTGTTGTTGGGTATTTACTATGTGCAAGGCACTGTTCTAAGTTATACAGGTATTAACTCACTCCCATGTTATAGCTGAGGAATTAGAAATAAGTGACTTGTCTAAGGTCACTGGACAAGAAGAGCTGGGATTTTACCCCAGCAGTTTGTATCCAGAAATGCTGTCATAACCACCTTTCTATACCTTAACCCCTCTGAACATAGTAACACCAAAACACACAGACACAATAGCCACACCCTTGAAACACATGCACATGTAACAACAGAAATTTAGAAGGTGGCATCTGCTGACAAACACAGCCTCAAACAAAATCAACCAAGACACACTCATTTTAAGTAAACTTTCCATTGAAGTAAAATATACACAGGGAAAAGTACACACATCATAAGGGTACAGCCTGACGAATTTTCCAAGAGTAAATATGCCCTGGGAACCAGCACCAGATTAAGAAACAGAACATGACCAATTCCCAGAGCCCCCTCTCAGCCCCTCCCAGTCCCAAGGCTGACCACTATTCTGATTTCTCACAACATTAATCGGTTTCGTCTGTTTTTTTTAATTTTTAAATTTAAAAAAAATTTTTGGCTGCGTTTGGTCTTCATTGCTGCGCCACGGGCTTTCTTTAGTTGCGATGAGCGGGGGCTACTCTTTGTTGCGGTGTGCAGGCTTCTCATTGCGGTGGCCTCTCCATTTCGAAGCACCGGCTCCAGGGGCACAGGCTTGAGTAGTTGTGGCTCTTGGGCCCTATAGCGCAGGCTCAGCAGTTGTGGCATACAGGCTCAGTTGCTCCACAGCATGTGGGACCTTCCCCGACCAGGGCTCGAACCCGTGTCCCCTGAATTGACAGGCGGATTCTTAACCACTGCGCCACCAGGGAAGCCCGGTTTTGCCTGCTTTGAACTTTATATAAATGGAATCATACAGTGTGTAGTGCTGTATCTGACTTCTTTCATGAGACTTGTCCCAGTTGTTGGGGGTAGCAGGACATCACTCTTCTTGCTGTGTCCTCCATGGTCTGAACAGACTACAATCATTTTGCACTCCCCTGTTGATGGGTTGTTTCCAGTCTGAGGCTATTATGAATAGAGCTATGAACATTCCAGTACAGGCCCCTTGGTTCTGATACCCGCGCATTTCTGTTGGGTGTTAACGACCTAGGAGTGGAACTGCTGGATCATAGAGTTTCACTCGAAAACCCGCCAGCTTTCCGAAGTGTCTCTACCAATTTACACTCCCCCAGAAATATGAGGGATCCAGTTGCTCTACTTCTTTGCCTCCACTTGGTAAGGTCCGTCATTCTCACTTTAGCCATTCTGGTGGGTGGGGAGTCAGTCATATTTGCAGTGTCTGGCACGTAACTGGCACTCAGTCAGTAGACTGTTGAATGAATAGGTAGTTGAACACTGTAGAACCAGAGAGCCTGACGAGGGGGACACACACCCACGCACACGCACACGCGCACACACACACACCCCGTTCCAGGGACGCCCCCACGCGCAGCGGTAGCACACAGGACACACACCCTCTCGCGCCCCCTGGCGCCCACGTGGTCTGAACGCAAGGCCGCAGCCCCACCGCGCGCGTCCAGTCGCCCAGCGGCCCCCAACCTGCCTCTCGGCGGCGGGCAGGGGGCGCTGCTCGTCCGGGTGC
>NW_020173198.1:1206775-1237684 GCF_003031525.2 Neophocaena asiaeorientalis asiaeorientalis
GAGACCCGGAGCCGGGCCAAGGATGACATCAAGAAGGTGATGGCGACCATCGAGAAGGTCCGGAGATGGTGAGCGCTGCCCCGGGGCCAGGGACGGGACACGATGGGCCACTCCTCCCCCAGATACGTCTACCCCCCTTCGCCAGCTGTGGCCCCCAGGTGTTAGGTGTGCCTCCCAGCTGCGCCCTGGATCTCCAGGGCTCTATCTTCCTTCTCCTGGCTACACCCTGGGGTCTACAAAGCGTGTTCCCCAGCCCTGCCCTCCCGAGGCTGGAGCCCCCATTTATGCCCCGCCCCCTGAAGCTTTGACACTCCTTTTGCAAGTATGCAGAGTGATCTTCATTGCTTTGGTCCCCAGCCCGGCCCATAGTCGCGATCTCCACGTATATACCCCAGGGGTCTGCAGAGCCATGACCCCAAGTCACACTCTCTCTCTAGAGGCACCCCCCATCTATACCCTTGGGTCTGCAGGGTTTCTCTCTCTAACTATGTCCCATTAGCAAAACTGCCCCTTCCCTCCGGCACCGCCACCACCTCTACAGGTATCCCCAGATGTGTCCAGCTTCTGGGGTGGCTCTCTCCTCAGGCCTCTCTGACCCAGTCCCCCCACCGTCCCACAGGGAGAAGCGCTGGGTGACTGTGGGCGACACTTCCCTTCGTATCTTCAAGTGGGTGCCAGTGGTGGACCCCCAGGAGGAGGTGAGCAAGTTCTCCCACACCAGGCCCTTCCTCTGTGCAGCCTCAGGCGAGCCCCTCCCCACCCTGGCCTCCACCTCCAGTCCCCACTCAGACCTCAAATGCAGGAGCCTGGACAGATGTTAACAATTAGTAGCAACTCCGCCTCTTCCCCCTCCCCCCACACCAGACCCCGCTCACCCCACCCCAGTTCAAGACCTAACCCAGTGTGCACAACCTGTCCCCTCACGCAGGGCCTTCTGCTTCTCTGTGCCTCAGTTTCCTTATTTGTACAGTGGGGGCTTTGCAAGTGCTAACTAGAAAGCTGACTCTGACCCTTAGCCCTCTAACCCCCAGGAGCGACGGAGGGCAGGTGGCGGCGCAGAGAGGTCCCGAGGCCGGGAGCGGAGGGGCAGGGGCGCCAGTCCCCGAGCGGGTGGCCCTCTCATCCTGCTCGATCTCAATGGTATGTAGGGATGCTGAGATGTGGGGGGCTGTGGGGATTGAGGGAGGGGGCTGGAGGCCTCAGGCCCAACCCTTTTGGCTTTTGCTCCCACAGATGAGAACAGTAACCAGAGTTTCCATTCGGAAGGCTCCCTGCAAAAGGGCACCGATCCCAGCCCTGGGGGCACCCCCCAGCCCAGCCGCCCTGTGTCACCTGCTGGACCACCAGAAGGGGTCCCGGAGGATGCTCAGCCCCCACAGCTGGGCCAGGAGAGAGGTAGGACCAGGTGCCTCCCAGGAGCCCTCTCTTCTGAACCTTGTTCTCTCCAAGGTCGAAGCCACCAGCTTACCCCTCGACCTGCTCCCCATCCTGTGTTGCCTCCTTGGGAGGCCTTCCCTGAGTCCTGTGGAAAGTCACCGCCCTTCCTCTAGGGACTATCTGTCTCCTTCCCCTGGCTTCTTGGCATCTGTGGATAACTTAGCACTGTCTGAGGTTTTCATGTAAATTTAGCTTTTTACTAGTTAAGTATCTTTCTCTGCCACTCCCACCTCATGTCACTTCCTGAATGTTGGGCCCATATCAATCTTGTTCACCGCTGTATCCTCAGAACACCATGGAACACATAGTAGGTGCTTAATAAATATTTGCTAAGGAATAAGTAATCGTGATAATCGTAAGAGTGATTAGTAATAAGTGATAATAACAGCTAATACTTATTGAGCTCTTACTGTGTGCCAGGCACCCTTCTAAGCACTTTCCATGTTTTATCTCATTTAATCCTTACAACAACCCTGTGAGGGTTATGATCTCCATTTATAGATGAGAAACCGAAACCCAGAGAGGTTCAGTAAGTTGCCCAAGCTCACACAGCCAGTGAGCCAGGATCTGGGGTATGAGTCCTCCTCAGCTCCCCTTTCTTCCCATAGAGTCAACCCCCTATCTGGTCAGATTCACCTCCCCAATGTGTCTGCCTTCCCAGGCTCTGTCATCTCTCTCACCCGCACCCAGCTCCAGCCTCCTGGGTCTCCTGTCTTCCAGTTGGTCCCACACAGCTACCAGAGCACAAGGTTGACGAGGTCATTTTCCTGCTTCAAAGCCTTCAATGGCTGCCTGTGACCTTTGACTTCTCAGCCTGGCACTCTGGGCCCTTCGTGAACTGTCCCCTGCTGACCTCATTGTTCCCTTCCAAGAACACCATGGCTTGGGCCTGTGTTCCGTGTTGTCTAGATCATACCACACGCTCGTGTACCTTTACTAATATAAAAACAATAATTGGCACTTATCGAGCACTTCTGTGTGAGAGGCACCGTACTAATGGCTTTTCCTGTATTATCTCATTTAATTCTTACAACAGTCTCATGTGGTAATTACTGTAATCATCTCCATTTTACAGGTGGGGAAAACAGGCTTAGAGCAATTAAGTCACTTGCCCAGGGTCAGGATTCGAACCCAGGCAGTCCAACCCCAGAATCTGGGCTTGCCAAGCTTCTGTTCCCTCTGCCTGAAATGTACTCCAGCTCCCTATTTGTCTACCTGATCAAATCTACTCACCCATCAAGATCCCACCTAAATGTCCTTCCTGTGTTTTCTTCCTGGGTTGCAGCCAGGTGACTGGCTCCCCACTCAGTGCTCCCACAGCCCGCGGGCTTATGTGATTGGTGTGTTTCCCTCTTGGTCTGTGCTGTGGTACAGAGCAGCTGTTCAGGGAACACCTGTTAATTTCATGTTCCAGATCCTGGGGGCATAACTGCGGGCGGCACCGATGAACCTCCAATGCTGACCAAGGAGGAGCCTGTTCCGGAATTGCTGGAGGCTGAGGTGAGAGTGGCCAGGAGGCTGGACTCCCAGGTCTTGGAGGGAATGGGGGCTCTGGGGTAGCCAAAGCCTTGGGGGCTGCACTCTTGAGGTCCGGGTGGGAAATGTAGACCTTGGACACAGCTAAAGGCTATAAGGCTGGGTTCTTGGGACTGAAAAGAAAAGGGTGTTTTAGAAACAAAATCCTGCGGGCTGGATTGGGGCTGATTTGAGACCATTAAAAGCCTGAAAAGATCATGGTGCACCTCCAAGTATTTTTTTTTTTTAATCCTAAGAATGTAATTAGCTTAAGAAAGTCCCCCACAAACTTCTGACGTTTCCCACAAGGACTACCGTGATACGTTTTCGAGAAATATCAAATATCAACTTCTTTCCCCCAAACGGTGTTGTTGTCGTTTCCGGCGCCCTACTTCATCTGCGTCCTGGGGCCCTGGCCCTGGGCTAGACTCCCGGGTCCGGGAGGGGAGTGGAGTGGAGGCTTTCGAGAAGGCATAGGCTAGGAGGCTGCACTCCTGGGTTTGGGTGGAGCTCATGCCTGTCCACCCTTCCTCTCCAGGCCCCTGAAGCTTACCCCGTCTTTGAGCCAGTGCCACCTGTCCCCGAGGCAGCCCAGGGTGATACAGAGGACTCGGAGGGCGCCCCCCCACTCAAGCGCATCTGCCCAAATGCCCCTGACCCCTGAGAAGCCGGCCTGCCTGTCCTGTCGCCCTAGGGGTCCCTTTGGCTTTTTACAAATAAAGACCCTTTTGTAATTTTGTGTCATGTCATTTCCCCGTCAGGGCTGGGGAGGGTCTTTGGAGACAGTTTTGTCTCACGCTCCATTTCTCAGATGGGGTCACTGAGGCTCTGAGAGGACCTACCTGTAGTCACACCCTGAGTCAGACATGGAAGAGGGGTTTGAGCCAGGACCCTGCCTCCCCAGCACTCCCTCCACCCTGTCCTGTCCCCCTTACCTTTGACCCTTCCTTCAGCCCTCCTGCTCTGGGAATCCCAGGACCCCTTTTCTTCCTGCTCAGCCCTCCCCTGGGCCCAGCAATTACCAAAGCTCTGGGCAGCTAGGCCCGTGATTCCCATTCACACACAGGAACACAGAAGCCCAGAGGGACTTTGGGGCCTGGGATGACCCAACCCATTCCCTGCCCTCAGGAAGCTACAGCATTGTTCCTCCCTGCCTCTGCTTAGCCATTCCTCCACTGGAGCCCCTGCCCACACTTCTGGTTGAATCTTGCTTGTCTTCAGCTCAGTCACTACCTTCTCCTGGAAGCCTTCCCCAGGCTCAGTGAGTTTCTCCCCTTCGGGCTCCTACAACCCCGTGTGCGCCTTTCCCTTTGTCTCAGCATTTATCAGGCTGTTTGGGGATGGTTGGCTGTGGGCTCCTGAGAGCAGAGCTTGGTCCCAGCCTTGCCTAGCAGCACACTAGGCATAGAACAGTCATAGCAATTGTTTGGTGAATGAATGAATTAATGAATGGGCTGAGGCTCTCCAGGAAGGCTCCTCTGAGTAGGTGGCACACAAGCATGACTCTGAGACATGTACCTCAGTGTGGTAGATCTGAAGTCAGAAGTCCTGGTTAAAGTCCTGGCTCTGTTACTCACTAGCTGTGTGGCTCTATGCTGGCTGTTTCCCCTCTCTGAGCCTTAGTTTGTTCATCTGAGCAATGGGGAAAATAACTAGGCCTGATCTGCTGCAGTGGGAAACTTCAAATAATATAAGGGTACCTTCACTCTGTGCCTGCAAGAGAGCCAGAGTCAGGTGTATTAGCCCTATTTTTATTTTTATTTTTTTTTCCTATTTTTATTTTTAACAAAGGAAGAGACTGAGGTTCAGAGAAGACCAAATTGAAGCTTTAAAGAACTTTTTAAAATATTCAGGGTGTTTCCAGCAGCTTCAGTGGTAATATTTGAGCCAGGCTGGCCAGGGGAGCCAGGTGTGCAGTGATGTGGTACATTCATTTCTTGTTGCTGCCTAACAAATTACCACAATTTTAGTGGCTTAAAACAATGCAAATGTATTATCTTAGCATCCTGGAGGTTAGAAGTCCAAAATTACTCTCAGTCGGTTAAAGTAAAAATGTCGACAGGGCTGGTTCCTTCCAGAGACTGTAGGGAAGAATCTGTTTGCCTGCTGTTTCCAGCTTCTGCAGACCACCTGCATCCCTTATGGCCCCTCCCTCCATCTTCAGACCCAGCAGCATAGCACGGTCCAAACTCCCTTTCTGTCTCTGCTTCCATTGTCACATCTGCTTCTCTGACTCTCCTGCCTCCCTCTATTAAAGACTTGTGATTACATTGGACCCACCTGCATAATCTAGGCTAATCTTCCCAGCTCAAGATTGTTAATTTCATCACCTCGGCAGAATCTTACTTTCCATGTAAAGTAACATATTCACAGGTTCTGGGGATAAGGCCTGGACATCTTTGGAGGGCCTTTATTCAGCCTCAGCACATGTGGTAAAAATCTCCGCCATTTCTAGGGTGTGTGGGTCATCTCGTTGTTCCCCTGAATCACCTCATGTGGTGATGAGAGTGCCCTGTAAAATGTAAAGTGCTTTGTATGGATTAGTAGTACAGTGTTAAGGCCCAGAATTCAGGCTCTGGGTTAGAATCTCAGCGTCACCATTCATTCACTGTGTGACCTTGAGCAAGTGACTTAACCTCTCTGTGCCTCAGTTTTCTCATCTGTACAATGGGGATAATAGTAACATCAGCCTGGTGAGATTATTGTGAGGATTAAATGAGGCAATACATGGAGAGAGAGTCCTTGGCTTGGTACATAGTAAGTGCTCAACAAATAGCAGCTGTTTTTCCTATTACCCCATTTTACAGATGAGGATATTAGGGGGTAGGGGTAGAGGCCAGAGACTCACCTGCCAGTGAGACTGGGGAGGAAGAGTCATTTCTGAGTAGGCTTGAAAGGCTGAAGTTTGAGTCTTCCCCATTCCTATCCCTCTCCTAGCCCAAGGCCCCAGTCCCCAGGCAGCTGTCCCTTAGCCCAAGCCTGCCCTCACCTTTTCTGTAGCCTACACTGTAACCTGGTTTAAAAGCCACCTCTTCCATAGCCATATCCCTGACCATCACCTTGCCATGCCATCCCCTTCCGCTCCCCACATCCACACTCTCTTTTTGGAAATTCTTCACCCTTGGCTCTCAGGCCCTAGCCTCCAGTGCTCTCTTCCCCTATGTCACTCTCTCCTTTTCCCGATCCCTTAAATATCTCTCGCTCCGGCCTAGCTCTTTTCATGAACACTTTCCCTGCTAGGTCCCACCTACTCCTTGAATTAATGGTTCCCAAGTCTCTGCCTCCCAGTTCTGCCTCCTACCTCCAGGCTCAGAGAGCCAAATGCCTCACGACATCTCCACCGAGACGTCCCACAGATCCTCAGCCTAGCCCTTCTCCCCACCTGTTCCCAGCATCCCCTCTGGGATTCCCCAGAAATGGCCCACAATCCCAGGAGCTGGCTAAGATGGGAGCACCCAGAAGTCAGAGTCAACATCCCATGAGTCACCCTGTCCCGTTAAGTCCTTGTCCTAAATAACCCTCCCACTTGCCCCTTTCTTTAGGGCCCCACTATTTTGCTGGTAGGCACCAGTGAGTTTCCCTGCTTCGCTCTGGCCCATCAGCAATGCATTGTCCACCCAGCAGCTGGGCGGTCTCAGAAGCCCGAATCTGCCCCCGATGCTGCCCGGGGTTAGAACCCTCCAGTCCCCTCATTACCTGCAGGATGGCACCACACTCCGCCTCTTCCTCCCATCCCTGCACAGCTACCCTTGGAACTGCCTATAATCACCCCCAGACACTTTGCTTTTTTCCTCACCTCTGCGGCTTTGCGCATGCTGTTTGCTCGGCCAGGAGTGCCCTTCTCGTCCCTCTTCATCTGGGAGATGGCTTCTTGTGTTTCAAACCTCAGCTTCCTGGTGTGGTCTTCTCTCCTCTCCTCGTGCCCCCTGTCCCCTCTTCTGCCGTTTCCAGAGCATCAGGAATTCTCTTGTGATGGTCGATGTTGCCTTGGGTCTCCAGCACCAGACTGCAAGCTCCACGAAGGCGGGGAATTCCTTTATTCATAACAACGTGTATTTATTGTGCACTAACTGTTTGCCGGGTACTGTTCTAGGCCCTGGGGATACAGCATAGACAAGATGGAAAAATAGCCTTGCCTTCACGGAACTTAGCTTCAGTAAATCAGATTATATGTAGAAAGTTATAAGTACTGTGGAAAAAACAGAGTAAGGGAAGTGGGGAAAAAGCAGATTGCAATTTTAAATAGCGAGGTCAGGGGAGGCCTGACTGAGGAGACATTTGAGGAAAAGGTTGAAGGAAGTGAGGGAGAAAGCCTTGCACATATCTGGGGGAAATGCATTCCAGGAAGAGGGAACAGCCAGTGCAAAGGCCTTGAGGGGGCACATGCCTGGAAATGAGATCAGTGCCTCTGGAGCAGAGGGAGGAGGGAGAGAGTGGTGGGAAGTGAGGTCAGGTCAGCAAGGGCCTCAGCGGCAGGACAGGCACATAACCTGTCATTCAAACCTTGAGGATAAAAGAGGATGTATTAGTAATTATCCCCAGATAACAGGTGAAACGGGATAACCAGGATGTAAGGTTATCCTGCTTGGAGGCCATTGTCAGGACTTTGGCTTTTGTTCTGGATGAGATGAAGAGCTATTGAAGGGGTCTGAGCAGAGGAGTAACATGATCAGACTTAGGGGGTCTTTTCCCTTAATATTTTATTATAGTTTTAAAGTTTACAGCAAAATTGGAAGAATTGTACAGGTAACACTGATGTACCTACCACCTAGATTCTATATAACATTTTACTGTTTGCTTTATCACATAGCCCTATCCATCCATCTAACAACCTTTCTTATTTTCTTGATACACTTCAAAATAAGTTGCAAACAGGGCTTCCCTGGTGGCGCAGTGATTGAGAGTCTGCCTGCTAATGCAGGGGACGTGGGTTCGTGCCCCGGTCCGGGAAGATCCCACATGCCGCGGAGCGGCTGGGCCCGTGAGCCATGGCCGCTGAGCCTGTGCGTCTGGAGAGACCACAGCAGTAAGAGGCCCGCGTACTGCAAAAAAAAAAAAATAAATAAGTTGCAAACAGTGGTATACTTCCCTCTCTACACTTCGGCATGCACATTTTTCACTAGAGTCCAGTATTTATTTATAGGTTTTTCTTTTCCTGTAAAAAGAAAAACTATTCATATAGTATTCATATAGCAAAACTATTCATATAGCAAAATGCACAGATGTTAACTGTGATCCAGTGAGTTTCAACAAATATATAATTTGCATGATCAACTATATCACTATCCCCCTCCCCCCCCGAAAGTCTCCTGTTGCCCCTTCCCTGTCCCCAGCTCCCTAGAGACAGTGCTGTTCTGATTTTGGTTTTGATTAGGTTAACCTGTTGTTGAACTTCGCATGCATGGAATGTATGTGCTCCTTTGCATCCAAGTCCTTTCACTCAGCATAATGTTTCTGAGAGTCATCCACACTGTTGCTTGGATCAGTAGTTTGTTCCTTTCTATCGCTGGGTTAGATGCCATAGGCTTGTCTTTGACTAGGATTGCTCTGCTGGGTGGAGAGCAGATGGGTCCAAGTTCTCTGCCTGTTTCTGTTTCCCCGCACAAGCCTGTCAGGCCTGGGGCTTAGAGCCCTGGATGAGTACATCCCAGGGAGATGGATAGCCTTTTCTCAGGGACCTTTCAAACCTCAGCTTCCTGTTGTGGTCTTCTCTCCTCTCCTCGCATCAGTCCCCCAGAAATCTGGGGAGACAGAACGATATCAGAGGTAGGATCTAGGGTGACCAAGCATTCTGGTTTGCCCAGGACTTTCCCCATGTTAGCCCTTCAAGTTCCATTCCCAGGAATCCCTCAGTTCTCCGCAAACTGGGATCCCACCACTGCCCCTAGGCTCCCAGGCCCTTTCTCACTCCAGACTACACTTCCTTCCTTCTAAGAATTGATTTTCCTTAAACTCCAAACTGGTCTGCTGCTCCCTTGCTCTAAAACTTCCCATGGCTCCCCATGGCTTTGCCTGGCAACCCAAAGGATATACTCAGCCTATGGCAGTGGTTCTCAAACTTTGCTGTGTATTGGAACCACCTGGGAAATTTTGATGTCTGGCTTCTACCCCCAGACATTTTCATTGGTATAGGATGCGACTGGGGCATTGGCTCCACAGGTGACGCTCATATCCTGCAAAGTTTGGGACTCACTGGCCTATGGGTATGATTTGATTGGCTTACCTGGTGTTGAATGTGTTGCCAATACTTAAAATTAAGTGATTTCATACAAAAATCTGGCCTCCCGGCTACCTTTGACAAAGCAGAAGTTCTGAGACATTGAGTCTGCTACGAAACATGGTCATTACCTAGGGGTGTGGGCGCTGGCTGCCCTTGGAGATGGAGCGTGTGCTCTCCAGTCCCTAGAGTCCCCACCACCCCTCCACGGCTTGCTCTTCTCGTTCATGTTCATTTGCATGGCCTGCAGGCTAATGTCTGAGCTCTCCAGCCTGGTCCCCGCTCACCTCCTCAGCCTCTTCTTCCAGGATGCTCGCCTCACTTCCTGCCTTCCTGCCACATGGGCCTCATGGTGCCCTTTCCCACCTGCCTTTGCCCATGGAGTTCTTGCGCCAAACTCTTTATCATGGCAGACCAGGCCCTGCTCAGTTGCTCAGTTTGGCCTCTGCCCTCCTCTCTCCCTCCTCCCCCCTGAGCTCTCTACCATCTAACCCACGGAACTTCAAACACACCAAAGCTGGCCAAAGCTAGTTCCCATCTTAGCCCTTGCTGCTCCGTCTGCCTGGGAAACCCTTCCCTTCCTCCCTTCCTCTTTCTTCCTGGCTGATGGCTACTCATCTTTCAGGCCTTGGCTTAGATCTCACCTCCTTCAGGAAGGTCCCGTGATCCTCAAACTAGGTCACATTCTGGGTTAGTCACCATACTTCCTCTTTCACTTGACGTGTCACTTTCCCCTGCTAGAGTAAGGCCACGTTGTTCATCTCTGTTGCAGGGCCTCCTGTAGTGACTGGTAAGTAGTAGGCGTTTGTTAGTGATAAATGAATGAAAGACCACCTCCCTTTCTCCACTGGCAAATCCTACTCTTTTTCCTGTTACATTTCTACTATAGCATTCAGCTCTCTGTTCTCCTGGAGACCCAAAACCTCACTGAGGTCAGGTGATCCACTGAGTTTTAGCTCAGGTCCTTCTCACAGTGGGCTGAGTGGGTCCCCAAACCCATCCTGTGGTGTTTGCCCAGTTTCAGAAGGTGTATCTGGAATAGGCATACTCAGCAACGGGTAGACTCCCCACATCCGTTGAAGCCAGGGCTGCGACTGGTTGGTGACCCCCAGGTCCCCACACAGGGCAAGTGAAAGGGCAGAGCACAATAACTTACTTTCCATTCCCTTATATTCGTCTGTTGGCAATGGCTCTTCTGCCTGTCCCCTCCTTTGTTCCTCCAGTCAGCTCTGGGATGCAACTGTGGTGTAGTGAAGGGTCAGGATGCAGAATAGGAATGGAGGTATTCCAGATTCAATTGATTTGTACTAACTGTGTGATCTTGGGAAAGTCATTTCCCTGTCTAGACCTTAGTTGCCTCATCTGAAACATGAAGCCAATATTATCTTTTCCATGTACAGTAAGTCTCCTACATATGAACCTTCAAGTTGTGAACTTTCAAAGATGCGAATTGCGTTCGCATGTCCAGTCACGTAAATTAGTTCACATGTCTGGCGTACATTGTCACCTGTGTGCATCCTCTACAAGTGGTTGTGTTTTTGTGTACTTTACTGTACAGTATTGTATAGGGTACAGTAGTACAGTATCTTTATTTCAAGCCCAGGATGTCTGGAAGCAAGTGTAAAAGCAGTGGTGTTGTAGCTGGTACTGCTAAGAAGCGCCAAGCTATAACGATGGAAACAAAAGTGAAAATAGGGCTTCCCCGGTGGCGCAGTGGTTGAGAGTCCGCCTGCCGATGCAGGGGACACGGGTTCGTGCCCCGGTCCGGGAAGATCCCACATGCCGCGGAGCGGCCGGGCCCGTGAGCCATGGCTGCTGAGCCTGCGCGTCCGGAGCCTGTGCTCCGCAACAGGAGAGGCCACAGCAGTGAGAGGCCCGCGTACTGCAAAAAAAAAAAAAAAAATTGAGAGAGTGGAGCGAGGTGAAAAGATGGTAGATGTCACTCGTTCTTATAGCATGAATCGTTCAACCATCAGCACAATTCTAAAGAACAAGGACAAGATCATGGAACATGTGAAGTCTGCTGTGCCGAAGATGTCGACAATAGTATCGAAGAAGCGTGGAAAAGTGATGGAGGAGATGGAGAAACTTCTCAGAGTGTGGGTGCAGAATCAGCATCAGCGTCGAGTCCCGCTCAGCTTAATGCTGATTCAAGAGAAAGCTAAAACCCTTTATGAAGACTCAAAGAAGAAACACAGCGAAGAATCAGAAGGTGCATTGTTTAATGCCGGCTGGTTTCATCGGTTCCAGGCTAGAGCCAACCTTCAAAACGTAAAAGGAAGTGGTGAGGCAGCGAGTGCAGATACGGTAGCTGCCCGGGAGTTTCCTGAAACACTTCAAGCAATCATTGATGAAGGCACGTACTGTACTAATGAAGACCTGATGGAATTGGAGGCCCAGAGGAAGGACGAAGAGAGACAAGAGGAAGAAGAGATAACTGAAGAACCGAAGAGATTCACGATGCAGGAAATGGCAAGGGGATTTTCTTTATTAGAGGAGGCACTGTTAGTTTTTGAGGCACAGGACCTGAACGTAGAACAGTACACGAAGGTTGCAGCAGCCATTCAGCATGCAATCCAGTGCTACCATGTCATCTACAACAAGGAAAAAAGAGCTACTACCCAGACATCCCTGGATCGTTTTTTCAAGAGGGTTGATATAATTGAATCCAGCAAGGAACCAGAACCTGTGCCATCAACATTAGGCGTGAGTGAAATTGAAGCTTGCCCTCCATCTTCTATTGCTGACGATCCTTCAGCTTTACCATCTCCCACCTCTTCTCCCTCCTCCAGTCAGTAACTCTTCTTGCCTGTTCACTTGATACCAGCCCCTGTATGCCAGCTGTTGTAGTGCACTGCTGTACTTTTCAAGGTACTGTACTGTAAGATTGTTTTATTTTTTGTGTTTGTTTGTTATGTATTATTTGTGTGAAAAGTATTATTAACCTATTACAGTACAGTACTATATAGCCAGTTGTGTTAGTTGGGGTACCTAGGCTAGCTTTGTTGGACATAGGAACAAACTGGACTTAGGAACATGCTCTCGGAATGGAACTGGTTTGTATTTAGGGGACAATTTTTAATCTTTTCCTCATCTATCTTTGACCCGTGTCAGGAGCAGAGTGAACCAAGTGCAGATCACGCACGGAGAAGCTGTATGTAAACCAAATTTTTGTGAAGCGAATAATACTTCCAATCTTTAATTTTTAAAATCACCGGTAGGACTACAGGCACTCTGGGAAATGCAGTGCTAAAGAAACGAAAGTAAAAGTCTGTTGTAATCGATTATAACCCCAGCTGAGGTTTTACTGTATCTATTGTAAGATATTGTGAGGGAGCCAGAGAGAGTCGGTTGGGATCAATGAAAACAGCCCTAAATGGGGCGCCAGGGCTCTGGTTCAGCTGCCGTGTGACTTCAGTCACCTTGTCTGTAAAATTGGACCCACAGACCCGGCTCCCCTTCCTGCCTTTGGTGAAGGTTCCTGGAAACAAAGGAGGGCAGTGCGCCTCGGAAACGGCCGAGCGCGGGGAGGGCGCCCCGCGGCGAATCAAGCGTTAAGGGCACCGAGCGCCCAGCTCGGGTCCTAGAGAGGCCGCGGCGGACTTCCGGTGCGGGCGCTCCGGACAAGATTTTTCCCAGGGCTGCGGGGCGCGAGCAGGGGATTGTGCCGCCGAGGTTGTGTTTGCTCTACAGCAGCAGATCAGGGTCACCTAGGCCGGGACCTGCGGACGTGTCCGCTTCCCCCGAGTTCCTGACCAGCATTTTTGACCGTGGGCAGCATCTGGACCCTCTGGGCCTTTGTCTCCCCGGCTGTAATGCCGGCGTGAGGATCCCGGGACTAGCCGATCACAGTCGGTTTCTTTTATTTACTTGCCCCTGGGAATCCACTGTCTCCCCATTATACAGTCCAGGAAACCGAGGCCCAGCAAGAGAATGTGACTTTGGAATGGCAAAGACAAGCTTTCCCACCAGTGTATCTAGTCCGGGCAGAGGCATAGTTCAAAACCACATCCCTTGATTCCTAGCGCTGCTGCTCCGAGAGTTTAAGGACATTTATGATGAGAGCCACTATTGAGAGCTTACTCTGTGTCAGGAGCGGTGCATACATACCTCGGGAGATGTCCACATTTTGCAAGTAAGAAAAGTGAGGTTCAGGGCGATTTTCTCCACAGTCATGATGCAGGACAGTGGGTGAGTAGCGAGGGTTATAAACCAGGTTTGTGCGACTTGACTGGCAGTTCTGTTTGGGGGAATATTAGCTAACATTGAGTGCTTATGACTGAATCCTTTCATAAGGGGGCAAAAGCTTACCATAGGGAGATGATGGGGAGCGGGGGATGCTCACCGACCTGGTTAAGTTAAATAACAGTGGTCCTGGTTCAGGTATCTTTGCATCCTTTCATTTACCTCAAGGAGAAAAAAAATAAGATTTAACCGTTTTCTCTTTTTACTAACAACTTTTATTGAGAGATCATTCATATACCATACAATTCACCCATTTAACGTGTACAATCTAGTGGTTCTTTAAGTATATTCAAAGAGTTGTGCAGCTATCACCACAGTCAACTTTAGAACATTTTCATCACCCTCAAACCATACCCATTAGCAGTCATCCCCATTCTCCTCCAGCCCTAGACTATCACTAATCTACTTTCTGTCTCTGTAGACTTGCCTATTCTGGACATTTCATATACAGCCATAAGTGGCCTTTTATGACTGAGATAATCTCTTTTGAACAAAGTCCAGGCCTTGAGCTCAGAGCTTTGGCCTATAACCATCGCAAGCGAGAATTGAATACCATCGTTTTGATTTTGTTGTATTTATTTTTTACCATTCTAGGGTAAGTGATAGGTACTTCCTGTTTATGGTAGTGATATAAAGTTTCCTTCTTGAATAAATGTTTTTCCATTTTAAAAGTTGATATTTTTAAAGGACAAGATTAAGCAAATAGTAGAGATGGTGTACAGGTGTCTGAAGGCTGGGAACATGGGATGTGAATGAAGTTTTGAAAACACTAGGTTGTCTGATTTGAGGCTTTACAGGACATAGTTGGAAAACCACCCTATTATTCCAGTTCAATCTCCTAACAGTTCGTAAGAGGAAGTGCATCATTTTACTGATGAAGAAACAGGTATAGGGACTTCGCTGGTGGTGCAGTGGTTAAGACTCTGCACTCCCAATGCAGGGGCCCTGGGTTCAATCCATGGTCAGGGAACTAGATTCCACATGCATGCTGCAACTAAGAGTTCGCATACCACAACTAAGAAGCCTGCGTACTGCAACTAAGGAGCCAGCGAGCCACAACTAAGGATCCTGCGAGCCGCAACTGAGGAGCCCACCTGCTGCAACTATAAGGAGCCCACATGCCACAACTAAGGATCCCTCAAGTCACAACTAAGGACCCTGTGAGCTGCAACTAAGGAGGCCACCTGCCGCAACTAAGACCCAGTGCAACCAAATAAATTTAAAAAAAAAAAGAAAAAGGAACAGGTATAGAAAAGTTAACTATGGTAACTTGTCCAAGGTCACACAGCTAGTGACAGAACCTAGACTTAACCTAAGGTCTCTTTAATTCCAAAGACTACCTATTAACCAAGTTTGACTAAAACATGTGGGGACCAGGCTGGTTGTTTTGGGTATCCCTTCAAACAAATAATCAAATATTTTTTTAAAAAACAATGCAATTTGTGACTCTAAGCAGAGATTCCATCTCAGGCACTGTTGGGGCTTTCTTCCTCTCTCAAGGGCACACCAGAATCCAAGAAGTGTTGCCTGGATAACTAGGGGTGTGTGTATGTGTGTGTGTGTTGGTGCCAGGGAGGGTCTAATCCCTTGTTCATCTTGGCTGCTTTTGGCATCACTGTCCAAGGGACAGTGGTCCTTTAAAGTCCATGGCTTCTGCCCCATACCACATGCAAGGCACCGGAATCTAGGGCTGCCTGCGGCTCCTTGTATGTAGGATCCGATGATTCCTGGAATATCAGGCAGCCACCTACTCCTAGGACTGGCTAGTTTCATGGAGCACAGCCTTGGGGCATGTGCCAGGACTCCCTCTCTCCCCTTCCAGGCCTGGGGACTTTTCCATCCCTTGTCATCACCTCCCCCAAGACCCTCTGCCTCCCACCCTCCTACCCTTCTTAATACACCTTATATTCTTTCACTGTTGGCTTTAATAGCACATTAAACTCAGAGCCCATTTCCATTTAAACTAGTTTTCTTTTCCTCGAGGGCAAAGAAAGGAGGGAGCTTAATTTTTAAATCTTAACTTTAAAAATGTAGCATACCGAAGACAAACATACTTGGTCCTCCCCTCACATAGCTGTGCAGTTCAGCTTGGACCCAAACTTGAAGTTAATCACACCTATCCTCCTTCAAAGGCAGTTAGGGTCCATTGTTATTCAACTTGAGTGAGAATCTCAGCCCTCACTCCAAGCAGTTTAGATCTAAGAATAATTTGGGGCCATATAGAACCAAATAGCTAACCCTGAGCCAGGTAATACTCTAAGAAACTACATGCAAAACCTCACAAAAATCATTTCAACAACTCTGTGAGATAAGTATTATTATTGTGTCCATTTTACAGATGGGAAAACTGAGGCACGGAGAAGTTAAGTCACTTGTCTAAGGTCCCCCAGTCAGTAAATAGTAGAGGCAGATGTGAGTCCACGTAGTCTGATTGGAGAGCGTGTGATCTCGAACACAGAGCACAGACTCTGAAGTCAGACTATTTCCTCCATCATCTACAGCAAAATTTTAGTGTTCCCTATTCTTCGCAACTTTCTAATGAAAGCAGGCTTTTTCCTTTTTTTAATTTTTCTTTATTTATTTTTGGCTGCGTTGGGTCTTCGTTGCTTTGCACGGGCTTTCTCTAGTTGCGGTGAGCGGGGGCTACTCTTGGTTGCAGTGCACGGGATTCTCACTGCGGTGGCTTCTCTTGTTGCAGAGCACGGGCTCTAGGCGCGCAGGCTTCAGTAGTTGTGGCACGCAGGCTCAGTAGTTGTGGCGCATGGGCTTAGTTGCTCCGCAGCATGTGGGATCTTCCCAGACCAGGGCTCGAACCCACGACCCCTGCACTGGCAGGTGGATTTTTAACCACTGCGCCACCAGGGAAGTATGAAAGCAGGCTGTTTTGTTTTTTTTTTCCCTTTTTTTTCAATTTCAAAATTAAACTCAAAGACCACTGTAAAGAGAGTGTTCCTGTAAAGAAAGGAGTCTCACAGTCTGCTCTAAGGAGACATTTTCTGCCACGGCTTTCAGAGCAGCAAGTGGGCTGAGGGGCTTGGAGTTTGGGGGAAAGGAGACGGGGATCCTTGAACCTTGTGGGGAGCAAGGACATGATGGTAACAGTGGCTCCCATTGACTGGGTCTTCCTAACATGCCAGGCCCTAGGTTAAGTGCTAGATAGATGGGTATATGTAATGTGTATGTTTACATGAGACACACAGTAGAGGTCAAGTTTTTATCCACCGCCCTACTCTACACTTCTAGATTTTTAGAGGGGAGTTTTTTTAGAGATCACTTCATACCTCCTAATTTATAGGTGAGGAATCATTTCGGTTCATTCCTCAACAGCCATGGAAGTTCTGTTCTATGCTGGGCCCCATGCTGAGCTCTTAGGAAAGATAGAAAAGAACAATTCAAGGTGTTAGCAATAGGAATCTCTGGGTGGTAGGAATATAGTGTTACTCTTATTTTTTCTTATCTGTATTTCTGTACTTTCTTTCTTTCTTTCTTGGCCATGCCGTGTGGCTTGTGGGATCTTAGTTCCCTGACCAGGGATCGAACCTGGGCCCTCGGCAGTAAAAGCGCAGAGTCCTAACCACTGGACCACCAGGGAATTCCCTGTATTTTCTTTTTCATAATAAAATAAAAATAAGTTCCCCCCCCATTATGCCCCTACATGTACCGTACTCTTTCTCCAGTTTAAATGATTACACACCTCAAAACCCCATGGTGGGAGAAATTCCAGTTAAGGAATTCAAGACCTTGTACTAGAGAGGTGTCCTCCTAATTCACATGGCAGCTGCAGCTGCAATCCCATCTGAGCAAATGTCATGACACCCCACTTTCCTCCTCTCAAATCCCCAGTGGGCCCAGGAATTGTCATCTGAACCCAATTTTCCATAACAGTGATTCTCAGTGGGGCCTGAGCATTCAGAAAAGCATAGGGCAGATTTGATTGTCATAATTTCTGAGGCCGCTACAGGCATGCAGTTAGCAGGGCCGAGGGACGGTGGTCATCCTGTAACTCACCAGGCAGCGTCCACAGCAAAGGTCATGCCCAGAACGCCAGTGGACTCCTGTAGGGTGGCCTGGTGGCCTGGGAGGTGTTTGGGCCTGGAAATACTGCCCGACTGGATCATGCCTACCCAGCTGATCAGATCTAACCTCTTGGGAAGTTTGAAAGCCAGACCCAGAAAAAGTGAACTGAAACAGCAGGGGCCATGAGAGCCCATATCAGGAGTCTGGTGGGGGTCACTGTGCTGGGAGTGAATGTGCCACTTCTAAGGAACAAGGACGTTCCAGGGACCCCATGACTTCCGTGGGTCTCAAAGGGCATGACCAATGTCCCAGGTGTCTGTGAGGCTCCACCATAAATGCTCAGCAGCTACATGGGATATATAAACCTATGAAAAATCCTACACATTTTTTTCTTTTACTGAAAGTTATTGAATAGGCATAGAGTAGCATTTAAAGTATTTTTAAACTACTTCCTCTATTAATGGATATTCTATATACCCTTCCTTATTTTCTTGAAATGTTTTAGGATTCATTCTTTCTGTGGGTTATTTTGGGATAGGTAGCATGCCCTCTGAGAGGGATATTCTTCTATGGAATGTTTGTTGCCTTTTTAATTTTTACAGCTCCAGGTCCCAAGGTCATAACAAGGAATGATTTGAAATTTGTATGAACTGGATCTGAAATCCTCAGAGTTGCCTATAAGTTGAACAGAAAGAAGTAAATTCACATATTTAAGTGTTTGGATAAGTAGACTTTGTGACTGGGGAAGTATTATACCCCTGAACAACATCTAGCTAAATATTTTGTTCAATATATAATTTTTGTTAATTAAAATAATTAACGTTATAGGCTCAGAGAGGGAAAGCAATTGGTTCAGAGTCACACAGCAAGTTAGTGCAAAGCTAGAACTACAACTTTGGTTCCTTATCTTGAAGCTCAGTGCTCTTTCCATTCGTTCTCTCCCCATGACTGTTGACTCACAAAGCTATGGGCAAGAAGGAAGTTTGGCTTAAGAGTGAAGCTGGGGGAATTCCCTGGCAATCCAGTAGTTAGGACTCTGCACTTTCAGTGCCGAGGGCCTGGGTTCAATCTCTGGTCCGGGAACTAAGAACCACGCAAGGCACGCAATGTGGCCAAAAATATATATAAGATAAAATTTTAAAAAGAGTGAAGCTGAAAAGAAAAGGAAGATGAAGTAGAGGTCATAACAGGAAGGCAAACATCTTAAGGCTTTTTTTTTGTTGTATCAGTATTCTATTGTTGTAGCAAATTACCACATATTTGGTGGCTTAAAATAACATAGATTTATTATCTTACAGTGTTGGAAGTCAGAAGTCCAACATGGGTCTCACTGGGCTAAAATCAAGGGGTAGAGAGTGCTGTGTTCCTTCCAAGGCTCTAGAGGAGGATCCGTTTCCTCACCTTTTCCTGCTTCCGGAGGAACTCCATAGTCCTTGGCTTGTGGTCCCCTTCCCCCTTCTTCAGAGCAGCAATGTTGCATCTCTCTGACCATTCTTCCACAGTTACGTCTCCCTCTGACCATAACCAGAAAAGGTTTTCCAATTTTAAGGACTCGTATGATTACACTGGCCACCTGGATTATCCCAGATAATGTCCCTGTCTCAAGGACTTCAGTTTAATCACATCTGCAGAGTCCCTTCTGCCATGTAAAGTAACAGATTCAGAGGTTGTGGGGATTAGGATGTGGACATTTTAGGACATTAGACAAAGGCCATTATTCTCCCTATCACAGTTATGAAATATCATGCATAGACATTCATAGAGAAATAGCTTAACATGATATCATAGAACAAAATACCCTCATAACCACCACCCAGAACCAGAAATAAACATTGCCAGAATCTTGGCAAGAACTCTTCCCTCAATCTTGTTGTTTTGGTTGCATTTGCCTGAAAATTTTTGTCCGTTTATCTGAAACATTTTTGTCACTTTATGTGTTTCCTATAAATTGCTTATAGCTAGATTTTAAAGTCATTTAGTTTCTGCCTTATAATAGGTTAATCAGTCTGTTCATATTTATTGTAATAAACAATATACTTTTTTCTTTCTACCTTATTTTACATTTACTATTTATTTTTCATTAATGTTTTCCTGTTTGCTTTTTTTTTTTTAACTTTTGTTGACTTGGTCAAGTTTGTATTTATTGCCATCCACCCTCCCCTTTATTAAGCTGCTAGTGTTTATCTTTTCTTTCCTAGCAATCACAATTATTCTTAAATTGTTGTATCAGTACATGGTAATAATCCTACTCCTTCACCAAAATGTTTTACTTGCCCATTCCCACACAATCTCCTGAAAGATGATACCTTTAGAATGCTGTTGACTTCCCCACTCTCCCTACTCCTGGAGTTTTACTAAGATAGTTTACAGGGTTTTTTTTTTTTTGTTCTAATCTATTATTAGGTTTTCCATTAAAGTTCATGACTTCTGCAAAAGAATCCTTACTTAATACCTAAAGCACAAATTCCCAGTCTATCTCCTACCATTTAAACCGAACTATATATATCGCAAGATTCGTTGCTCACCTCTGCTACCCCATCTCTTCCTCTTGCATTATCATGAGCTCTCAATCACTATTGAGAGAATTTCTTGAGCACTTCCCTCAGATAGGCATGCACATGATCCATGCACTGAATGTTGTAGGCTAGCAGATGTCTTTCTTTTGCCCTGGTTGAGAAGTGACACGATGACTTGCTTTGATTTTTGGGTTACATTCCTTCTCTCTTAGCAGTCTGTATTCTACTGTCTCCTAGCTCATAGGATTGCAGATGGGTGGTCTTAAACTAGTCTGATTCTTGCTCCTTTATAAGTAACCTAGTCTTTCTATCTGGAAACTTGCAAATTGTAGTGGTTGTTGTTGTCTTCTACCTCTGGAATTTAGGAATTTCATCAGGATATGTCTAGATGTTTATCTTCATTCATGTCAGTCTTTTAATCTTGAGACTCAAATTTCCCTCTCCACCTGTTACTTTTCTCTCCTTTGGGGACTTCTATTATTTGTGTGTTAAGTCTTCTGGATCTGTCCTTCAAATTTACATTTAATGGTATGATTTCTTTTCCCTCGTATTTTTGATGTGTTGTAAGATTTCTTCCAGTATCTTTGAGTCTCTCATTACTGACTGTGCCAATTACCAAGTATGTCTATTTTAATGATAAATTCAGGCATTGAAGAAATAACCACAGAATGGGTCTATGGGCCACCTAGGCCCACTGAATTGGCCTGGAGTTAAGATTCCATCTATCACCTGGCTGCTGTAAGCATCTACTTTGACTGGTGGATCACAGTGGCATTTTGGGTCCCTAGGAATGTGTCCATTAGAGCCAATGTCTAATAACCCATGAAGGGTCTGGATAGTTCCTTTTACCCAGTGCACACCCTAGTAAAACGGCCACAGGTCCCTTTGGGGAAGGCTTAGGGAAAGACTTATGATGAATACTTGCAGCAATGGTACAAGGTCCTTCCTCAAGGAGACTTAGCATCACCCTCAGTTAAGCGACTCTAGGTCTATGATTGACTTGGGTCTGCGAACTAGTGACAGGCTATGATTCTCCACTGTGACAACTCAAATCAGAATTTTGGCTACCAGACCTAGGGTTTCTCCTGTAGATCAAGCAGAAGAGAAACACTTCCAGAATGGTGGAGCAAGGACCTCTGAAAATTCACTCCTTCATAAAAACAAGAAGAACTCTGGCTAAAATGGTCAAAATAAGCTTTTTCAGAACTCTGAAAATTAACCAAAGCCTAGCTACAACCCAAGGAGCATTTACTCCAGAAAAACAGCTGTGCCCTAGTGAGAACAGTGAACTTTGTGCAGTTTTAACTTGCCTTAGTCCCATTCTCCTCTTCACAGGTTCACAGAAACCTTGAAAACTAAAAGCGTCACAACTAAAGGAATTGTGAAAACCAGTGCTTAGTAGCCACAGGAGGGGGAACAGGTTTGAGTCTTCATAACAGCTCCATTCCCAGAGAAGTATCTCTGTTTGGTAGCTCTCTGAAAAGCTCTATTCTCAGAGTTTGTCTTTATTTGACCCGACTCAGAACTCTCCCTGTGCTACAGCCATACCCCTAGGGATATGTTGAAACATCCCTAGTTTAAAACAATCAGTGGCCATTGTTTAATATCACAGCAGCCTGAGATGGTGATACCAGTTTTGGGGTAACGAGAGGCTGGACCTCAATCCCTGGTTGGGGAACTAAGATCCCGCAAACTGTGCAGCACGGCCAAAAAATTAAAAAATAAAAACTTAAAAAAAAAGAGGCTAGCGACTTCCCTGGTGGCACAGTGGTTAAGGCTCTGCGTTCCCAATGCAGGGGGCCCAGGTTCCATCCCTGGTCAGGGAACTAGATCCCACGTGCATGCTGCAACTAAGAGTTCGTGTGCCACAACTAAGGAGCCCACATGCTGCAACCCCCTAAGGAGCCTATCTACTGCAACTAAGACCCGGCGCAACCAACTAAATAAATAAATACTAAAAAAAAAAAAAAGAGGCTGGACCAAAAAAAACACAAAAAAACTTAAAAGGAAAAATTAGGGAATGAAATATCCATAGAGGGCTTTGAAAAGCCCTGACACATTCCTGGGAATCCCTATAAGGTCACAAGCATGAGTAGGGCTGTATGCACTCAGGAAAGACCTGAGAAGACCCTAAGCTCTTACCTCTAGCTGACCTTGATGCTCTGTGCGAGCAGGAAGTGGAAGTTAAAGCAGTGTTCTGCACACACACACACACACAGAGCCCCTCAGAAAAGGCTAGGAAATTTATTGGTTGAAGGCATTAGAGGAAATCTCTGTCCAATCATTAGCTGACCACTAAGCAAGCTAATCGAGCACAGACGTCAGTGGCCATGCACAAAGAATGCAGTCTTTACAGAATTCATCTAGGAAAGTTCGTAAACAGCAGCAACAACAGCAACAAAGCCTGAGGAGGGCTGGAATCAGATTTTTGGAGTTGCCACCTTATAATATTTAAGATGTCACTGTCAATAAAAAAAATTACGAGACATGCAAAGAAACAGGAAAGTATGGCCCACACAAAGGAAAAAAAGGAGTCAAAAGAAACTGTCCCTGAGGAAGTTATCAGACAAAGTCTTTAAATCAGCTATTATAAATATATTCAAAGAACTAAAGGAAACCATGCCTAAAGAATCAAAAGGGGGCTTCCCTGGTGGCGCAGTGGTTGAGAATCTGCCTGCCAATGCAGGGGACACGGGTTCGAGCCCTGGTCTGGGAAGATCAGAAGTGTGGGAATGATGTCTCACCAAACAGAGACTATTAATAAGCATATAGAAAGATTATATTTATATTAAAAATGTGCATGTATGTATGTGTATACACATGCATACGTATATATATATCTCAAATAGAAATAGAAATTCTGGAGCTCAACAGTACAAAAGTACAATTGAAAGATTCACTAACAGGGCTCAATAGAGGATTTGACTTGGCAGAAGAAAGAATCAACACACTTGAAGACAGGTCAATTGCGATTACTCAGTCTGAGGAATAGAAAGAAAAAAGAATGAAGAAAAAGGAATGGAGCCCCCAGACACCTGTGGGATACCATCAGATGTACTAATATACATATAATGAGAGTCCCAGATGGAGAGAAGTGAAAGGGGCAGAAAGAGTATTTGGGGACTTCCCTGGTGGTGCAGTGGTTAAGAATCTGCCTGCCAATGCAGGGGACACAGGTTCGAGCCCTGCCCCAGGGAGATCCCATATGCCACGGAACAACTAAGCCTGCACACCACAACTACTGAGCCTGCGCTCAGAGCCCACAAGCCATAACTACTGAAGCTTGTGCGCTCTAGGGCCCGCGTGCTGCAACTCCTGAGCCCACGTGCTGCAACTACTGAAGTCCTCGCACCTAGAGCCCATGCTCTGCAACGAGAAGCCACCACAATGAGAAGCCCACGCACCACAACTACGAGTAGCCCCTGCTCACTGCAACTAGAGAAAGCCCACATGCAGCAACAAAGACCCAAACACAGCCAAAAAAAAAAGTATTTGAAGAAATAATTTCCCTGAATTTGATGTTTTAAAAAATTAATCGGGGGCTTCCCTGGTGGCGCAGTGGTTGAGAATCTGCCTGCCAATGCAGGGGACACGGGTTCGAGCCCTGTTCTGGGAAGATCCCACATGCCACGGAGCAGCTAAGCCCGTGAGCCACAGCTACTGAGCCTGCGCGTCTGGAGCCTGTGCTCTGCAACAAGAGAGGCCACAATAGTGAGAGACCCACGCACCATGATGAAGAGCGGCTCCCCCCCCCGCCACAACTAGAGAAAGCCCTCGCACAGAAATGAAGACCCAACACAGCCATACATACATACATACATAAAATAAATATTAAAAAAAAAAATTAATCGGGGCTTCCCTGGTGGTGCAGTGGTTAAGAATCCACCTGCCAACCCAGGGGACGCAGGTTCAAGCCCTGGTCGGGAAGATCCCACATGCCACAGAGCAACTAAGCCTGTGCACCACAACTGCTGAGCCTGCACTCTACAGCCCACGAGCCACAACTGCTGAGCTCACATGACATAACTACTGAAGCCTGCACATCTAGAGCCCATGCTCCGCAACAAGAGAAGCCACTGCAATGAGAAGCCCGTGTACTGCAACAAAGAGTAGCCCCCTCTCGCCGCAACTAGAGAAAACCCGTGCACAGCAACAAAGACCCAACACAGCCAAAAATAAATAAATTAAATAAATAAATTAAAAAATTAATCTACACAGCCAAGAAGCTCAAAGTAGGATAAACTGAGAGATTCATATCTAGACATATCATAATCAAACTGTTGAAAGACAGAATACTGAAAGCAGCAAGAGAAAAAACAAATCATCATGTACAAGGGATCTTCCATAAGATCAACAGCTAACTTCTTATCAGAAACTATGGAGGCCAGAAGACAGTGAGATAACATATGCAAAGTGCTGAAAGAACAAAACTGTCAAAACCAAGAAATCTATACCCAGCAAAACAATCCTTCAAAAAAATAAAGGAGAAATTAAGACATTCCCAGATGAACAAGAATGGAGAGAATTTGTTCCTAGCAGACCTACCTTATAAGAAATTCAGAGGGACTCCTTCAGGCTAAAATGAAAGGACTAGACAGTAACTCAAATCCACATGAGGAAATAAAGAACATCAATAACGGAAACTATATAAGTATATAGAAAAGACAGTATAAATATATTTTGTTTATAATTTTTATATTTTAAAGACAGCTGCAAACATTGTAAAACAATATACCCCAATAAAATTTAAAAAAGACAACTGCAAAAAGCAATAATTGTAAAACTGTGTTTATGGGCTTATAATAAATAAAGATGTAACAGGTATGACAATAATAGCACAAAGGGGACTTCCCTAGTGGTGCAGTGGTTAAGAATCCGCTTGCCAATGCAGGGTTCATGGGTTTGACCCCTGGTTCAGGAAGATCCCTCATGCTGCAGAGCAACTAAGCCCGTTCATCACAACTACTGGCCTGCGCTCTAGAGCCCGCGAGCCAGAACTACAGAGGCCTGCGAGCCACAGCTACAGAAGCCCACGCACTGAGAGCCCATGCTCCGCAACAAGAGAAGCCACCGCAATGAGAAGCCCATGTACCACAACGAAGAGTAACCCCTGCTCACTGCAACTAGAGAAAGCCCACGCTCAGCAATGAAGACCCAAAGCAGCCAAAGATAAATAAGTAAATAAATAAATAAATTTTAAAAAAAATAGTAGCACAAAGGAGGAGTGAGAGAAGGGAGCTATATAGGAGCAAGTTTTTATATACTACTGAAATTAAGTTGGCATTAACATGAACTAGATTGTTTTTTTTAAAATAAATTTATTTTATTTATTTATTTTTGGCTGCATTGGGTCTTCGTTGCTGCATGCGGGCTTTCTCTAGTTGCAGTGAATGGGGACTACTCTTCATTGTGGCACACAGTCTTCTCATTGCGGTGGCTTCTCTTGTTGCAGAGCGTGGGCTCTAGGCACATGGGCTTCAGTAGTTGTGGCACGTGGGCTCAGTAGTTGTGGCTTGCAGGCTCTAGAGCACAGGCTCAGTAGTTGTAGTGTGTGGGCTTAGTTGCTCTGCGGCATGTGGGATCCTCCCAGACCAGGGCTCAAACCTGTGTCCCCTGCATTGGCAGGCGGATTCTTAACCACTGCACCACCAGAGAAGCCCAACTAGATTGTTTTAAGTAGAGATGTTAATTGTAATTCCCAGGGAAACCACTAAAAAAGTAACTCAAAAGAACAGAATAAAACAACAAGGGAATTAAAATGGAATACTAGAAAATATTTAACACAAAAAGAAAGTGGTAGTGGAGAAACATAGGAACAAAAAAGAAAAGAATTATAAATAACAAATAGCCAAATGACAGATATAAATCCTATCTATTAGCAATTGCATTAAATGTAAATGGACTAAACATTGCAGTCAAAAGATAGAGATTGGCAGAATAGATTTTAAAAACCCAATGTGATCCAACTATATGCTCTCTTTATAATCAATGACATCAATAGGTTGAAAGTAAAAGGATAAAAAAAGATATGCTATGCAAAAGCAACTATAAGAGATGTGGAGTGGCTATACTAATTACCAGACAAAACAGAATTTAAAACAAAACTTGTTACTAGAGACAAAAGACATTTTACAATGATAAAAAGGTTGATCCCTCAGGAAGACATAATAATTATAAACATATAAGTACCTAAAAACAGAACCCCAAAATACATGAAACAAAACCTGACATAATTGAGGGGAGAAATAGACAATTCAACAATAATAGTTGGAGACTTTAATACTGTACTTTCAATAATGGATGAAATAACTGGATAGAAGGTCAAGAAGGAAATAAATCCAGCAGTTGTGGAGTAGGTTTCCCATTTATTTCATTGCTAGGGACAGTGAACAAATACCATTGCCAAAGATCTCTGCTAGCCAAGAAATCAGATTGCCTGGTGGTCCCTGCTGCCCTTTACAGTTAATGTGTCCACCTTATCTGGATCCCATGATACCCACTGATAGCAGGGAGTCCAAATAAATGGTGATACCCCCTACAGTCATACCTGGCCTACAAAGAAGAATAACCAGAGAGCTTTTCAAGCATGGAGATGCTCCCTTCAGTGTTTTAGCAAAGGAATTGTCTCTGGGTCCTCTCACTGACTACAGTTGACAGATTACACATGATAAATCAGTCTTATCACCCAAGCCTTTGGATTCTCTCTTCTATGTGATGCCAGGAGAACTCTAGTATCTCAACTTCACTAAATTTCAGTCAGCTAACCAAATAACTTCTCAGTGCCAACTTCAGGTGTGTGAGCTAGCACATTAAATCTGGGATCTTTAGTAAATACACCCATATAAGTGAATGTGGCCCTATCTAGTGTTATACTCTACCCTCATTGGTCTAACACCCTTAGAATCCATTCTCACACACTCCTTAGGTTTCTGCCAACATATTAGCAATGTATTGCTATTCTTTTGATGTGTAAGCTGTTTCTTCCTGGATCATGGTGTGTACCTGTCTTCCTGAAATGTGTTGGGACTTGAGCCTTGTTAAAGGCTTAGAGGCAACAGGGTAGTTGTGGTGAATTTTGAGTGGAATGAGCACCCCCTTTCAAGGCATTTGCCCCAGGTGAGGTTTTCACAGGGTCTTCAGACAGAGAACAGCGAGTCTCATCAAACACAGAAGAGCAAGCTACTTCCACCGGCAAAGGAGACTCAGAATGACTTGGGAGTCCACTATTGTCTGCTTCATCTGATTCCAACCAGATGCACCCTTCCGAATTTCTGGACCTTATCCTTTCCTGATTGATACCCTAGTTTTCCCATGACAGATTTGATAAGAGTGTGAATTCAACTGTCCTTATAAATCATCAACTTACACAATTAAATTTTGTGTTTGACTTTTAGCAATATCAGCCCTGGGTCTACATAATTAAAAGATAGTTTTAGGACTGTCATGTAAGTATCCTGGTTCTCAGATTGTGACTTGTGCTGGAAGTGAAGAGACCCGAGTTTGTCATTTTCTCTCTGTAATCACCCAAGTGCACTGCAAAGAATCCATCCTACACCACAGGTCTGAGTTAGTACTACTGCTGTAGGAGTCAAGGGCAGCAGCCAGTTGGGCTCCCAAGGCATGAGCTTCAGTTGGCATCTCATCACAATCAACCACAGGCAACAGTTTGATTAACTGTGATGCCACTGCATACCGTGGATTGCTAGCATCCCATTTCCCATTGGTTAGGAGCTCCACACTGTGCTCAAACTCAAGGGTATGACCATATCATTGCAAAATCCCACCTTTGTGAGTCTTTCTCCTGGGACCATCCCAGTACCAATTATTATATCAATCAAGGTCTAACCAGGAGAGAGAAGCCACAATGGGAAAGTTTAACATAAACAATTATTAACAGGGGATTGGAATAATAGGGAATCGGCTAATTAGAGCTAAAGACAATTCTAAAGAATACAGAAACAGAGGTGTTAAGATCAGCTACTCTCTCTAGGACTGAGATAGAGAGCCCAAGGAAGAGTCCTCTCCCACCAGGCTGAGATCCAGACTTCACTTGAAAGGGCATGGCAGAGAAGTTGCTGACTGCCTCACCAATGGGACTTCCTGGAAATTTGCCCTCTGGGGTGTCATGCATGAAATTTCATGTCATGCATGAAATTTGCCCTCATGGGGTTCCAGCACTGCTGGAACCAAGATTGTAGGAAGTGTTCCGTACAGGAACCCAGTGCTGGAGAGAGCTTTGCCAGTACAGGGATCAAGCACTCTATAAAGTCATACCATTGTTCAGTCAAGAGCCAGATGTATAATCAGGGAGAGCCCAGTGCTGGAGAAAGCCGCACCAAGAATCAAGCACTGTTGTCGTTAGAGAAGGTGCACTCGCTAAGAGCAGAGTGCTGGAGAAAACCAGACTGCTACCAAAGTCAAGTGCTGGAGAAAGCTTGCTCTGCCGGAGATCAGTGCTAGAGAAAGCCTCGTGAGGTGCAAAAGAAGTCTGAAGCGTCAAGAGTCCACTCACTGCAAAGTCAGCTTGTGGTCTGGGGTCTGTGGTGACCACGTGGGAGTAGAGAGGGTGCGGCAAGGTGGTTGCAAGTTGCGGGCTGCGAGCTCCTCAGAGGACTCCTCACTCACACGCATCTAAGGCAGGGAACCACTGGATGTGCCCCTGCAAAACTGCAGCAAGCGCAAGAAAAAAACCAAACCTCGACAGGACCAGAGCCAGGAAAAGCATCCCCTTCCTCTTTCAATGTCCCTCTAGCGCCCTCTACTGACAAAGCTTAACTGCCAGGAGAAACGCATTAACAGTTCAGTCCAGTATCTCAGAGCAGATACTAGAGCCTGAATTTGGAGCTGAGAGGCAATAAATTGAAAACTGTCTTAGTGGCAGAATCCCCACATAGGGTCTCTGACCCACAGACTGGGGACCAATATGGCAAGGAGGGCTAAGTGAAAGTCCCACTTCCTACAAAGACAGCAAACCAGTAAAAATACCACATCCCTGGGAGAAGTGCAGAGATTCATGCCAAAGAATTGAAAGAAGCAGGGGTAGTGAGACCTATCACATACCCATTTAACCCACCAGTCTCTCCTGTGCAGGAGTCAGATGGAAAATGACGGTGGACCTTCATGAACTTAATCAGGTGACACTTCCAAATGCAGCTGCTGTCCCAAATTTAGTACCTTTCCCCTGGTATTTGGTATGCAGCTATCAACTTGGTTTTTCTTCCATACCAGTATGCAAGGTCCACCAGAGCAGTTTCGTTTTTAGCTGGCAAGGCCACCATGTAACTTCAGGTGGCCTCAGGGCTCTGCCGTAATAGAGTCTGCAAAGATCTTAATCATTAACATCCCACAAAACACCACACTGGTCCACTATATTGACAACATTACTGGATCTGATGGGCAGCAAGTAACAAGTACTTTAATTGCCCTAATAAGACATATGCAAACTAGAAAGTGGGAGATAAGCCCCACTAAAGATTCCGTGAAGTTTCTGGAGATGCAGTGGCCTAGAGTATGAAAAGGTATCTCCTCCAAGGTGAAAGACAAGTTGCTCCTCATACAACCTACTCCCCCTAAAAGAGGCCCAGTGCTTGGTAGGCCTATTTGGATTTTGGAGGCAGTGTATCTCATCGATAGAGTCACCTGGGAGGTGCCAGTTTTGAGTAGGGACAGGAGCAAGAGGAGGCTCTGTGACATGTTCAGGCTGCATTACAGCTGCCCTATCTCTTGGTATTTGTGATCCCCCAGAGCCAGTGATACTCCAGCAAGCACCAAAAGCAGAATCAAAGCACAGACTCATAGGACTTTTGATAAGTGTAGGCTCTTTTCTATAGATAACTCTTCGGCTTTTCAGCAACAGTCTCTGGCTTGCTATTGGGACTTGGTAGGAACCGACCACCTAACAAGGTAACATCAGGTGACCATGCAACCTGAGCTTCTCATCGTGAATGGGGTGTCGTCTGACCAACCCAACCACGAGGTTGGCTGTGCACAGCAGCAATCTATCATAACTTGATATAAGAGACCAGGCTTGGAAAGGTCCAGAAGGTGCGAGCCATTTACAGGACCAGGTGGCTCCTGTTGCATGGTCTTCTCTCCCTCAGTCACTGGCTATGACTTTCTGGGGTGTCCCTTACACCCAGCTGACTGATGAAGACTCAAGCCTGTTTACAGATGGGTCTGGCTGATAGGCCGTTATGACCTGACAGTGGACAGCTACAGCCCCCGCCCGCCAGCTGGGTGAACCTGGAGGACAGTGGTGGAGAAAAGTCCTCACGGTGGACAGAACGTCGAGCAGTGCGTTTTGGCTGTTGACTATGTCCGGCATGAGAAATGGCCAGAAGTACGGACCTATGCTAATTCATGTGTCAGATAGGATTTCCTTCCTTTTCAAGGCTGAATGATATTCCACTGCATGTATATACCACATTTTGTTTATCCATCCATCTGTTGTTTCTATCCCTTGACTATTGTGAATAATGCTGCTATAAACAGGGGTGTTCAAATATGTTTTTTGAGACTCTGCTTTCAATTCGTTTGATATATACCCAGTAGCAGTGGAATTGCTGGATCTTTTTTGAGGGCCCACCATACTATTTTCCATAGCAGCGGCACCATTTTACATTTCCACCAACAGTGAACAAGGGTTTCAATTTCTCCACATCCTCACCAACATTTATTTTCTGTTTTTTTTTTTTAATAGTAGCCATCCTAATGAGTGTGAGGTGGCATCTCGTGGTTTTGATTTGCATTTTACTAATAATTAGTGATGTTGAGCATCTTTTCATATGCTTGCTGGTCAGTTTGTGTATGTTCTTTCGAGAAGTGTCTTTTCAAGTTTTTTGCCCATTTTTCAGTCGGGTTGTTTGTTTTATTGTTTTTATATTGTGGGAGTTCTTTAGATAGCCTGAATGTTAATCGCTTATCATAGAATCCAGGGATCTTTTTTTTTTTTTTTTTTTTTTG
>NW_020173198.1:1237738-1273247 GCF_003031525.2 Neophocaena asiaeorientalis asiaeorientalis
AATAAGTGTAGAGCTGCCTGGCTCTATTAAATTTCAGAAACTGAGCTCCTACAGGGCCCAGCCTCCACCTCTGCCCGCTGTCAGAAATACATCGTTTACAAAGACTTTCCACCAAGTTGCCCCGTTTAGAACTCCCAAGGCAGGGTCTTCCTGGTCTTGGCTGGGTTGAGGAGAAGAGAAAACACTACAGCTTCTTCTTTCTTCACTGCAGGATTCAGGAGTGAGGATGACCAGGAGAGCCCTCCACGAGAAAGGCCTGAAAACAGAGCCCCTCAGGCGGCTCCTTCCCAGGAGGGGCCTCCGGACAAACGCCCGGCCCAGTTCTGCGGTGCCTCAGGACCCCAGAGCTCCCGTGGGAGGAAGCAAGGCCCCGAGGGCACCGAGGACGACCCCCCAGGGGAAGGGGAGGTGAGCTGGCTCCCCAGGCAAGGCGAGGCCCTTAGGCTTCCCTTGGCCGCCCCAAGATCCAGCCACCCACCCGTGCCCCCCGAGGGTGCAGAGAGCTTCCCAGCTCCACAGCCACCGCGGGATCATCGGGGGCGAGTGGCCCCAGCCTGACCCGAACCTAAGGCCATAGCACCCGTCTGGCTCGCCACTGACACCGGCTCAGAGCGGGCTCGACGACACCCCAAGTGTGGGAAGGGCTTCGGGCACAATCGTACCACATCGAGCGCCTGAGGACGCATCGCAGCCAGAGGGTCCGGAGTGCTGGATGCGCGCCCGGCCTCCACCCCGGGAGGGGCTGCGCGGGAAGCACCCGGGCCTCCGCCAGCCTCCGGCCGAGGCCCGGGGAGGCAGCACAAGCGCAGAGACCCTGCGTCACACGCCCATCTCTCCACCCCCTCCCTACTGCCTCCCCGAAGGCCTACGGATGCCCCACCTGCGGGTGGGTTCCGTTGATCCCTGGAGGACCTGCAGCAAGACCACCTGGCGGGGCCAGCCTCGCCAGTTCCCCGGGAGCCCACGGGGCCGGAAGCCTTCCCTTCCCGCCCAGGCGCCCGCCTCGCCCACGTGGGGATGCGGAAGGTGGCCTGGGCTGGCTGGCGGGGAGCTCATGAAGCTTCTGAGCCGCCCCCAGCAGACCCCACCTGGAGAAGGTCCGGGGCAAGTGAGCCCTTTGCGCGGTTCCAATGGACGTCACCGAGTTCTTGCTTGTGCACTCCACTGCTGGGCCCGTCGTACTACGAAATAATCACGTCTCCCATTGGTTGAGGGCTTACTCCGTGCCAGGCTTTGTGATTTATGGGAATGACCTCATTCAATCCTCACCACACTCCTGTGCCATTGGGGTTCTCATTATCAGCATTTTACAGAAGGAGAAACTGAGTCTCAGAGAGGTTAAGGGACCGGCCCAAAGTCACACAGCCAGTATGTGGCAGAACCAGCATTCAGACCCAGGTCTGCCTGCCTGACTCCACAGCCCCGCCCCACGGCACTGCTTCTCCTGCCAGTACACGAGTGAAGGGTGCAGGTTTGACAGGTCATCTACTTATGAAGCATTCATTTTTCTCGTGATAATTACATAAAACACTTTTTATACTAAAGTGAGCAGATACTCCCAGGAATGAAAGTGAATATTTGTGCCAAGATTGAAATGCAACTTGAGACGCCGGAGATATTCCATATGCCAAGGTCAAGGCTTCAGGCTCAGCCCCCGACTCCCTGAACCGACCTCTTCTCAGACCTCTGCCTTTGGAGGGATGTTGACCAGGGAAGCTCTGCTGCAGGGCCAGCTTCTGTGCGGAACCTTCCTGGAGGCCAAGAAAGATGGCCTCTCCCCAGTTTGCCATCCCACTGAATTGCCTAGGAAGGTCATCGAGTTTCTCTGGGCTAAGGTTTCTAAATTCCCAACACATATATCAATCTAGGACTGGGGACTGAAAAATTGGAATTCTTAGGAATTCCTGAAGTCATGTTATTCTGTATTTTTCATAACTTTCTATATTTTTTTAATAAATAAGAAATAAACATTTAGTAGTAGTTACAAAGAACTGTAGGCTATAGCAAATATTCAAAACCAGGAAAATACCAGAGAACATTACTGGGTAGTATTTGGATAACAAAATGTTTAAACCTTCAACAGGATCAACTACACTACACAGAGCCATGTGTTGAAATTGCCAATTTAAGGACTTGTTTCTAAAACTTTTGACTTCTCAGAACATCATTCATAGGATTTGTATAAGATATACAAGTAAACAGGTTAATATTTTAATCTGTGAGAATGACTCACTGTTAACAACAAGTAGGGCCACGAATACGTTTTTTATTTGTTTGTTTGTGGTGGCTTGTGGGATCCTAGTTCCCCGACCAGGGATTGAACCCAGGCCCTCAGCAGTGAAAGCATGGGGTCCTAATCACTGGACCGCCAGGGAATTCCCACGAATACGTTTTTTACATGGCAACAGCTACAAAAAAAAATGACTGATTAGTTGTGATCACTTATCTCCTATGTACTTCGGTCCCAAGTTCCAGAAATGTCTACCTTAACCTTGGACTCTGTCAGCGTTTCATTCTTGTGCCGTGCTTTTTACTTGACATCAGTGTATTCCTTCAAACCAGGAATTCCTCGATGTTTATTGTTAAGCATTCGTTCTCACAGGAGAATTATAATAGTTTTTCCTGTTTTCCCAATTTTTTTTTTTTTTTTGCGGTACGCGGGCCTCTCACTGCTGTGGCCTCTCCCGTTGCGGAGCACAGGCTCCAGACGCGCAGGCTCAGCGGTCATGGCTCACGGGCCCAGCCGCTCCGCGGCATGTGGGATCTTCCCGGACCGGGGCAGGAACCCGTGTCCCCTGTATCAGCAGGCGGACTCTCAACCACTGCGCCACCAGGGAAGCCCCCAATTTCTTGACTGATTGTTCTTGGGATTCAGAAAAACACAAATTTCAGGACTTCCCTGGAAGTTTTGCATGCTGCGTGGTGCGGCCAAAAACAAAAAACACAAATTTCCTGAAAATGGTCGGGAAGGACTTCCTGCATCAAAATACTCTTCTGAGCTGAGTAGGGTTGGCAAGGCAAATATCCTGCAGAAATAATTCTCCTGTATAGCATAAAGCCCAGTCACTGAAGTTTCATGGTTTCAGGAACCTCAGAGTCAGAAGATCCAATTATGGATTCCAGCTCTGCCAGTTCCTGGTTGTGAGACCTTGGGCAAGTCACTTTACCTCTCTGAGCTTCAATCTAATGGATAGAATGCTACCTGCAAAATAACATGCTTGCTTTGTGAGGCAGTACTGAAGAAGGGTTAAAAGTGTGGCTTTGGAGTCAGACAGTCTGAGGTTTGAATCCACTGCTTACTACCTCTTTGATCTGGGGCAAGGTCTAACCACTCTGAGCCCCATTTTTTTCTCTTCTGTAAAATGGAAAAACTGATTGAACCCATTTCATAGGATTTTGGTGAGTTCAAATGAGATCACCTATAAAAACACTTAACACAGAACATGGTACATTGTGAATCCTTGATGCGTGTGGACCAGTATAGTTATTATCTGCTGTATCTACTACCTCACAGGGCAGTTGTGAGGATGAAAGGGAGGTTATATTGTGGAAGTGCTTTCTAAGCTGTGAAATGGTCATCCACACACTTCCCTTTCCTTCAGAGATGAGATGGCCAGAAGCTCCTGGCAGACATCAGTGGTTTCTCCCAGTAAGGAGCCCAAGAATACCTACCTGTACCCACAGAAGGTAGCTGTGTTGAGGAGGCAGTGTCACCATGGTTACCTGGGAAAGAAGGTTTAATTGCAATCGGGTAGGCAAACTCCAGCATCATCTGACTGTGGGCACACTTTGGGGAAAGCCAGTTTTCAGAAGGAAGCTTTGGAGAAAGGACAATATTCAACAGAGCCTGCCCACCATAGGTTTGTTTAATAGGGATCGAATCAAGAGAAGGGGGCGTGTAATAGAAGGTGGTGAGGGGCTGTTGGACTGTTGTCTGAAGCCCTCTTATTGGCTGAACTTAGGAAACAATTCTATAAGCCGGAACCAGTGCATCCTGCTCCTGCCATGTGTGCACTTATGATGCGCATTCATTCTTAGGCTGTGGACAAAACACGAATCAAAGGGCTCTCCAAAGATGATCTTGTGTAATCCTGACAGCAGCCCCATAAAGTAAATACTAGCATTACTCCCGTTCTGTAGCTGAGGGCTTGGAGTCTGGGAAAGTTAAGTCCATCGCCCAAAGTCACATAGCCTATATGTTGTGGAGTCAAGATTCAGACCAAGTCCAAACCCTTAGCCTCCGCCAGGCTTCCTCAACTCAGCGGGTGCCAGATGCTGAGCTTGAACAAGGAAGAAGGAAACACAGACGTATAGGATTTAGTGCCTCAAGTGGCCTCCTCTCTTGCCTTCTGTAACAACTCTCTCTCCCCATACTATGCCTACTTTTCTGGACACTGTTTCTTTGCTTCCAGGGATGTTTTTCTCTGCTTAGCCCTTAAGTCCAGGTTTTCTGGGCCCCATCCTTGGACTCTTTTCTTTTGTATAGGACGATGAGAGATCTTTATGTCCACAGTTTCAGCTGCCAGTCATCTCTCCTATTTTTAATTTTTTTTATTATATTTTTTTAATTCTTTGGCTGCATCATGCGATTTGTGGGATCTTAGTTCCCTGACCAGGGATCGAACCTGGGCCCTCGGCAGTGAAAGCGCAGAGTCCTAACCACTGGACCGCCAGGGAATTCCCCATCTCTCCTTCTAATCCAGACCGCCCCTCCGAGCACCAGCTCAATCCAGCCAACCGCCTCCTTGACATCCCCTCTGACGTTCCAGCCTCCCAACCAAATTCATCCTCACCCCCTTAATATGCCTCGCCTCCTGAGTTCCCCTTCCTCCTTACCATGGCCTCCTAGTTTCAAATACTGGTGTAGTGGTGAGGAACCCTAGAAGTCTTCCTAGATAAAGCCTCTTGAGTCAGTTCTTGGGGCTGAAGAGGGACTGTGGGGTGTGTGCTTTGAGAGCTGCCATGGGTTTGGCGGTGAACTTGGAGGGTAGAATGCATCGTTTAATCAGCTGTCTGCTAAGTGCCCGGCAGTGGGCCTGGTCTAATAGCAGGGGTGGAGGACACAATCATGAATGAAACAGACAGGATCCCTGGCTTCAGGGAGCTTTCAGAGAAGACGGACCTCAAGCAATCCTCCCCAAATACCAGCTCTTACAAACTGTGACAAGTATCATGAAGGAAACGTTCAAGGTGCTATGAAAGAACGTGGTAAATCTATATTGGGTGGGGGGAGGGGGTCAAAGGCCATTTGGAGAAAGTGACAATTACTATATTCCTGAGAACTGAGTTGAGGGAAGAGAATTCCACGTAGAAGCAACCGTAGGTACACACACAAAGACCCAGAGGTGGACAAGAATGCGGTGTGTTGGGAAAACTGAAAGGCAACTCGTGTCTATGGCTCTGAGTATGCTGGGGCATGTGGGCAAGACAAGACTGGCCTGGTTGGCTGGGGACGGTGGCAGGTGCCTTGTGGGCCATGGTCAGGAGCCTGGATTTTTTGGTTTAACATTTTATTTGGAAATAATTTTGAAGTTACAGAAAAATACGAAGGGCATCCGTATGTCCTCTACTCCAAACTCATCTGTTAACAATTACTTGTTCTCCCTCTATATGTAGTATATACACGTGACTTTTATTCTGAACTATTTGAGAATAAGTTGCATACATCTTGTTCTCTTACCCTTAAATTCTTAGAATTTCCTGCCCCAGTGCAGTACAGTTACCCACTTCACTAAATTTAACATTGATGCAATATGGTACCTAATTTACCATTCACTTTGTCAATTGTCTCAATAATATCCTTGATGTAGTATTTTCCCCTCTAGTCCAGAATCCAGGCTAGAAACGATGTATTGCATTAAATTGTCATTTCTCTTTAGTCTCCTTTAATCTGGAATAGTTAGCCTTTGTCTTTTATGACATTGACATGGTAGAAAAATGCCGTCTTCCCCTTTAATAGAATGTTCCTCATTTGAGCTTTGTCTACTGTTTCTTCATTATCATATATGGGTTAAGAATTCCCGGCCGGAAGACTGCATAAATGTTGTCGTATCCTTCTCAGTGTGACAGCAAGAGGCACACAATGTCTGTCTACTCCTTAGTGATTTTGTCTGATTTCTCCAATCTCTAGTTAAAATTTTTCCCTCATAACTGATAAGCCGTCAGGGAGATACATTACAACCATGCAGCTACCCTATTCCATAGATTATTAAGTAGATGAGATTGACTATCTCTTCATGATTCTTGCCTGAATCAGATCAGTCTTTATTACGATGGTTACAAAATGATGACTTCAACTCCAGGACTCCCTCCACTTGACATTCTTCTGCCTACTTATTTAATATTTATTATTAGTAGGGACTTTGAGATTTATATTATTTTCCAATAGTTTTATAGTTATTAACCTTGCTTATTTTGGTGCTCAAATTGCTCCAGATTTGGGCAGTGGGAGCCCCTTGAAACTAGAAGCCTGGTTTTTATCCCCACTTCAGTGGAGTAGCATGATTCTGTTTGCAAATATGACCACCTTTTATTGTGTGACAGTGTGTTGCAGGGGCACAGACATAGGGAGACCTGATGGGAAGCTCTTGTGTAGTTCAGGAGGGAAACGTGGCTTAGACTGGGGCGGTGACATATTGGATGGAGAGAATGGATGGACATTGGAGGAACTTTGATGGTAGAATCAGCAGGACTTAGCGGGTGCAGATGGGGGTTGAATGTGTGAGAGGTCAGAGAGGGAGAAGTCAGGAGTGACCGAAGTGGCTGCAGGGATGGTGGAGTCGTTTACTGACGTGGGAAAGACAAGCAGAGTGAGGGGGTCGGGTGGGATGGGTATTTTAGACAGTTGAGTTTGAGATGTCTTTGACATCTGAGCAAAGGAGTCAAGTAGACAATTGGATATATTGTTCTGGAGCTGATGAGAGAAGTCCAAACCAGAAGAAAATTTAGGACTGCCACAGATGGATGATTTCTGAATCCATGGTCCTGGATGAAATGCTGTGAGAGGGAAGTGTAGAGGAGAGAGAGGGATCAGGCAGGGGAATCCTGAGGGAGTTCACTGTTTAGAGGTCTGGAGGTGCGCGGCAGGAGATGGCAATGGACGGGTCTGTGGGGTCAGATCCCATGGAGCCTGGAATGTCAGGCCAAATCCTGAAGGCTCTGGGAAAGCATTGAAGGGTTCTGAGTAGGGAAGTGAGTGACAGGGAATGATTTGAGTTTTAGAAAGATCGTTCTGGGAGCCAAGCGGGGATGATTTGGAAGGTCATTACAGTAGCTAATGCTACGGTTCTTTCTAAAGTAAATCGGTTTCTCTTTTGCCACTGGAACTTGCTCAGATGGCCACCTGCACCTAAATGCCCCCTCCTTGTCCATCTGGGCACAAAAAAAGATGAACTGAATATCTGCCCCAGCTGCACTTATCAGTCCCAGGTAATGTGACAGCAAACCCCCATCTCCTTGCCTCATTTTGGCTGGAGGCTATTTTGGGGGGGCGGGGGGTTTGAACCTTTTGAGCCAGGCAAAGTGTAGGTGTGCAGGTGATGGTCTCTGAGGTTTGTGAGAGTCTGTTTAGGGACCGTGATCCTCTGACCCGGCCTGCTTTGAGTTTAGCGTGGTCTCTGTCCCCCGGGCAACTGCCCATTTAAACCTGTATGTCGTCCCCTCCCCACACCCACACATGCAGGGGGAGGTGGGTCGCGTCTGAAAGAACATCTCAGTGCATCCTCTCCTTAGCAGGGGTGGTGCTGTGCAGGGGACCTGCAGTTCTGCCCAAAGGGTGTCGGCACCTGTTTGGATGGAGACACAAACAACCAAAAGCGGACATTTTAAGAGGCCAGAGGGAGGGGCAGATGCTCTGGAAGCCCAGGAAAGGCAAGATTGTTTCTAGTTGGAGAAATCAGGAAAGGTCCCCTGAGAAGGTGGCATTTGAATCAGGCCTTGAGGGTAGAGGATTGTTCTGTGAAAAAGAGGAAATAAAAAAAATCAAGTCCTGCGTCCTCATATTTTATTGACATTGTCAACACAGTCGTTATTGGTTGCATAAACATCCTGTTAGGCAGATCCTCCATTGTTAGTTCTCCGACTGTTGGAATCATTCATACCAGGCCTCGTGACATTGGCTTGGGGCTTGGGGCTGGGCACTGGGGACAGAAGCAACTTGGGACCAAATGCAACTCAGGAATCAGTGCTTGAGCCCACCCACTCATTCTTCCATTCAGCAAGACCCACCACCTCCCAGGCCCGAGGCTACGACGACGATGAGGAGGACATGGTTCCTGTTCTGAAGATGTCACGTCTGCTAGAAAGGGAGCCACAAGTGGAGAGAATTTATTGTAGGGCACGGGTAGATGCTGCCGTAGAGGCACAGCGCGTACAAGAAGCGTGCTGACACAGAGAAAGGGGCTGAAGGGAGCTGAGGCCTCGGGAGCAGATGAGTATATCAGGCAGAGTGGGACAGCGAGAAGCAGGGGAGGTCTGAGGACACACGTCAGAGGACCAAGTTCACATGGAGCACAGCAACATACTTCTCTGTCCACAGGTCAGAAGGCACATCTCTCCTACTCAGGCTTCTGGGCATATTCATTTTTTCTGTTTTCTATTTCAAATATTTCCTTTCCCATTTTGGGGGTGGGGGAGTGTTTTATACTCTTTTCCAAAATCTCAACTTGCATGCTTAATTCATTTGTTTTATTTTTCTCTTGTTGACACTAAAAGTATTTAATGCTATTAATTATGCCTCTGCAGATAGCTCTGACTGTATCCTTTTTTAAAAATTATTATTATTTTCTAAATAGGTTGCTTTTTATCCTTGATTTACTTCTTGTCCTAAGGGTACTTTGAGATGTTATTTATGTTTTTCAATTTCTGAGTGGTGTGTTTTATGTTATTGTTAGTTCTACTGCATTTTGATCCGAGACTGACTTCTAGAATTCCCACTTTTCAAAATTTACCAAAATATTCTCTGTAGCTTAATATTTATTGAATTTTATCACTGTCCATGAAACTTGAAATGAAGGTACACTGTTTTCAGGGTCAAAAATTTATATGTTCATATCTTTTATGTCCTTATTTATTTTTTGATTATTTGTTTGGAAAACGTGTTAGGATATTTCCAATAAAAGTGTTTCTCATGTTTCTTCTTGTATTATGAAATATTTGATTGCATGGATCTTTGTTGTTATTTAACACATAAGAATTAAACCCCTTCACTGTGAAGTATACCTTTTATTTTTTTTTAATTTGATTTTACTTTTTATTGAAGTACAGTTGAGTTACAGTGTTTTGCAAGTATACCTTTAGAGAGTGAGGTCAAGAGCTCGCATTCTGGACTCAAGACAGCCTGGATTCACACCCCAGCTCCACCATCTCTCAGCTTAGATTCCTTATCTGCAAAATGGAGCTAGTAATGGTATTTCCAAGTTTGGGTTTTTTAAGCACAAGCTGTCTCTTCTCTTTGCTTGGCCCTGCAATTTTTTTTTAAAAAAAGGTATTTCCCTTGTCCCTTGTATAGTTGTTGGATTAAATGAGATGATGAATAGAAAGCATTTAGAATGCTGCTTGGCACAAGGTAAGTGCTCAATAAAGCCAGAATTCACTGCTACAATCACTGTTATGTTGCCTGGCTGACCATTCCTGGCATTCGAGACCTCTGTTGTGGAGAAAAGGTCTCTAGGAACCTCTTTCTTTTTTTCCATCCAGTAAACATTTGGTAAACAGAATGCTTCTTCGTGCAGAACTTTAGAAGACATTGTGGGGAATTCCCTGGCGGTCCAGTGGTTATGACTCCGCGCTTTCACTGCCAAGGGGCGAGTATTCAATCCCTGGTGGGGGAAACTAAGATCCTGCAAGCTGTGCCATGCAGCCGGGAGGCATTGTGGAAAACAGGAAGAAAAAAAAAAAGCTGACAACTTCCCAGCATGCAAATGCAGTGACACACTTTGGCTTTGATGATGGGATCACTGGGTGAGTGTCAGTGGCCTGCTGCCACTAATGTGGGGGTGGGGAGGGCAGGTAGGACGGGAGAAGAGGGGGAGGACCCAGCCTTCCCTGGATATTGTATTGAACACTATCCAGGATGAACACATCCCTTCCACCAGTGCTGTGAGCCAGAACGCTGTAGGATTCCTGTCAACAGCTTCCACCTGCAACCTTCAGATGCTTGCCCTCAATGCTGGAGCCACTTTCCCCATGGGAACTTGCATGTCACCATGCCCTCCCTCCCCCAAGGGGGCTTATAGCCAAAGACTGGTGTGAAGTACAAAAGCCCAGCTCCTTGGCCTGAAGTAGGACAAACTCTAAGGTGTTATTTATATCCCAGAGCTGCTAACACACTTGCTAACCTGCCTACCTCACTCCCTTACTGGTTTTTCCTGGGAACACTTCCTTAATACATCACTTGTACTTTATTTATTTATGTTGGCTGCGTTGGGTCTTCGTTGCTGCACGCGGGCTTTCTTTAGTTGCATCGAGCGGGGGCTACTCTTTGCTGCGGTGCGCAGGCTTCTCATTGTGGTGGCTTCTCTTGTAGCGCAGCATGGGCTCTAGGTACATGGGCTCCAGTACTTGTGGTACGTGGGCTCAGTACTTGTGGCACATGGGCTCAGTAGCTGTGGCTCGCGGGCTCTAGAGCATAGGCTCAGTAGTTGTGGTGCACGGGCCTAGTTGCTCCGCTGCATGGGGGATCGTCCCAGACCAGGGATCGAACCCATGTTCCCTGCACTGGCAAGCAGATTCTCAACCACTGCACCACCAGGGAAGCCCCCATCACTTGTACTTTAATCCTTGGCCCAGGTTAAGCTTCCGGGAGAATCTAACCTAAGATAAACTGCTTTGCTCCCTCCTAACAGGAGGAATTCGGATGTGGAGAGAACATAGTAGTCAGTTTTTGTCCCTTTGGTTGCAAGGGACATAAACCCCAAAGGTACTAGCTTAGAAAAAAGGGGGAGTGGTTAGAAGGATGCTGGGATATCTTAAGTAATCACAAGGAGGAAATGAGTGCACCTGGGCCATTAGAAGCATCTGGAATCAGGACACTCTCTACCCAACATATTTCTTCTTTTTGGCCACGCCACGTGGCCTGCGGGATCTTAGTTCCCTGACCAGGGATTGAACCCGTGCCCTTAGCAGTGAAAGTGTGGAGCCCTAACCACTGGACCAGGAAATTCCCCTTTCTCCAACTTTACTTATGCTTTTATTCATGTCTGCTTTATTCCCTGAGAGTTGTATTTCCAAATAGCTGGAAATGAGGCTGCAAAGAGCGTCTCCACCTCACTTTCCTCAGCTCTGCCCCTGGTTTGTCCAGCATGGTACCAAATGGCCACAATTGGGGATAAGGAGTCACCTAGTGCCCATGAATCTCTTCTATTCCTAGTGAAAGAGGGGCTGTGACCAGAAGGAAGGAGGGGTGCTGGACAAAAAACAAAACCAAAAAACTAGCCCACCACACAGTTCTTCTGATGAAGAATGAAGTTAAAAATGCATGGCTTACTTGTATACCCATGTTCACAGCAGCACTAGTCACAAACCAAAAGGTGAAAACAACTCAAATGTCCATCAACAGATGAATGTATAAACAAAATGTTGTATATACATACAATGGAATATTATTCAGCCTTAAAAAGGAAGGAAATTCTGATACATGCTACAACATGAAAGAACCTTGAAAACATTAGGCTAATGAAGTAAGTGAGACACAAAAGGACAAATATTTGTTATGATTCCATTTATATGAAGTACCTAGAATAGGCAAATTCATAGAGGTAAAAAGTAGAATAAAGGTTACCAGGGGATAGTGGGAAGGGGCATAGGGAGTTATTGTTTAATGAGAACAGAATTTCTGTTTGGGGTGATAAAAAAGAAGTTTCAAAATGGATAGCAGTGATGGTTGCAAAAGATTGTGTGAATATATTTCATGCTAATGAATTGTGCACTTCAAAAGGGTTAAAATGAGGTGTTAGGCAGGGTTCTCCAGAAACTGAACCAGTAGGATAGAGATATATATAAAGAGATTTATTATACGGAATTGGCTCGTGCAGTTATAGAGGCTGAGGAGTCCAGACTCAGGAGGGCTGATGGTGTAAGTTCCAGTCTGACTCTGGAAGAATCAAGGAAGAAAAAATATATGACACACATAAAACAAATAGCTAAATAATAGAAGTAGATTCTTTACCAGCAATCACACTAAATGTAAACCCTTCTATTAAAACACAGATCAGGACTTCCCTGGTGGCGTAGTGGCATCTGCCTGCCAATGCAGGGGACACAGATTTGAGCCCTGGTCCGGGAAGATCCCACATGCCACGAAGCCACGAAGCCCGTACACCACAACTACTGAGCCTTGTGCTCTAGAGCCCGTGAGCCACAACTACTGAGCCCACGTGCCGCAACTACTGAAGCCCACACGCCAAAAGCCCATGCTCCACAACAAGAGAAGCCACCGCAATGAGAAGCCAGCGCACCGCAATCAAGGGTAGCCCCTGCTCACGGCAACTAGAGAAAGCCCGCGCTCAGCAACGAAGACCCAACGCAGCCAAAGATAAATAAATAAATTTATAAATAAATACAGATCAGTAGCTTGGATTAAACAAACAAAAAAAACCCCTAAGGATCCATCTATATGCTCTCTACAAGAGACTCACTTTAGATATAAGAACACAGAGTCCTTTAGAAATAAGGACTCACTTTAGATGAAAGTAAAAGAATGGAAAAAAAGATATTCCATGCAAGTAGTAACCAAAACAGTGCTGGATTTGCTGTATTATTATTAGAAAACATAGACTTTAAATCAAAAAAAGGTAATAAGAGACAAATAAGGACATTATATATTAATGTTTTTTTAAAACAGGGTATTTATTTACTTATTCTTATTTATTTTTGGCTGCGTTGGGTCTTCATTGCTGTGCATGGGCTTTCTCTAGTTGCAGCAAGTGGGGGCCACTCTTCATTGCAGTGTGTGGGCTTCTCACTGTCGTGGCTTCTCTTGTTGCGGAGCATGGGCTCTAGGCACGGGCTTCAGTAGTTGTGGCACGTGGGTTCAGTAGTTGCGGCACACGGGCTTCAGTAGTTGTGGTGCAAGGGCTCAGTAGTTGTGGCTCGCGGGCTCCAGAGCGCAGGCTCAGTAGTTGTGGCGCACGGGCTTAGTTGCTCTGCAGCCTATGGGATCTTCCCGGACCAGGGCTTGAACCCATGTCCCCTGAATTGGCAGGCAGATTCTTAACCACTGTGCCACCAGGGAAGTGGTTAAGAGTTTTTAATTTCAGTTATTGTACTTTTAATTTTTAAAAGTTCTATTTGATTCTTTTCAAGTCTGCTTGGTCATTTGGTAGCGTTATTATTTCCTGCTCCCTGGCAGATATTTTAAGTCTATGTTTTATTTCTTTAAACATAATAATCAGAGGTATTTTATAATTTGGGTGTGATCATTCCGATATAGGAAATGTTTGCAGGTTGGTTTCTTCTTCTGGTTATTTCTCTGTATCCCTGGATATTTCTATCCGTATATTCTCCTTGAAAACTTATTTGGGGGAATTTGTATTTGCTTCTGCCAGTGCCCAAACACAGGCAATCGACAGCCAATTTAAATTTATAGCTTGATGTTTTTACTTTTGACCACACAAGTGAGGTGATTAGGAGCTACATATCCACCCCAGGGCTGGCTTGTCATCACAACTTCTCAGAAGTAGTTTCTTCTCCCAGCTCCTGGTTTACTCCTGTTCGATCACGGCAGGGGGTGTCTCTCCGTAAGCACTGGGCAGACGCAGGGCTTGAATTTCTGTTCTGTGAAGCATGCTAAAGTTCATCTAGTTTGGCAAATGCTTTCAGGGTAAAAGCAGTTTGTGTTCCAGTTCCTCTGTGGGTTCACACTTTCAGCTAAATTTTAGTCTGATAATTCCTTCTTCGTCCTTCAGTACTTTTAAGAAAATTTATAATTATTATTCCACATTTTTATTGTTTTCAGTGAATAGATTGCTCTGAATAGCCTGCCATATTTACCAGAAAGCGTTCTATGCTTTCAAGCTTCAAAAAATATTATTTATTTCTTATCTTCTTGCATTTCCTCTCTAGTTCTCTTTGTCTTGTGTACTTCAACCTGTTGAAAAGGTCTTTACTTTCATTTTAAAGGAGTTTTAAGAAAAGTCAGAGATAAAGTGCTTACAGACCACCATATTTAACCAGAAGTCTCCCATTAACGTCATTGTTATATCATTTTTGCAAATAAAATAATAAAATTCTAGAGGCTGGACGGGATGCTTCTCTCTGGTCCTGTCATCTGATGGCTAAATTTCAACTTGGGGGAAGGAAATAGTTGTTCCATAAGATGAGCCCTTTACTAGAGAGTAGATACCCTTCCCTCCCTCTGTTTTATCAGCCTCAGTCTTCCTTGCTGGACTGACTGCACACAGCACTGCTCGCACCACTCCTTCCCCCGCCCCTCACCATAATCAAGATTTGGGGGAATGAAGAATGCCTCCATGGTTTAGATTGAAAAGATTTCCCAAGTGATTCTGATATGACCTCATCATTAATTAGAGAATCACTGGGGTAGCTTACATAGGTGAGAGGAAGCTTTCTTGACTCTCACCTAAGTTAACTGAACCCTGTTATGTGCTCTGGTCACCCCTGTGTTTCTCTGATTGAAAAACTCCACCTGTAAATATTGATTTTCCCAAGACCCCAAGTCTGGTCCACCCCCCGCCTTTTCTATGTCAATTGATGGCGATTCCTTCCGTTGTTCAGGCCACAATCCTTAGAGTGATTCTTAATTCCTATCTTTATTTCATATCCCATTTCCAATTTGGGGGGAAACCTTTTGGGCTCTACCTTCAAAATATATCCAGAATCTGACCACTTTTCACCACTTACACCACCACCACCCTGGTCCAAACTACCCTCATCTCTTATACACTAGCATGCTTTTTTTTTTTTTTAACCAAGCTGCTTTTATTTTATTTTAATGTCTATTTATCTGGCTGCACAGGGTCTTAGTTGCAGCATGCAGGATCTTTAGTTGCGGCATGCAGGATCTAGTTCCCTGACCAGGGATGGAACCTAGCCCCCTGCATTGGGAGCACGGAGTCTTGACCACCAGGGAATTCCCTTATTTTATTTTTGGCCATGCCGCTCAGCTCACAGGATCTTATTTCCCCCGACCAGGGATGAACCTGGGCCCTTGGCAGCGCAAGGAGTGTGGAGTCCTAACAACTGGACCACCAGGAAATTCCCTAACATGCATTATTGCAATTACCTTTTAGCAGACTTCCTTGCTTCCATCCTTGCATATTTGATTGATTACCAACACAGCAGCCAGAGGGTTATTTTAAATATGTCACATAATGTCACTCTTCTGCCAGAAACCCTGCAATGGCTCCCTATTTCAAAGCAAAAGCCAAGCATACAAGACCCTGTAAGATCTGTACTCCCTGTCCCCTCAGTCGTTTCCCACCACTCTCCCTTCACTCACACGCTCCAGCCACAGTTTTCTCCTCGCCGTTTTTCACTAATACCAGTCAGATGTTCCCTCTTGCCTTGGATACTCTCCCAGATAGCCCACTGGCAAACCGTCTTGCCTCCTTCAGTTCTTTGTTCAGATCTCACTTTTGCACTGGTGTCCAACCTGGCCACCTCGTTAATGATGCAACCTGCTCCACCTTACCTTGCTCTACCTTTTTTTTTTTGGGGGGGGGGTGTTATTCATCTTTTTATTGTTAAATTGTAAGAGTTCATTATATATTATGACTCCAAGTCCCTTCAGATATATGAGTTCCAAACATTTTCTCCCATTCTGTAGGCTGTCTTTTCACTTTTTTTTTTTTTTTGGCCGGGCAGCACGTGGGATCTTAGTTCCCCGACCAGGGATCAAACCCGCACCCTCTGTGTTGGCAGCGCGGAGTCTTATTAACCACTAGACCGCCAGGGAAGTCCCCCCCTTGCTCTACTTTTTTTTTTCCCCACAGCCTTGTCCCATCTTCTAACACACTACGTAAGGTATGATCTCCCCTCGTTAGAATACAACCTCCAAGAAGGCAATAATCAGGTTTGCTCACTGAGCCCAAGCACCTAGACCAGTGTCTGGCACCCAGCAGGCGCTCAATAAATGTTCAATTTAAACATTAAATGCTTGTATTCCTCGCAATACTACTACCACCGAGAAGTACAACAATATCGGGTAGTTTTTGGTCTCCCACTACCTTCGCCCACACCTAGGAGAGCAGCTACTTCGAATTGGAAACACGGAATTTTCAGTTCACCAAAGCTCTTTCTCTGCTCAGCTTCTCGAAAGTGTATGTCCCAGACTCACGGTTTCCAACCTGGGCGAGGTCCCACTCCCCAGCCCCAGGGTCACGCCAGTGATTGTACCCGACTCATCAACCAACCAATCAAAAATCGCCGTTCTTTTTTTTCTCTTGCCCCAGTAAATGACTTCACTTTCCGATTGGTTGTGCCAAGAGGGACAGGACGAAGCAATTTTGGCAAGGGGGGGTTTTACTCTAGGGCGGTTGCCTAGGTCACCGCCCGGCTTTCCGGAAGCTGAGGAAAAATGGGCGGAGCGAGTACACCCCACCCTTATTCACGATCTGGCTTGGTATTGGTTCGCAGCTTGCGGGCCACGCCCCCAACCCGGACTCGCGCCGCGCCCCAACCGGTCCGCTGCTCCGGGCCGGGTTACGAGGAGATCCTGAAGGCTCCTCCCTGGGAAGGGGACCTCAAAAGCCAGGACACCTGAGCCCCGCCCCGAGTAATCGCCCCGGGCCGACGCAAGTAGAGGTGCCTCTGCCGGCAGGGACCCCTAAGATCACGTTCATTCATGCTACAGTGCGAGACCGTAGGTCTGGATCCAGGTCCAGTAAATTCCAAGAAACCTGGCCGGGGCCGACACCTCTTCTAAACCGCTGTTAAAAGAGGTTTTGGATTCTAGATGACCTCCAAGGAGCCTTCCCCGACTGACAGGCCCTATTCTTCATGGAAGTCTCTGGGCTCCGGCTTCCTCAAGTGTAAATGAATAGTGCCCCGCTATGGCACTCACTTGCTGTTTGGCCTTAGACAAGTTATATCCTATTTCTGGGCCTGTTTCCTCATCCTGGCATGAAGGCACTGGGCTAGATGTTCCCCAAGGTCCCTTCTAGTTATTCCTTCCTAGCTATGAAACAGACCAGGTAACATGTATAAAAGTTCTTCATAAATATTTGACCCGTTATATAAATTGTAAGCAATTTACGACGCTACCTTCTCATCCTCCTTACTTTCTGTACCCAGGAGTTCCAGGAACGGAGAACGAGTCTAGGGTGGCACCTAAAAATGAAATACGGACTGTCAACAGATACGGAAAAGGCTGACTGCCTGCCGCTCAGGAGATGATGCTGGAGAGGAGGTGGAATAATCTTTAACCCCCTCATTTTACAGAAGAAAAACCTTTTTTTTTTTTGTGGTACGCGGGCCTCTCACTGTTGTGGCCTCTCCAGTTGCAAAGCACAGTCATCCAGATGTGCAGGTTTAGCAGCCATGTCTCATGGGCCCAGCCGCTCCGCAGCACGTGGGATCCTCCCAGACCGGGGCACGAACCCGCATCCCCTGCATTGGCAGGCAGACTCCCAACCACTGCGCCACCAGGGAAGCCCAGAAGAAAAAGGTTTGAGAAGAGCTGAGTCAGGCTGCTAATGGGAAGAACCAGGTTTCCTGAATTGACTCCATGATTGGTCCCCTTACACTTTACAGTGCTGGCAAAGAGAAGGCATAACTGTGTTAAAACAGGTTAAAAAAATTGTTCACAGAAATAAAAGCAGACAATGTAATCTGGAGCACTTCCCACTTCCATTTACTTAGGATTCCTCTCCTCCTGACATTTGGGGTGACTAACAAAGAAGAAATAGAGCAATAAAAAATAAAACAGAAGCAAGTTATTTCCCTCTTCTGCTTTTCCTGTCACCTTTGTCTCCTTGGAAGAGCTTCTCAACTTCTAATGTTCCAAACCCACCTTTGTAAGACTCTTCAGTGGTCACCCACCCTCCTTCCAAAAACAAGGGGAAAAAAAAAAAAAGCCAACTAAAACCAAAACCAAAGTAGGCCATTTATACAGAATGTCCAGCCTAGGCAAATCTACAGAGACAGAAAGTACATTAGTGGTTGCCTAGAGTGGAGGGGGTGGGAGGTGGGAGGGGTGGGAGTGAAAGGGCAGGGGGGAGATTGGGAAGGGGGCGGACAAGAAGTGACCCCCATAGATAGGATGTTTATTTGGGGAGTGCTGAAATGTTCTAAAATTATGGCGATGGTTGCACAACCCTGTGATTGGACTAAAATTCCCAGAATTGTCCCCTTTAAGTATATACAGTGTGTGAATTCTACCTCAACTAAGCTGTTAAAACAAAAGAGGCATACAAAAAGCAAAACTAAAACCAACCAACGTGTGCCTTTGCTTCTTCCCTAGGTTCTGCGTGTTTAATCCTCTCACTCTTAGGGGATCTGGGCCATCTGGCCCTGCAGATGTTTCCTGAATCTCCAAAATGTGTCACCTCCAGGGTTGCCTGCCTCCTGCTCTTGCCACCCCTTCACATTCTGCAAGGCTCCATGTAATAGAAGGAAGCATGCTAGTTCCCCTGCCCGCCTGCTCACCCCCTCCTCTGCCACCTCATTTCTTGGCCACTCTGGACGGCGCTGGGATAAAGAAAGGAAGGACAGACAAGGCAGAATAGAGGTGAGTCTTGCAGGAGATTGGAGAAGTGAGAAACGATCTAGGGCAAAATGAGAAGAAACGAAAGGGAATGTTGAGAAGGAAAAGAATCAACTTCACTTTTTGTGTTTTCTTTTCCCCTTCCTGGAATACTTCAAGGATAGCAGATGGCACCTGAATCACTTTCCTTGGTCTAGGTTGTCTTCTTTCTCGAGTTCTTGAAGGAAGCAGCAGACAGGCAGTTGTTACACATCTGCTTCCTGTCAGTCTTTCACATGAAAGCTCACCTTCTTAAAGAAGTCCCCGCCCAGCCTCCTTCTCCAAAACTACAACAACTTCCCTGACCCTGACACTTCCTAGCCCCCTTCCCAATTTGTTATTTTGCTTTTCTGTCTTCCTTAAAATTTAACCTCTGTGAGGGCAGGACTTTTTTTTTATCTGTTTGAGTCCCTGGGTCTGGCCCAATGTCCTCCTCAGTCTCAAATTTTTTTTTTTTTTCTTTTAAAAAATTGAGCTAAGGGACTTCCCTGGCGGTCCAGTGGTTAAGACTCCACGCTTCCAATGCAGGGGGCACGGGTTCAATCCCTGGTTGGGGAACTAAGATCCCACATGCCGTGGTGCAGCCAAAAAAAAGAAGAAAAAGAAGAAAGAAAGAAAGAAAAAAAAATTGAGTTAAAATACACACAACATAAAATTTACCATCTTAACCATTCTGAAATGTGCAGTTCTTTGGTATGAAATAGAGCCTCAGATGTTTGGAAGGAGCACAGTGCTAAGCTCAGAAGCCCTGGAATCAACCCACGTGGACGTAGCTCCTGGCCAGCCTGTTACTATGTGGCCTTAAGTGAGTTACTCAGGCATTAGAGTCTCGGCCTTCTCTCTGTGAAGAGGAGATACTCACAGTATTGATGCCATGGCCCTGGAGAGGCTGGAAGGCCATGGGTGTGTAGCAAGGGGCAGTGCTTGGCTCAGAGGGAGCCTCGGTACATGTGAACCATTGTTATTCTAGAGCTTGGAATTCAGAATCAGAATCAGGTTGGCTTTCACTCACAGGTCACACGGATACAGCTCGGTCCTAGATGTAGCTTTAGCTGGATCCTGAGCAGAGCCTCCAGGTTGAGGGGTCTGTGAAGTGCTCCTGGCTTTCAGGACTGAGTAAGCCTCTGCTCTCTCTTCTCTGGGGCTGCCTCTCCATTCCTCTGGGGCTTGGGGGAGCAAGGGGTGCTGCTTCCAGCCATGGGACTGCACTGAAACTCGGTATTTATTGCTTGTCTGGGGTACCTCCTTACAGCACCTACCTCCTTAGCCATTCCCACGTGTGTGCTATGTGCAGGGCACTGTAATGGTTGCTAGGGCAGTGCAAAGATAGATCCAATTTGGACCCCATCCTCGAAGATCTTACAGTTCAACCACGAGGATAAGACATGTGTGACTGGGCCATTTATCAAGCTGATAATTATTTATTGACTGCCTACCATGTGCAAGATGCTGTATAAGACACTGATTCAGGCACGGCCACAGAAATCCAGGGGAGGGAGAAATGATGGTGGTTTAGTCATACTCATCTAACCTAGTGCCTGGCTTCCAGAAATGCTGATGAGACGATGGGGTTGGTTGGATGTTTGGTTGTCAGGGAAGGTTTCACAGAATAGGAGAACAAGTCGAGGACACTGCTGAATAGAATCTACTCACTGGAGAAGATACTGCAAAGATATGGTCCTCTGGTTCATCTGAGAGGCTGTGAGGCAATCTAGCTGATGTGAGGGTTCCTGTAGGGCAAGTGGAAAATTCAAATGGAAATGGGGTCCAAGAAAGAAAAGGAAAAGCATGAAGGATGCTGAGAGCTTACTCTCTCTGTTGTCTTTACACAAAGGTCCCTCTGGGTTTACTTTCCATTTGAGTCCTTTTGATAGAAACCCAGGAGCCAAAACCTACTTCTCTATTCTAGGAAAAACATCAGTGCAAGCACAACAGCTGATCCTCAGGCTCAGAGACAGGGAGGATTCTGGAGTGGATGGGACTAGGGTGAACTGGGAAACACAGCCCTATCTAAAAGGGGGCAGCCACTGCTCAGTTCAAACTAGATGCTGGAGGCAAAAACCTCGGCCTGCTGTTTCCAGCTCTTTTGATGGATCGGAAGCTGGAAACCTGTTTGGTTTTTTCTTTAATGGGATCTCCCAATGTTAAATATCAACTCAAATTTTGTTAATTTTATTTCTTTTTTGGTCGTGCCACGTGGCACGTGGGATCCTAGTTCCCCAGCCAGGGTTAGAAACTGTGCCCCCTGCATTGGAAGCACGGAGTCTTAACTACTGGACCGCCAGGGAAGTCCCAACTTGAATTTTGAAAAGAAACTCTGCGACCATTGAAACACATTTTCCAACTGTAGCTATCAGTCTATAACCTCTATTTAGGGAACCAAGAGAGATGAGGTTAGAAAGATGGGCTGAAGTGAAGTTTCAAATGGCCTTGAATGCCATGCTTAGAGAGGTCTGACTTGAGCCTATAGACAACTTCAGTTTGATAGACTAAAAGGGTTGTTTGAACAGGGGAGTGGCTTGATGCAAGGGTTTGGGGGCAACTGGAGTAAAGTGGGGAGGTGTGGCATATGAAATAACAGGGGAAGCAGTCAGGATTGAAGGTTACTGCAACAACGCAGGTTTGCAGCAATGAAAGCTGAAAGATGGTGGCAGTGGGACTGGAAAGATAGGTTGGGGGAAAAAAAAAAAGACAAAGACTAACAAGATGATAAGGAAAAGATGGGGGAAGTAGAGGGGGTGGCAGGAGAAAAGATAACTGGGAGTTCCAACTCGACTTGGAATGAACCAGCTCTCTCGCAAAGAGAAAAGGCCAACCAGCTTGGTTTCAGGCCTGCTGAGTTGAAAGAAGTTAGCCTGATGCTAACCCACCACCCGAATGCTGAGCCGGTAATGAGTCCGCGGGCCAGAGCACCGCGGCGCGGTCCTGGCTCCGCTCCTGGCCCCCTGAGGGTCTGGGACAAGCCCGTTTATAAATTGACTTTATAAATCAGTTGCCTACAAAATGGGGGTGATGCCGCCGGCTTCTCAGGTAGGTTGTGGGCGTTAAGCAGGAGGCGAACGGGGCCGCACTTGGGAGCGGGGAGGAACGAGCGAGCGCAGTCTTACCCCGGGCTCTGGAACGTTCGAGGTCTCCGGGAGGGGCCGGCGAGGGCCCCGGCGGGCGACCGGGCTGCTGGCCCTTCCAGGAGAAACAGCCGCCCGCCCCGCGCCTCCCCGGACCAGCCTGCGGTGGAAAGACCACAAGCCTCCGGGGCGGCCAAGTTCAGGGGCACCACCCCCTACTCCCCGCACCCCGGTGGGCCCCTGGTCTGCGCGGGCCGGCCCCCCCTCCTCCCCAGCTCAGTCCCCGTTTTCTGGAGCCCTGCCCTTCCTCCCGTCCGCAGCTCATCCTCCCCGCGGGGAGGCCCAGGCCGAGGCCCGGTCCGAGCGCCGCAGCCCGCAGCCAGCCCGCCCGATTCCCGAGTCCCGAGTCCCGACACGGCCGGAAGCGCATTTTCCTCCCGCCCCCAGCGCGGCCGCTCTAGGAACCCGGGGTGCGGGCTTCTCAGTGGGAATAACCCCTTCGGCCCCGGCAAGTGAAATCGGCTTCTGGAGGAATTGGTACACTTGCTCCCTGAGGAGGGTTGAGTTGCCTGGTGCTCACTCCGGGGGACGTTTTGATGATTCTGGTGCCTAGATCAGGAGGGCGAAGCCCAACTGCCTCGGTTTCTATCCCAGCTCGGCTGAGGTCATTTCACCTCTCTGAGCCTTGGCTTTCTTACCTGCAAACATAACCAAGCTAGCTCAAAGGCTTGCTGTAAGGATTCAATGAATTAATACATGTAAGCACTTAAAAGTGTGCTTGACACATAATAAGTGCTCAATAAACGCTAGCCAACGTCATTATTATTGCTATTATTACTGCTGTCTTTTTTAAAAGGTCTGTCGGTAGAGGGTCAGTTTTGTGACACAAGAATAAGGAACACGGTAGAGACAATAGTAAGGGCTGCTATTGATTGAGGACCTTATTGCTAGGTTACTTACAGACCTTATCTCTATGGCCTTAGGGCAATTCTGTGAAGGGAGTATTATTCTTTGTCCCATTTTATAGGTAACTGAGTGTATGTCAGAGTCTGATTTGAACTCAGATCCCTCTGGTTCCAGGGCACATGCTCTTCTTCTCCTCCACACTGCGTCTCTGATATTGAAAACTTTTTCTGGGAATTCCAAACTAAAGCATCAAAACAGACATGGATGTCTAGTTAGTCCAGAGCTGAGGAGGCTGTGCAAAATCACCTAATTCCTCCAACGGGACAAAAGTCAATAATGAAGGGAACTGCCCCGGGATGGACACCATCCTTGCCTAAAGAAAAGGATCTTGTGACCTTAAAAAGGAGCAAGTTGCACAGATCCCCCTGGAGGTCCACTGCAGTGGGTACGATTCCTGGTGCCGGAACTAAGATCCCGCATGCCATGTGGTGCGGCCAAAAAATAGGAGAAAAAAAAAGCAAGTTGTAGACGTCCAAAGAGAGAAAGGCGTTGAGCATACATTTTAAGGATAAATTAAAACCATGTTTTTATGTGCAAAAACAATTACCATCCAGCCCGCCCTTTCACACACCCTGTGGAAACCTCAGGGGCCAGTTTGACTGGCCGTTTCTTCCTGCTTCAACTCCTCAGAGTCCCTCTGGGCAGTTTTCACTGGGCTCTAGCACTTAGTACTACTAAAGGTCCTTAGAGTGTGTGGAAGCCTGGAGGACGTGGGCGGCTGTTCTTTCTTCCTTTCATTCTCTAGGGATTTAGCAACTAGACAGGCATGCAGGAGAGCAGCCCAGGAGAGGGTGGGCCTGGAAGCTGTGAGTGAAAGGGGTGAGAGGCAATGGGAGATGAGGAACTGGAGTTGGTGGGCACCAACTTTCTTCCCCTCCTCCTCCCCATGTCCTTAGGCACCCCGCTCCCTCTGCCTGGTTGAACCTTTGAGAGGGCTAGACATTGTCCATCTTGTCGCTTCTGCAAGAAAGAGTGGGGCTTTCCCAGGATCACTCCACAAGTTAATGGTTTAGTCAGGACTGCTTAGGACATGAATACCTCATTTAATGTACCCAAGGCAGGAAAAGGAGCATGAGGCCACACTGGTTCAAAGACCATACACACTTTCTCCAGTAAGGAAAACCATGTCCATACAATACAGGGGAGATGTTTTCTAATAATTTTTCCTTTTCACTTCTTTTTTTTCTTTTTTTTTTTGCGGTACGTGGGCCTCTCACTCTTATGGCCTCTCCCGTTGCGGAGCACAGGCTCCGGACGCGCAGGCTCAGCGGCCATGGCTCACGGGCCCAGCTGCTCCGTGACATGTGGGATCTTCCCGGACCCGCGTCCCCTGCATCAGCAGGCGGACTCTCAACCACTGCGCCACCAGGGAAGCCCTCACTTCTTTTCATAGTTTGAAAAAAAAATTCAAATGGTATAAAAAGATAAAAGTGCAAAGCCAGCCAGCCTCCTGCCTCTGGCTGCCCCATCCCCTATCAACACCTGCTGAGGTGAGCATGTTACCAATTTCTTATGTATCTTTCTAGAGATACTTTACGCATATGCGAGCATCTCCTTTTAGAAAAACATAAAAATGATAGCACACTGTAGATACTTGCTTTTCCCCTGGCTTTTTTCACATAGCAACATTTTTTTAAAATAAATTTTAAAATTTTATTTATTTATTGTTTCTGGCTGCATTGAGTCTTCGTTGCTGCGCGCGGGCTTTTTTCTCTGGTTGTGGCGAGTAGGGGCTACTCTTCGTTGCGGTTCGTGGGCTTCTCATTGTGGTGGCTTCTCTTGTTGCGGAGCACGCTCTAGGCGTGTGGGCTTCAGCAGTTATGGCACATGGGCTCAGTAGTTGTGGCGCATGGGCTTAGCTGCTCTGCAGCATACGGGATCTTCCTGGACCAGGGATCAAACCCGTGTCCCCTGCACTGGTAGTCGGATTCTCAACCACTGCGCCACCAAGAAGCCCTCACATAGCAACATATTTTGGAGAATGTTTCGAGTCAGTTTGTACATAACTAGTTCATTTATTTTCACAGCTGCTGAGTATACCATTGTATGGATATGCCATAATTTATTTAATCAGTTCCCCTATTGGTGGACGTGTAGATTATTCACAGTCTTTTGCTATAAAAACAACATTTCAGTGCGTGTGATTGTGCATACGTCTTTGTGTGCACGTGTCACCAAGCCTGTAGGATCTAGAAATGGAATTGTTGGGTCAAAGGGTGTGGGCGTTTTGAATTTTGATCAGTGTAGCAAATTTCTCCTTCCTCCAAAGAGGCAGTGCAGATGTATCCTCTTATTAATCATGTTTGAGAGTGTCTGTTTCTCCACAAAGTATAGAATCAGACTATTCATATTTGATAACTTCTTAGGTTAAAAACAGTGTTTCATGGTTGTTTTTATTTGCATTACGAGGGTTTTTTCTTTTATAAATGTATTTATTTAATCTATTTATTTCTGGCTGCGTTGGGCCTTTGTTGCTGCACGCGGGCTTTCTCTAGTTGCGGCGAGTGGGGTCTAGTCTTCGTTGCGGTGCACGTGCTTCTCATTGTGGTGGCTTCTCTTGTTGCGGAGCACGGGCTCTAGGTGAGCAGGCTTGAGTAGTTGTGGCACGCAGGCTCAGTAGTTGTGGCTCACAGGCTTAGTTGCTCTGTGGCATGTAGGATCTTCCCGGACCAGGGATCGAACCTATGTCCTCTGCATTGGCAGGAGGATTCTTAACCACTGTGCCACCAGGAAAGTCCCTGAGGTTTGTTTTATAACCAACACTGGTGAGAGAAAATTGAAAGCTGACATTGGAGGTGTGAGATTTTAAGAAAGCATCATGCTGCTTTGAACTAAGTCACGTCTGATCTGATTTGGACGAAGAAAATGAGAAAATTTGCCAATGAGCTCTAAGCCACCTGACTCCTTGGAGAAGAGGTACAAAAGACAGACAAATGAAATCACGATTTTCAAAAGAGGGGAAAGATATCAGTAACACAAACCAACGGCCAGGAATCTTGATGTTTAACTCAGCTAGAATTCTAAACCAGACCATCAAATGGATGATTTTTGAGTACAATTGAATGGTGTAGGGAAGAGGAAGGACACTGAGTCCTATCAGACTGCAATAATCACAGCTTTTACCTAACATGGTGACCTTGGGCAAGCTACTTCATATATCTCTGAACTTCCACTTCTTCAGCATAAAATAGGGGCAGTAATAGCCATGGGCCAGAGTTATGGCAAAAACTAAAATAACTCATGGAAAATGCTTGGCACAAAAGATATCAGTGGGAGTTCCCTGGTGGTCCAGTGGTTAGGACTTGCGGCTTTCACTGCCGTGGGCCTGGGTTCAATCTCTGGTCCAGGAACTAAGATCCCACAAGCTGCACCGTGTGGCTGGAAAAAAAAAAAAAAAAGATATTAGTTAAAGTGGAAGGAAGGAGGTCAAACCTGAGCCCTCTGAGGTTATAGGCCCTAGACATCTGAGAAAAGGGGAAGAAAGCTGGACAGATGATCTGGAGATAGAACAGCTGTAAGCCAGAGCAGCTTGATCGCCCCTGTAAAAGGCAGTATTTTCCAAATCTAGTGATCAGATCTCAAGGGTGAAAAGCCAGACAAACAAAACCTCCAAATACTATCCCCCTTAAAGCTTGAAACAAAACCATCTTCTTATCAGTTGGGTATTTCTAGGGCCACCAATGTTTCATTCTTTGTGAATGGCCCCTGGAGACGACAAGGAAGAGGTACTGTGTATCTAATCTGTCAACCCCCAAAAAAGCCTAAAGATGCATGTTGTAGTTACTCCCCTTATTGGGATTATGAGTGGGATGCGTAATTTGTAATAGTGTCTTTAAACCCGGCTGCGTTTATGGCAGCCATGCTGCTCATCACGCCCCGTCGGAGCTGTGTTTGCCATCTGTCTCTGTGTTGGACTGGATCCAGAATTGGATCCAGATTAGGGTTGAAGACATGGCCCTCGGCATCTCAAAATGTCATCTTGATGAGGACTCACCGGAGAACTTTCTCCCAAACCTCACGTGAGTTTTGTAACCAATCTTTGCTTCAGCCTCTAGAAAGCACAGCAAATCTGTAACCCGCTTTTAGTAGTTATAAACAGAGCTTTATACATATGTATTGTATACCAACCCTGGATCCATGTTATCATTTCACCCCTTATTTTCCCTTTGCCATTTTATTTTTTATCTTGATCATGATACCCTACTACTGCTACTGTCAGTAATTATGGCCAGCGTCTTAGCGGCTGTGAGGCTTACTAGATGCCAGGCACCTGTTGCAATGCTTCAAGTCTTTGTTGAAACCAAGCAAGGTACAAATAAATAAAGAAACAAACACAACTGCCAGGTTCCCTCATCTCCCTTATGGTACCAACTTAAAGGGGTCGTTTTAATATCTGAGGACATAAATCTTAGAGAAAGGCTGCATATCTTTGACTTCATAGTTCTGCTTATGAAGCTGTATTTGGAAATAAACAGACCTACAAAGCAAAACAAGAACCTCTCAGCAGTCAGAAGGCATCAGTCAGGGAATTCCCTGGTGGTCCAGTGGTTAGGACTCTGTGCTTCCACGGCAGGGGTCCTGGGTTTGAACCCTGGTCAGGGAGCTAAGATCCCGCAAGCTGCTCACTGTGGCCAAAAAAAGAAAAAGAAAAATGAGTCAAATTGAAGGAAACATATCAAATAAATAATAGTACAGTGGGTACCCAGATGTGGCAAAGGTGTTAAGTAGAACTTAGGAATCCCTGAGGTCAGACCCCCAGACAAAGGTGAGGGCAGTTATCTAGGAGACACTGTAGTCAGGGAAGGAAGAGGAAGGATTTAGCTGGATTTCGAAGGAGAGAAGCTCCAGTCTTAAAGCTGGGAAATCCAAGACTTCACAGTTGATCTGTGGCCTAGAACATGTTATCTGACTTGTTTGCAGTCCCATTCCCTTGTGAGTAAAAAGAGGATGATAATACTTGCCTCTCAAAGGTAGAAACAAATGCCTTCATGTGAATGAAAGTATAAGTTGTAAAATGCTTACTCAATGTGAGCTACTGTCAGGGCCTAGATTTACATTGGCTGGTATTTGATCAGGACCCTGCAGACAGACCAGACTCAGCTATGTGGACAGGAGGAGGGGAAGTGCTTTAGAGCATAGGGAGGGAGTCAGGGTTTGGTGAAAGGCCCAGAAGCAGGACAGCCCTTACTCTGTCAGGGGATGGGTGGGGTGGAGCCCTTGGTACGTGGGAGGGTGGGGATTACCTGTGAGGGAGGCAGAAAGGCTGCGTTCAGATAGGGCCAGGCCCTTCGGGGGTTTGAACTTCACTGTTCTACAGGCACAGTTCTAGGTTCCTTGGGGGATGTCAATGGTGGAATCAGGCTTCAAACTTTTGAGAGCTTCCCGATTTTTTAAAAAGAATTTTAATGTGTGTGACAATATAATACTCTCCTCCATCTGCCTTCAACCTTCTTTCCCTTGCTTAGGCCCCAATAGAGCATTTGTTCCCAGGGCTGATGGGAACCTCTCCAGAAGGTTAGTCCATGTGTCACATATGGATAGGAAATCAGTTGAATCGACCTAATTTGACTCGGATTAGTACAAACCTGAAAAGGAAATCAACTTTTTTTTTAATCCCACAATCGCCACTCCTAACCTTCCATTTAAAAAGTGGTTGTGGGCTTCCCTGGTGGCGCAGTGGTTGGGAGTCCGCCTGCCGATGCAGGGGACGCGGGTTCGTGCCCCGGTCCGGGGGGATCTCACGTGCCGTGGAGCGGCTGGGCCCGTGAGCCATGGCCGCTGGGCCTGCGCGTCCGGAGCCTGCGCTCTTCCGCAACGGGAAAGGCCACAACAGGGAGAGGCCCGCGTACCACAAAAGAAAAAAAAAAAAAAAGTGGTTGTTTTTTTTTTTCTCTAAATTGGAAATCATCAAACAGAACAAAAGATTACAAAGCTAAGTCTTGCTCTTACTTCAGATTCTCACTTCTCCTCCCCAGAAGTAACTCTTTCCAGGTACTTATGCAAACTCCCCAGAATAGTCAAGATATACACAAAAGTTATTCACAGAGTCGGACTCTTGCGGTTGGAGAACATCTGAGCGACCATGTCATTTTTCAGAGGTGGTAACTGAGGCCCTGAAAGCTTAGCGACTAGAGTTAGTTCAGATCATACCTTAATGGTTTCAAAACAGTATACAAAGATTTCATTTCTCTTCATTTGTATTATATATATATATAATATACACATATATATATAATATACACATTTACTTAATATATAAGTTAATTTTATTTATACAATGATATATGTGGTCTTCAGTAGCTTAATCAAAGTTATTTTAACTTTATAAAAATAGAAAAGTTCCGTAATTTCCAAAAATTAAAAAAACAAACAAACCATCTCTGTTGAGGATGAGGACCATGGAGTCATTCTGAGGGCAAACACTGCAGTGCCTTTGGGGAGACCCATGGGCACCAGATGGGTGGGGAGAAGTAAAGGACACTGGAAGCAGGACAGCTGGCTGGAAAGTCACTGTGGTAATTCAGGAATGAGAACCAGGGGGCTGCAGTGGCCTGGGGCAGGCGGATGGAAGAGCTGGATGGACTCAGCAGGGGTGCCATAGGCCTGAGGACCTACTGGCTAAGGGGTACAGAAGATGGACCCCCCCAGGCTTGGTATCGTGTAGGGAAAAGGAGCCGGTGAATCTGGGATGAGGGCGAAGTGGACGGGTCTGTTCGGCAGATGGAGAGAAAGAGCTAAGGCTTTGAGGATGGGGCAGAGCTGGGCAGCTAACAGCTAAGGATTTGGAACTGACCACATGCAACAGGAGATTTCTGAGGAAGAGAATGTAAAGGAAGGACTTGGTTCTGAGCTCAGGGGACACGGTGGTCGGGAGGCACCAGGAGGGAAGGACTTGTTGTGACAAAGCCTTAGGAGCCACCGTTGGCACCTGAACAGTTCCTGAGTCTGGAATCTCAGACTCTCAGAGGTGGAAGGGACCTCCAGGTCCCCAGACCCAGCTCTTGTCCCGCATTTGAGAACCACGTTCCTGAATAGCAGCTCCCAATATTCCCTGTGGGCACGCACATCTCCGCGGAAGAAGGCCCCATCCGTTCCTGGTGGCAGCATCTGGCAGCCTTTCTGCCTGTGGTTAGACAGCTGTCCTGGTGACAAGGTGCTTGGGGTGGTGAGGTGAGTGGCCTCCTCCAGCTTCACCTTCCCAGTCCTTGCATCCTGCCCTGAGAGCGTCCCCATCCATACAGCAGGGGATTGGAATGTCTAGTCGTGGCCCCAAGTCCTCCCAGATTACTCAGGACATTACCCAGATTTCCAGACTCCTGGCTCTCCTGCCCACCAGGCTGAGGGCTGTGCCCTCTGATGAGGAAGACTGAGGCAGACGTGGCTAGAGTTGGTCAGCTCCAAATTCTTGCATCATCTCATTTAACCCTCCCGTCCCTTGGAAACCAAGGCTCATCCTCTTTCCAAAGAAGAGGAAGTTAAATCTCCAAGAGACAAAGTGACTTGCCCAAGATCATACTGGCAGTGAGGATGGAGCAGGGTTTGGATCAGGATCTACCTCCAGGACCTCACTGCTCTCAAAGCAACCTGGGCCTCGGGGCACAAGGCCCTGTATTAAGGGGCCATGTGGGAGGCTCGTGAGCTGTGACCAAGAAGAACATGGCAGTGGGTTGTCCATGAAAGGCAGGGAGTCAATCCAATCCTCATCCTTCCAGGAATTCCCCTGCCAGGAGGGTCTCCTTCACGACCACTGTGCCAGCTGACTATAGGCAACAGGACAGCACACTGTCGTCTATAGTCAGAGCGCCCTTTGCCTCCCTAGAAGCAGGACAGGAAACTTTCTGGAAAATGGCTTGGCCCATCCGGAGTGCCCTGCCCTTCCCAATTCCTCTCTCCAGCTTGTGGAGCAAGATGAGGAGAGAATGGTGGGGCTGAGAGGCTTACCCTGTGGTCTCAGAAATGCACGCGCGCACACACACACACACACACACACACACACACACACACAGAGCCAACCTGAGCCCTGATGGTTCTGAAGTCAGCATGCCTGGGTTTGAATCCATCTCTGTCACTAGTAAGCTGTGTACAAGTGACTTACTCTATCCTCAAATAATAATAATATTGGTTTCATGAGTTGTTTTGAAGGTTCATGGAGTTACTACATGTAAACCCTTGGAACAGTGCCCAGCATATAGTGAATAATGAAAGGAACTACGTCAGCAGACATGATCCTATTTATACTCTGAACCTGGTAGACACAGATCAAGGGGTACAGAATCAATAGCTACAGTTAAGTGGGTGCTGGAGCATCAACAGTGAAAGATGATTAACATACTGAAACCACCTTTCAGCCTCACGGTTGGGGAATACAAGAGGAGTGACAAGGATTGTGACAAGCTGGAAAGCCCGTGCCCCTCTAAAGAAGGAAGCTACCGCCCAGCCAGTTGTTGCCATGTGAAAATTTGGGTGATGTTGCCACATCTTTGGATTTTCCAAAATTTGAATTTTTATGTGAAATGTACCAATTTTTAAATGTGGCAATTAATTCAGTTTTTAAAAAACCCCAAAACCTTGTAGGCCAAATTCAACTCTCCTGTGAGCCTCCAGGGCACAGCTTTCCTGTCGACTTACTGCCCCACGGCCAGGTCAGGCTTTTGCAGCCCTGGGAGGGCAGAAGAGAGCCTTGAGGGCCGGATCTGCCCACAAGCCTCTCTGATCCCAAGTCGGCCTCCTTCTCACCTGTCCCTCCGAGCAAAGGGGAGAGTGGGGATGTCTGGGAATGAATGTGATCGTGCAGTGGAGGCTCTGCCCAACTCTACCCCATCTGTCCAGCCTAGGGATTAATCCAGAAACAGATGGAAGAGGCAGAAGGATGACTTCATTCCACGCACTGAGCACCTACTACCTGCCATTACTGTTCTAGGTGCAGTGGAGACAGCAGTGATTACAAGAGGCCAGGCCCCTGCCCTGATGGAGCAGATCTTAACCCCTGTGTGTGCGGGAGGGGAAGGCAGTGCCAGAGGTGATGCGTGCTTTGAGAAACAGAGCAGGGGAAGGGGGGCCAGGAGGAGCAAAGGCCCTGAGGCTTGACTGAGGTGTCAAAGGTGACAGAAGCCAAGGATAAGATGGAGATATGCCTGCTAGGGAAGGTGGAAGGAGACAGCTCTGATAAGGAGCAGAGGCAGGGCCAGCAGGGCCTCTTCTGCTGGTCACACTCTCTAAACCGCATATGTAGGCCCAGAGGAGTTGCCTCCCCTTAGCAATTTCTGACAGTTTGTTCCTCCCCTCACTCCCTCACATCTCTGGACAGATAGCCCTTTTCACACTCTCTTTGTGAATGTGATTTGTAATTCCTTTGTGTTTATCACACACACACAAACACACACAATCAAACCTCTTGAGTTCTTGAGGGTAGAGAGCCCAATTTTTGTTCAGCTCTGAGGTCTCCCTGCCGTTATGCTCCCCACAGTGCCCAGAAATAATAGGCTTTCATATACCAAAGTGTTAAACTGAAATAATGGCATGGCTTAAGCACGTTCCCTCACTTCTCACACCTTAGTTTCCTCTCCTGTAAAATGGGGATAATCATTGATTATGATGAGGAGGAAAAGAGAAAAAGGCTATAAAAATTGGGGGCCTAGATAACCTGGACTTGAGGCCACCATGGTTTTTCTCTTGCTCTGAGTTGGGTGCCCCTGGAGCTACTGGGAAACATTCTTGCCCTCCTCCCTCCTGCCACCACGGGGCCTCAGTTTCCTCCTCTGAGGGGAGCTAACTGGGGAAGAGGGGCCAGCACACACTTCCCAGTGAGGCTGGGGCTAGGGACACAGGCTGCCACAAATCTCTCGTGGCTGCGCTGGTCCCCTCAGCCCAAATGCTTGTTGCTGTGACTACTTATTTCACCTAAGCCATTTTTGGTCTGTAGGATGTTCCGTCTCCAGGTCTGTCCTGCCAGCCCTGGCTCCCACCCCACAATCCAGGCATCCAGGACCCATGCCTGGGTCTGAGTCCCAACAAAGGCAGGCCCCGGAGACCAGCAGCCAACAAATCTGAGATAGGGCTTTCTGGTAGTGGCAGGCGGAGCCCCTGTGAAATGGAGGGCGGCCATAAATCCGGAGGCCCTCACTGGTATCTGGGTTCCCCCGAGAACTGGCTTCCACTGGAGACGGAGAGAGGGGCGTCGTCTCAGCCACCTCCCTGCTTCCCGTCCTCTTTTTCTCCCAGGCTGTGGGAGGCAAAGGGTTAAATCCCATAGAGCTGATGCTCTGACTCCAGGCTAGAGGGGCCCGGGAAGCTGGGGTCACTTCCTGCTCCGTCCCAGTCACCCTGAACTGGTCCCCGGGTCCTCAGCCTGGGATCACCCCTTGAGAAGGACCCCAGAGTCCTCGGCATCTAGCCCGCCCCCCGAGGCAGGGCATTCAAGGGGTTAAGTCCCCTGGGGCTGGATTCTGCCTTCCGGCCTTTCCCAGACCCCAGAGCCGTGAGTTGGGGGCGCCTGGGTTCCCGGGGGGTTGGCCCGGAGGGCCCGGGACGGCCGCCGGGGAACAATGGGGCGCGAGAGGCAGGGGCTGGGCGCGGGACTGAGCCCCCTCCCCCGCCCCCGGGCCGCCCGGGTTAGGGGTGGGGGCCGGGAAGGGGCCGTGAGGGCCGAGGATTCTGGGAAGAGCGCGAGGGTCTGGCTGTGGGGGAGGGGAGGGCGTGAGCATTCTGGGAAGAGGGAATTCGGCCTGGCGGGCCGGGCCGGGGGCCGGGGCGCCGCGGGAGAGCCGGGAATCCTGGGTGCCCCGGGCGGGGGAGGGGAGGATGCCAGGCTCGGGGTTGGGAGCCAGAAGGAGGGTCGTGGGGACCGGCTGGAGCAGAAGTCCAGGGTCCGGGCTGGTGTGGGCGTCGGGGGGCCGGGGCCAGGGTGGCTGTATTCCCGCGGCTGCCTCCATGTCAGGGTCACCCTGGGCCGCTCTCCACACCTCTCTGTGAGGCAGCCTCCTCCTCTCCTTCCCTCCCTCCCTCCCTCCCTCCCTCCGCAGTGGGGCTGGCCTGAGGTCGAGGCCGCTGCAGGCCCAAGCACTTCTTGCCTCCCTCGTTCTCCCCACTTTGATACTCCATGTCGGCCTTGTCATTAACCCCTTCCCTTCTACCCTGGATCGCTGAGTTTGAATTTCTCGAGAGACGATCATGGTACATAAATTCTTACCTGTCCTTAGCAAACACAGCAGGCCTCTTCAACATAGTCAGGCAGCCCCCAGCTTGGCAGAAGTCCCTGCTTCCACCTTCCCAAAGACACTTACAGATGGGGGTGGGGGATTCTCATAGCCTAAGGAGCTGCGGAGATGAAGAAGTTCATTTACTTCCTAACATCTAAGTCCTGTCTCTCCTACTGCTGTTTGGCAGGCTTCAGCTAGCTCCTGCTTCACTTTGGTCACCACCCTGCTGCCTTCTCACAAGTCCTTGCACCATCGCCCCCATACACACAGTGGTTATCCCACATGGCCACTCAAAGCCCAGGCCCTCCCCAGGGTCTCTCTTGGGAGTTCTCCTCCTAGCACTTAGCTCCTGTGGCCCTGTTCCCTCATCATGGAATCATATGACTGTCTCTGGAGTGACAACTGCCTGTGTTTTACTCTGAACTCCTGCTCCTCTGCTGCCATCCCCTTTAAAGGCATTGGACCAAACAGGTTTTCTAGGAGCAAGGGGCATCTCATTCATTCATCTTTCGTTCATTCAAAATTTATTGAGCACCTATTACGTGTTAGGGATGGGATACAGCAGTAACGAAAGAGAAGATGGATTAGAGGAAGGGGTACCAGGATGGGAGTGGTAGTGGAAGCCTTCAGTGGGGAGTACTCTGTTTCGAGTTCACAGCTACAGATTGTCAGGATCCAACCTCTCCTTTTACAGCCAGGGAAACCTCTTGATCCCAGGAATTTCTCCATCCCGTTCCCATGGCCAGCAGGCTCTGTCTGAGCTTCTTTCCCCAGCTGCCCACGTTTATGAGTTTCACATGACTTTCAAGGTCACTTCCCTCTCTTAGAGGCTGCGACAAGCCAGACACAGAGCCTTGCATATCTGGTCTTAGCTCTGCCACTTCCCAGCCTGTGACCTTGGAGAAATCTCCCTGGGCATTGATTTCCTAATCTGGAAAATGGACAGCCTGATTCCTGGGTCTCCTCACAGGACTGTGGGGAGGATGGGGTGCGACAATGAGGACAGCACAGCGGGCACTGTGTCAGCTAGCTGTCAGCTGCCCGGTGGTCTCCACACACTCATCCCGCCTCTCTTTTCCTTTCCAATTCCCTCTCAAGGTAGTTCCTGCAGAAGCCCCCGATGGCTTTAAACTGCCCCCTCTCCCTACCTCTGGCCCGAGCTTCGACCTTCTTTCTGTGCTTGGATAACGGGAAAGTGCCCCAGTCTTTTGGAGGGCCCTGTCCCCTCAGGGAAATCAGGGTGGTTACTTTCTTTTTTTAACTCTTTAAGTGTTCCAGGCAGTCTTGGTTGTCTATGGGGCTCATAAGGAAAGTTTATTGGTCCCAATTAGCAGCCCCATTAAGGAGGAAAATTAGAGTCTTTAATGAACTTCCTCTGATTAGCAAAATAACAGGTTTCCCAGCCTCTGGGCATCAGAGGGGTAGGGTGAGAGCCTGCTTCCCCTGTGGGTATCAGATAATACCTCTCCAGCCCCCAGTGTGGGTTCAAAGGGTTATGACTGATGAGCTTTTAATTACACTCTTAAATTCACCTACTTGCTTAGTTGTGATCTTAAGATCTGGAGCAGGAATCTGGCCTG
>NW_020173198.1:1273371-1282728 GCF_003031525.2 Neophocaena asiaeorientalis asiaeorientalis
TTCCCATGGTGTGCTCTCTCCCCTCCCCTCCCCTCCCCAGGGTCCCTGGAGCACTGGGCAGTCCTGAGTTCTGGGATGGAGCCCGAGGCAGCGCTGTGGGGCCCTGATCTGCAGGGTCCTGAGCTGAGCCCCGACGATGCTCATCGAGGTGAGGGACACAAGAAGGGACTGCGGTCCTGACAAGACAGTAGCCCCAGTTCAGGGAGGGGCGCAGACTCTGGGGGAAACCCAGGGGAGGGAAGTGATGCTCGGCCCGTGTTCTGAAAGGAAATGGGGGCTGGAGACTCCCTTTCTCTCTGTAGGTGCCGACAGTGGGAACGAAGAGGAGAGCCCTCAGCAGGAAAGTTCTGGGGAGGAGGTCATCTTGGGAGATCCAACTCAGAGTCCAGAATTCAAGGACCCACCAGAGATGCCCCTGGAGACACCCTCCCAGGATCCCTCAGTCCCGCAGGACCCCCCGGCCCCGCTGGGTCACTCCAGCCCCTCAGACCACCAGACCCCTCTGGACCCCCCAACCCCCGAGGTAGTCCCGACCCCGTCTGACTGGACCAAGGCCTGTGAGGCCAGTTGGCAGTGGGGGACTCTGACCACCTGGAACAGCCCCCCGGTGGTCCCGGCCAACGAGCCCAGCCTGCGGGAGCTGGTGCAAGGCCGCCCTTCCGGGGCCGAGAAGCCCTACATCTGCAACGAGTGCGGCAAGAGCTTCAGCCAGTGGTCCAAGCTGCTGCGGCACCAGCGCATCCACACAGGCGAGCGGCCCAACACCTGCTCCGAGTGCGGCAAGAGCTTCACGCAGAGCTCACACCTGGTGCAGCACCAGCGCACGCACACGGGCGAGAAGCCCTACAAGTGCCCCGACTGCGGCAAGTGCTTCAGCTGGAGCTCCAACCTGGTGCAGCACCAGCGCACGCACACGGGCGAGAAGCCCTACAAGTGCACCGAGTGTGAGAAGGCCTTCACCCAGAGCACCAACCTCATCAAGCACCAGCGCTCTCACACGGGCGAGAAGCCGTACAAGTGCGGCGAGTGCCGGCGGGCTTTCTACCGCAGCTCGGACCTCATCCAGCACCAGGCCACCCACACGGGCGAGAAGCCCTACAAGTGCCCCGAGTGCGGCAAGCGCTTCGGCCAGAACCACAACCTCCTCAAGCACCAGAAGATCCACGCCGGCGAGAAGCCGTACCGCTGCACCGAGTGCGGCAAGAGCTTCATCCAGAGCTCGGAGCTGACCCAGCACCAGCGCACGCACACCGGAGAGAAGCCCTACGAGTGCCTGGAGTGCGGCAAGAGCTTCGGCCACAGCTCCACCCTAATCAAGCACCAGCGGACTCACCTGCGCGAGGACCCGTTCAAGTGCCCGGTGTGCGGCAAGACCTTCACGCTGAGCGCCACGCTGCTGCGGCACCAGCGCACACACACGGGCGAGCGGCCCTACAAGTGCCCCGAGTGCGGCAAGAGCTTCAGCGTCAGCTCCAACCTCATCAATCACCAGCGCATCCACCGCGGCGAGCGGCCCTACATCTGTGCCGACTGCGGCAAGAGCTTCATCATGAGCTCCACCCTCATCCGCCACCAGCGCATCCACACCGGCGAGAAGCCCTACAAGTGCTCCGATTGTGGCAAGAGCTTCATCCGCAGCTCCCACCTCATACAGCACCGGCGCACACACACGGGCGAGAAGCCCTACAAGTGCCCCGAGTGCGGCAAGAGCTTCAGCCAGAGCTCGAACCTCATTACGCACGTGCGCACCCACATGGATGAGAACCTCTTCGTGTGCTCCGACTGCGGGAAGGCCTTCTTGGAGGCGCACGAGCTGGAGCAGCATCGAGTGATCCATGAAAGGGGCAAGACCCCCGCCCGAAGAGCTCAGGGCGACAGCCTCCTGGGGCTCGGGGACCCTGCCCTGCTGACCCCACCCCCTGGAGCCAAACCACACAAGTGTCTCGTCTGCGGAAAGGGGTTCAATGACGAGGGCATTTTCATGCAGCATCAGAGGATCCATATTGGAGAAAACCCTTACAAAAATTCAGATGGCCTCCCTGCACACTCCACCCCCAAGCCGCCTCAGTTTCGACCCCCCAGGCTCCCTTTTGGAGGAAATTCCTATCCAGGTGCGGCGGAGGGCAGAGCTGACCCCCCAGGACAGCCCTTTAAAATGCCTGATGGGCAGGAGAGCTTCAGCCAAAGGCTGGGTCTGCTGTCCTCCAAGTCTTACATCTGTTCCCACTGTGGAGAAAGCTTTTTGGATCGCGCTGTCCTCCTTCAACATCAGCTCACCCACGGCAACGAAAAGCCCTTTCTCTTTCCTGATTATAGGATTGGCCTAGGGGAAGGGGCAGGGCCCAGTCCCTTCCTAAGTGGAAAGCCCTTTAAATGCCCCGAATGCAAAAAAAGCTTTGGCCTCAGCTCCGAGCTGCTGCTGCACCAGAAAGTCCACGCCGGTGGGAAACCCCAGAAGAGTCCGGAGCTGGGGAAGAGCTCTTCGGTCCTCCTGGAGCACCTCAGGAGCCCACTGGGGGCCAGACCCTACAGCTGCTCAGATTGTGGGGCCTCCTTCCTCGATCGCCTAGCCCTCATCCGGCACCAGGAGACCCATACCCAAGAAAAGTCCCCCAAACCTGAGGACCCCCACCCAGAGCCAGCCACCCTGTCCACAGGCCAGGAAAATGAGGAGGAAGCCCCCATCCCCACAGAGAGCAGCAGCCACGTGGAAGGGGGAAGCCCCAAAACGCTTTCGGAAGAAAAGCCCTATTTGTGCCCCGAGTGTGGAGACGGCTTCACAGAAGTCGCAGCCCTCCTCCTCCATAGGAGCTGCCACCCAGGGGTCACCCTGTGAAATGGGTCTGGAGACCAGGGGCCTCTCTCTCCTGAGAGGAGCACTGGATCTCCCCAAAAATTATGTGGGGAAAGGAGGAAAACTCTTTCAGATTGTAGCGAGGCAGAGGATAAAGAATGGTGGGTAAAAATAGTGCTTTTACATCAGTGATGAGAAACCCTTTAAAATTGTTGGTGGGAACCACTTATAAGGCAGTAGAGAAAAACTGTTGGGTTAGAAACCCTATAAATACGTAGGAAAAAAAAGCCCTTTAAGTCTGTAGCAGAAAAACCCTATAAACCATAGTGGATAAAAGCCCTATTAATTGTAGGAAGAGGTCCCAATATGTCTCTAGACAACTCTATAAAACTGTATTGAAATCCTTGTGAAACTATAGGGTCAGGGAAGTGCAGGGAATATGACAATGGCGTTGACTTGGGAGGAGTGACCCTTAGAAGGTGTAGACGAACCTCCCATGAACTTGCATTCTCTCCCCTTGGAGTATGGGAGGGAACCTCTCTCCCAGAGCCGTGGACAATTACACTGAGGAAACTGCTCGTCTGGGGAGGAGCGCGGGAATGGGGTGGAACCAGAAAAGGAAGAAAACAGAGGAGAAAAATAAGTGATGAGGAGCCCTCAGATCCACAGAGGAGAAATGACCCAGGAACTAGGAAAAGAAGGTGTAGCTCAGGACACTGGGGGTTCCTTGGGGTACGAGGGCAGTCTTAGATGATTGTGTGTGTGAAAGGAAGAGGCCCATGGAATTCCTGATCAGAAAGAACCCAAAAATGGGGAAGGAAAAAAAAATCCAGCCTTTTTAAAGGCTGAAGTTTGGGGTGCATAAAAGCTTTAAGTATAAGGAGACCACAAAAATTAGGGAGGAAGAGTAGGGGGTTGGTTATAGTGCTTTGAGGAAAGCAGACCAAGGTGGAGAAACTGTTCCGATGGAACCCAACAAACTCCAGGCTGCCCAGTCTTCCCTGTCTCCAGGAGCTTGTTAAACTACAAGTACAAGCAGATCCCAGCTCAGGCCATGAGGGTTCCCCCAACCCCCAAAGCAGGCAGGACTCCCCTCTCCCCAGCCCAGCTGGGGACGTCTACTCTCAGAGGCCTCCAGGGATGGAGGGTCCCTCCTGCCACATTCTCAGGTCTCACTGTCAGGAGGCTTCTCCTGAAATCTAACTGCCACCAGTCCTGCTGCAGTGGCAGCCCATTTCCTCAGATTCTGTCCTCAGTCAGAGAGGGAGAACCGCTGCTAGTCGACCTCCAAAGAATAAAGCCCTTCAGAGACTCAAGGCCTGTGTGTGGTTAAATCCTCCCCAGACTTCTCCAAGTCAAGAGAGCTATGTGTGGGCTCTCTGTGGCAACGAGGGACAGCAAGTTGACAGAATAGAGAGCTTTGATTAGCCAGCAACCTGATTTTAAACCTCACTCTTTCATCTGAGCTGTTAGCAAGGCTGCTAGCAGGACAAGCCAGCCCGCACACTGTGATGGGTGTCCAAACGCCCCACAGACTGGACCGTGGGTCCCTGAAGAGTATATGGAGACCTGACCACCTCACCCTGGTACCTGGAGCCCTCTGAGGTTGTTAACAACCCAGCCCGACTGTGGGCTTGCAAAGGGACAGATTCCACCCACTTGGCTCCTTTCCTCCTTAGCCAGAAACCTTCAGAGGGAAATGGAAGGATGAGAAACACACTCCCTGGCCAGGCTTGTCTCCAGTCCTCACACACCACACACAGTGACATACTTTCATTAACCCAGCCAAACCCGCTCACATGACTGGGAGTGTGTGGCAGGGGAAACAGACTGTTTTCTTCTAAGGTGGTTGGAGAGAGAAAACTCTTGAAACATCTGTAACAAGAACCCCATCCCCTAACCCTAGAGACCCTTAAAGAAGGAGAGGACTCCGTCCAGTGCTGGGTTCAATGGAAGTGCCCACTGACCCCACGCTGGCCCCTGTAACGCACTGTGGTCCTGAAGTAAGAGGACTGAGATGCCAGGTGAGGAGTCACATCCCTGGAGAGGGTGACCCAGCTTCCTACAAACTTGTGGAAGAGACCTCTGATTCCACTACCTAAAAGTTCAAAAGGTGAAAGTCCTTCACCCTTCGTCTATCCTGTTCCCAAAGGGATGACCCTCAAATTCAAAGATCGAAGTCATAGAACGCTGTAGGAGGAAGAAGCGAGGCCTGCTGGGGAGAAGGAAAAGGCAGGCCTTGGATGACTACGGGGAGACCCTTGTTAACATCTGCATAAAGCCCCGCCCCACCCAAGTGCCAGGTCAGAGAGCACCACCAAGAGGGGAGAAGAAGGCTGCCTGCCTCTACTGACAGCATGGACCAAGGGGGTGTCCCTCTGAGACTGAGGAAGAGGAGACGATTCTCCAAGCAGGTTTTTTTCCCTGTAAGATGGCAGCAGAAAGAAACTTCAGTTGTAGAGACAAACCCCTTGTAAAGCTGGAAGCAGATCCTCTCAGAAACAGGTCTGAGGAATCTGTCTCCAGAAGGGTCCTGGAGAGCCCTTGGGGCTCCAGGGTCAGTCCAGGGGAAGATGGTCAGTGTGGTCAAAGGCCGACTGAAGGCCAACTGAGGACTAGGGTGTAGCATATGTAGTAGGATGCTCGCATGTTGTAGGGTGAGGGCCAGAGGTCTTGGCTCCGGTACTGAATGGATGATGTGGACACGATTAGTTGGGGTCTGGGGTTTCATAGCAAGAAAGGGGGCAGAGTCAGAGACCTTTGGGGCATCACCTGTTCTCTGTTGCCCACCTCCCCAAACTCTTTTAGCTGGGTACTTTCCTCCCAGAGCAAGCTACATCTTGGGAGGAACTAAACAGGGAACAGGCTGGGGGCGGTGGCAGTGTCCAGAGTCCCTCTGACCAGCTCAGGCCAAGGCCCAGGGGTCGTGGCACTTTCCCACCAGAACTGGGTCTGGAAGGCAGAGCGTAGCCAAACCCTCTCGTTCAACTCCACGCAAGCCTGACTCTTAAGAAGTGCCCTCGTGGAGGAGTGCGACACAGGGTCACAGCGTCATTGGTGAAAGCAGAGGGGAGAATAGAAACTGATCTGAGCTTAGGCTGAAACTTGAAACTGCTATGGATATGGAGGTCAGAAGGGAGCATGGGCATGAATCCTGAATGGTGGGGCAACTCGAAACCATCCCAACCAAGAGGTGGGTTCCATGGCACCCGCCCCTCAGGTGAGCAGCCCCGACTCCTTTGCCCCCGTGAGGGAAGCCCCACTCACCTGACTTGTCCCCCCTGGAGTGAAAAGAGGCCCCACTTTTGAGTGTTGTGTGTCAATAACAGTGTTGTGTCACTGGTGGTCATGTTGAATAGTTGAAGAGAATAAAGGGAATAAGATTTCCCAGGTGGTTTCTGTCTTCTCTTTCAAGCCTAGAGCAAGCTGAGAGAGCCCGTCCTCTCCCAGGGCAGCTTCCATGTGTAACCTCAAAAGCTCAGTCCAGCCCCAGGCCGCCCTTGCAGCCCTCTTCCCAGAAGCCTAAAATCCCCTTCCAGAGCTTGCTGGTGGGAGCCTGAGGGTTTATGGAGTTTTAAAATCTGCCCCCTTGGGAGACAGGGGCAGAAATGTGTTGAGAAGGTGGCAGAGCCAAGCAGCACGACATGCTGACTTCTGGGTGGCAGCCTGGTGACTGGCACTCGCTGGCTCGGGTCCAGCTGTGCTGCCCCAGGGAGGCCTCTTGGGCCCCAACACCTGCACCCTCCCCAGATGGCCACAAGGCAAAGTGCCTAAGATTCTAGTTCCAGAAGCCGGCAGCTACCTCCCCTGGTTCGCCTGGGTCCTGGCCCTGGCCCAGCTCTTCCTCTGGACCAGAGCCTCCTAGCCCCCGAGGAGAGGTGGGTGGTGACCTGGCTCGTCATCTCACTCTCAGGATGTAGCCCGTGAGCCCCCAACGTGTGGAGAGGCTGAGGCTAACAGGAGGCAGCCATTTGCCTAAGATGCGAGGGAAACCAGAATGGCCAGGAGCAAGCTCTGCACCCAACCAAGCCTCTCCTCCCCCACCGTTGGGCCTGCCTGGGCCTGGCCTGGGCTCCACACTGTCTGGGCCAGGCAGGGGTTGCTCCGCTGAATCTGCCTTGCAGGCTTGCCTCAGCGCTATCTCCTGAACCTAGACCTGGCCATGGCCCCTGAGTGGCTGCTTGAGGTCAATACTTGCTCTAACCCGTTGCCTGCCTCTGCCCCAGTCTGCCGGGGGCCCCGTCTCCCCACCTTCCCTGTGCTTCTCTGACCCAGACTCCCAAAGCAGACTCAATTGTCTCTCCTTCCCCTTTTCCATCTGGAAAGCAAGGGGTGGGGGACGGTAGGGAAGGGGGAAAGAGAGGAGGGAATTGCGTTTCACGTAGAAGCGAGTAATGAAGGCTATTCTATATTCCCTGGGGACACTGAGGTACGTCAGCACAGGAGGATCCTCAGCAAAGTGAGGGGACTACAGGGGAAGAACAGACACTGGAGCACATTGGTTCATACTTAGCAGAAGGGGCTGTGTATCCAGACGTGGTACCTGCCACGGCAGAGGGTCAGGAAACTGGCAGAGGAAGTGACCTGAAGGTTGAGGGCTGCAGGAACAGGAAATAGTAAGTGTAGGGGCCAGGGGTGTGGTGGGGGATAGAAGGTGCATAACAGTTAGGTGTAGGCTTAGAGCATAGTGGAGTAGAAATTGAGAAAAGGGAGAGAGCAGAGCCTGGAGTGTAGAGCATCCTGTTTGAGTAACTTTGGAATAAGGACACCATTGGGGGAGAGGGGGTTAAGGAGAATGATGTGATCTTATCCCCCTCACCCAACCCTGGCCACGAATGATGGTGATTTACCAGGTCTGGAGCTCAGGAAAGAACTGGGTTGGAGGAGTTGGGCCTTAGCAGCCTAGCTGTAGCCATGGTTCTGGGTAAACACACCCAGGGAGAGCAGTAGAGTAGAAAGGAGAGGGTCTAGCTTACAGGTAGAGGAGGAGGACCATGAGAAGGTGGTAAGTACGAGGAAAAGCAGGCGAGTGCAGCACCACAGGGCCCAAGGGAAGTTTTAAAGAGAGTGGTTAATGTCAAATGCTCCCCTGGACCCTGTGGCCAATCACAGACAGCAGCCTTAATTCTGGCTAAAACACGTAACTTTGCCACTGAGGCCAACATCTGCTTACCCTCCGAGGCCAGCCAAGGTCAAGATTGGTTCAGGAGGAGCTTTGGCCTGCCCATCCCAAGGGCCCAGAGTACCACACAGCCACTGAGATTACTGCGGGTTGTAAGGGATCAAATATCCTGAGTGGAAGGGGCTGACCGGCCCCTAAGGCAGATCCTCCCAGCACTGGGCAGGCTCATTGCAAACCAACGTTTACGGTGAGTTTACTCTGCTCTTCCTGCAGCATCAGTGCTTGCTCCTCCCACAAATTCTGGGATTTTTATCCCACTCCCTTGGTCTGGAGCTTGAGAAAGTGGTTTGGGCATACTTTATTAAGCATGAGGACTCAAGAGATTTTAGCCCTACTGGATATGGAGACTAGCCCAGGAGAGATATTTGGGGAGGTGTCGCAGTCACTTGCATTTGTTAAGGAGCTCACGTGGAGGTGACTCCTGGGAAAAAGGGTAGTGCTCACAGAAGATTGGCGGACCCCGGCCCGCTCCAGGGCGCAGCGCTCCTTTCACAGCCAGACGGCATCTCTATGACGCAATGTGCTGCGTTTTTTCCCACCTTGGCCACCACTGCCGGGAGCCACGGACACCTCCTCGACGGCCCGATGCCAACCCCCGCCACGGCGAGCGCCTCGGCGAGCGCGCCCACTGCCGCCCGCCAGCCCTGAGCCGGAAGTCACTGTAGCCCGCGTCTCCGTCTCCGGACCGACCTGGTCCAACCGCTGCGGCCCCGCCGAAACCTTGGGCACCATGTGGAGCCCGAAGGCGGACAAGGCCGCGAGCCCCAGCAAAGGTGAGACCTCTGATAAAGCCGCAGCTTCGCGCAAGGGCGTGACTGCTGACAAGTCGGCGGCCGCTCCCGTGGTCATGGCTCCAGCACCAGCTCCCGCACCAAGCCCGGTCAACACCCGCCCGAGCGCGAGCCCCAGTGCAGCCTCCGGCCGCGTACCCGACAGCACACTGAACCCACAGGCGCCGCCGGACACACGGTTCCCGAGAACAAGGCCAGTGGCCAGTGCAGGTCGCAATGAAATAAGTCACCCGCTGAGGCGTCCTGCTTGTCCGTCCGAGGGGGAAGGGCGGGTGAAGCCATTGGGGAAAAACGGCCCACAGACTGGGTCCAGGCCCGCCTCTGGCCAGCACAACCGGGGACCCGTCTCTCCCCTCCGAGGATCTTGCCTAGAAGCGCCAATATAGAACTACATTTCCCAGGATGCACTTCGGGGTTCCCAGCATCCCTGCCGCCAATGACTGCGCGGGCTGTTGCGAGCCCGCACGGACCCTGCCGGCAGAGATGCGGAGATCCAGGGTGTGTCAGCGCCTTCCCATGGGAACAGGTGGGGCCGGCTGGCGACAGAGTGCTGACCACGATGCTTTCTCCCTGCAGACGCGCCCCCCCCC
>NW_020173198.1:1282805-1361978 GCF_003031525.2 Neophocaena asiaeorientalis asiaeorientalis
AAGCCCAGTCTAACCAGGTGTTGGGAGTGGGGGTCTCATCTGTGCAGGTCCTCCAGGTTCACACGCCAGCCAGGGCAGCGCTGGGAGCAAGGGTAACAGCCAAAATCCGGAACCACATTTAGGGCAGGAAGCCTGGCTACCCGGACTACAGGCTGAGGGTTGGACGTTTATTCAAAACAATTAACAGCCTATACAAGACATCTCTAGGGCAGGGGCCAAGAGGAGCCTTGCACCTCTCAGCAGCTCCACCTTCCAGGCCCCTGCATACTGCCTTCACAGCCCATAGAGTTTGCTTGGGCAGGCAGCACAGGAAGCATTGTGGGTATAGGCTCAGTCACAGGGTGTTAGATGCTCTTCTACCTGGAATGATTGGAAGTCGGCCCAGCACACTAGTCTGTCCCTTTTTCCCCCTGGAAGTTCTGCCTCCACTAAAGTTAAGGCCACCAGGATGAAAGCAGGGTCAGGGCTGGGGACCCAGCGGAGCCCTGGGAAGCATCAGGGCTGTAAGTGGGGCCTGGGAGCGAAGTAGAGATTGGGAGGGGTCTGATTAGAATAGAAACTGATGATCTTAGTTCAGCACTCCCAAGATGAGTGCAAGGTGACTGCAGCAACCTTAGAGCTTCCCAGAAGACAGTGCCCCCACCAAGGAGGTGCTCTTAGTATAAGACCAGACCAAAGAGCCCAAGGAACTCCACAGGAGGGAAGGTCTGCCCAGGTCTGGGGAGCAGAGGGTAAAGAAACTCCCTGGGCCCCAGAGCCCAGTCTCAGAGCAAGGAGCTGGGGATCTGACCCACCCCTGGTCCTTACTTGTGGGTGTGTAAGCAGGTAGTGAACTTCCACTTGTGCGGGAAGTCACAGCCTGGGGAATTTCCCCTTTAGGGCTGGGATGGGCCCATGGAGTCAGTTGGAGAAGGTTTAGGGCCAGGTTCCAAGAAGTTCTGTTGAGTGCTCTGGGCCCCTCAGGCCTCTCACAGCAGACCTTTTGTGCAGGGCAAGTGCCCCCTAGGCTGTAGTTCTGACCTTGGGGAAAAGGTGAAACTGAGCTTGGTTAATCCCACTCCCACTAGCATGCACTGGGGCCCCCAAAACCAACTACATGGGGAGGGGCTGGGCCCACAGGGTCCAGAATGGAGGGTGGGGGCCACTGGGTGTGGGGTGGGGAGGGACTGGAGGCACAGCCCCCAGGGTCCATGGGTGTTCCAAAGTCCCCTGAGTTACGGTTCAGCTGATGTAGACACGGTGGAAGTCATGGGCACCAAAGGCTGCGTTGCACTTGGGGCACTTCCTCTGGCGGGCCTCATAGCGGCCCCGTACGCACTCGAAGCAGAAAACGTGGAAGCACTTGGTGAGGACTGCATCCTTCTTGCGGGTGTTACAGCAGGGGCAGGTCAACCGCGCCTGGGCAGGGCAAAGGCATCAGCTCAGGAACAATCCTGACAGGGCCCGGATCCCAAGCTGATAGCAAGAGGTGGTCCAGACTAAGGCCACCACAGAGCAGACTGCACCTAACTCTCACCATAGCCCTAGGAGGTAGGGATAAGCACCCTCCAGATGAGGAAACTGAGGCTCAAAAGCCCAGGTTTCAAAACTAGAAAGTAGCACAATCTAGACTCTAATCTGGGTGGTGATGGCCAGTGGTCACATGTCCCCTCTAAAGGTCAATGACCCACAGGCTCCAACCTGAGCTCCTCTGCCCTGGGGCTTCATCTCTTGCCCCTCTGGCCTTCTCTGGCAAAACCCCAATCCTAGCTTAAGCCGACTGTCTACCTTCTCTCCACCTTCTTCTCTCTACCTTCTTACCTGCATCTGGTAAGTCACAGCTGGGTATGGCAGTGCCACTAGAAATCTGCTGTTCTCAACCCTCAACTGGGCCCATCCCTGGTGCTGCCCAGAAATCCTGCTGTGGGTCCTGGGATCCATTTCTCTCTAAGGAGGTTTTACAAATCTCCTCTCCTATCTTGAAACTTCCCACCTGCCACCAGGTCTCACTTCCAACTCCAGACAGGAAATTCCCACAACTCAGCATTCCCAACATGCATCCTCTGCCCTGCCCGCCACCTCAGCAACTCCCCACAAGCATCACCTCTTCCCTAGCTCTCAGAACCCTACCCATCAGCATTTGACAGGCTGCAGTCTGTTGTTTCTCCAAAAACCCTTCCCTGCTCCCTCATGGCTGCCTCGAGCTGCCTCTGCCCCTTCAAGGCCAAACTGCTTCAACAGGTTGTCTACTTACTGACTCACTCTCCACCCTTTCCTCACTGCAGTAGGTGAGAGTCCAGGTGATCTGACCTCCACCTCCACCTCTGCCCAAGAACTCCCACCAAGGCTGCCAAATCCAAGAGGCATCTCTCAACACCTGCTTCATTTGCCTTCTTGGCAGTTCTGAGCTCACCTCTGCCTCCTTGAAACCCTTCCCCAATCAATTCCCTCTAGATCGCTCTCCTTCCTCCTAAGCTACAGGCTCCTCTTCCTCTGTCCATTTAAGTTTCGAGGCTCCTCAGGGGGAGTGACCCCTGTTCCGTGTCATGCCACAGACCCTCCCTGGGTGACAACAGTTATATGTGGCTTCTACCTTTGCCTCTGCTGACAATCCCCCACAAACTCCTGTCCTCCACACCAGCCCTTTTGCTTTGAGTGCCTTCCCAGACAGCCTCCCAAGAAGTCCCACAGGCACCTCATCCTCAACATCCTTGAGACATCGCTCTCTGCACACTGACTACAGTGCAGCTCAACCTGGTTTACAAACCCTTCAGGATCTAACACTGCCCAACTCCCACCAGGCTTGTCACTCACCACAAAACCCATGTTCTGTCCTCCAACTACGACTGTCCAGCTCTGTCCTCCAGCACGCCTCTCTCAACTAAGGGCCTCCACCTCTGCCTTTCCCTTTGCTGGAATAGTTTCATCCCTGTTCATCACGGCCAACCCTGACTCACTCTTCAGTTTTTCTTTGGATGATATTCCTTCCAGGAAGCCTGCTGACCACCAGGGCTGTTAAGGGGCTCCCCTGATTTCCCACAGCCCCTCTCGCCTCTGCCATCACACTGCTCATCACTCAGATGGGAGAATTACTTGGCTGCCTCCTCCAACAGACTGTCAGTTTCAAGAGATCTGAGACCAGGTCTAGTGCCTAGCCCTCCCATACCTAGCCAGGCACTCTGCCTGGCACACAGTATGTGTACCACACTTGATAGTTATCTGATTCTCCACATCGGGTTCTGCACAGGTTTTGCCACCCTACCTTATTTCTGGGTTCCCCAGACTACCCACCAGAGCTCTCACCAACCCCCCATCTAAGATTCCTAGGTCATCTAAGATTCCTGGAGCACAACCCAGCCCCAAGGCCCCACCTTGTACTCCTTGATCTCCTCCTGGAGGATTTCATCGGCATCTGCGTAAACCTCCACCTTCCTCTGCTTCTCCAGCTTGCGCCGCAGCCGTGAGATGTCCTCCTGGGGCAGGAGAGGGGCTAGGCTGAGTGCAAGGGTCCTCAATCTGAACCTCCCGCCCCCACCCCGCCCCCACCCCCTGCCCACCACACACCTGAGCCCTCTTGAGGTTGAAGCTCTCTTTCTCACGGGCAGCCCGGCTCTCTGCCAGGCAAGGCTGGATCTCTCGCAGCCGTGTCTGCACGTGCTCCAGCTGTACCTTCAGGTCCTCGGCCAGCTGAGCTGCTTCCACTGCCTGAGGTGGGTGGAGCGGGGAGGAGGGGCACCGTTTGCCTGAGCCTGGGGAGTCAGGCATGTGGAGCCATGGCCCACAGATGCTTGTGTCAACCATCCAGTGATTCCTGCTCTTGGGATAAGTCCAGTTACCTTCACTGGAACTGGTTCTGTCTCCGGACCTCTGAACGCTCACCTCCTCCTAGTCTACCTCATTCCCAACACCTTCAGTTCCTCAACTGCATAACGCTCTCTCCTGTCTTTGAGGCTTCACCGGGCTCCTCTTTCTACTCCCCTCAACACACTTTTTTTTCCTGCAACCCCCTGAGGCCTCAGCTCAAATGTCACCTCCTGAGACACGCTGTCCTATTTTTCTTTCATCCGCCTCTATTTCCTTCATAAGACATACTGTGAGTTCCCTGGTGGCCTAGTAGTTAGGATTCCAGGCTTTCACTGCCGTGGCCCACAAGCTGTGCAGCGTGCCCCCCCACCCCCACAAAACATGCTATGATCTGTAATAATGTTATTTTGTCTGTGGGATTATTGGCTTGCTATCTGCCCCTCAAAACTGGAAGTTCCCACTTCCAGCAGGACGGTCTTGTTCCCGTGATCTCCCCAGCACTCAGTGCAGGTCCTGGTATATAGCAAGGGTATGACTAATACTGCTTAAATGAATGAGCCAAATGGAGAAGAAAAAAAGTCCAGGAGGGGAAAAAAGATGAAAGTCAATGTTAATCTTAAGCCTTTACCATAAGCTAGAGGAGTGATGTCACCAAGAGGGCGCCACAGATCATTCCTAACTCTGTTACCCTCAGAAGAACAACTACCACAAGCTAAACATTTCTTAGGTTTAATACAACTACATGACAGAGACCACCATGCACATTTCACAGCTAACCAATGCAGTGGCCAGGACGTGGGCTGTGGAGCCAAGGAGACCCCGGGCCCAAATTCCAGTCCCACTCTTTCTTGAGCAAGTCAGCTACCTCCCTGAGCCTCAATCTTCTCACTTATGAAAGGTAACAATAAAAACTGTTGTAGGATTATTTTCAGACTGAAATGTGACCAAGCATGCAAAGTCCTCCAGTACACAGTCTGGAACACAGTAAGTGTCTGAGACATGAGCTGGGCTGTGAGATGAAGCAGAGCCAGACTTTGGCCCAGGTCATCTGCTTCAAGTTCTCTAAGCAGAGTCACAGAGTGAGGCTGTGAGCCAGCATCCCAGGTTGCTGTCCCCTCGCACAGGTCTGGCCTCACCTTCCTCTTGTTGAGCTCCAGGGCCTGGCTGCGCAGTGTCAGCTCCTTCTCCACACCCCCGAGGCTGCCCTGCAAGGCCCGCTCTTTTTCCTCCAGCTTCTGCACGGTCAGCAGCTGGGCATCCACCTGAGGACAGGGGTGGGGACTCAGTGCTGGGGAGCCCCTGCCTCTCCAGCTCCACTCTAACAAGCCCAGGGCAGCCATACCTGGGACTTGAGGCCAAGAACCTGCTCGCCCAGCTCATCCTTCTCCTCCCGCAGTAGCTTATGAATCTGGTTGGCCTTGATCCGCTCTGACATCAGCTTAAAGTTGGCATCGTCCTTTTCCCGCAACTGCTGTAGCAGCCGCCCATTCTGCTCCTGCATGTCCTCAAAAGCCTGGCCTGTCACATCCATCTCTGAGAGCAGAGCCTCCTCCTCCTGCAGCAAGTGGGCAGGGACAAGATGGAATGTAGTAGATGGACAAGACGACAGTGGGGAAACCACAGGAAAATATGGCTGAGCAAAGAACCACAGAATGGACCCAGGTCATGTGCTAGAACAGGAGGTTTAGGGAATTCCAATATTCAGAAGCAAGGGGACCAGAACGGGGTCGCACCTGCTTGGTGGCACCCAACTTGCGTTGCAGGTGTTCTATCTGCTCCTCTGCCTGACGAATGCGCCGCAGGGCATCCTCATCCGCGATCTTCTTGCTCTCCCTCCGATCCCTCTCCTCTAATTCCCGGATGCGGCTCCGTAGCTCATCGACCTATAACCACCAGAAGGAGGGAGCTCTCTTGTCACTGCTTCCTGCTGACCTAGGGCTCTGCTCTGGTTACAACCCCCTGGGGCAGCCTCTCTGCACACCTCATAGGCCCTACCTGCCCTCACCTCAGCCTTGGCCTTGCGTTCCGCTGCCATGAGCTGCACCTTATCCCGCTGCTCCTTGGGTGCAGACTTATACATGTCCAGCAGCAGTTTCATCTCCTTCTGACTTTCCTGGGCCTTCCTGGGGGAGGCACAGGAGGAAGGCTTGGTGAGTAGGGTTGGAGGCCACTTGGCAGGGGTGGGAAGGAGAAAGGAACAGGGCCTCACTTGAGCTCTGCTCGGAGACCTTTGAGGAGCTCTGACTCCTTCCTCTTGGCCTCCTCCACCTTGACCTTCTCCCGATCAGTCCTTGAGAGAGCTGAGGCTACAGATGGGGGTCCCAGCCCAGGCCCTTCCCGCTCCCGAAGCTCCCGCTTGGGTTTAGCCTCAGGTTCTCGGGCCCGGGAGGAGGGGCCCTGGGCCCCGGGGGTCAGGGCCTGGGCCTCTTCCTCAGAAGGGACCAGGTCTTCCTTCTTCACCAAGGAGGTAGTAATGGCAGCGCCAGGCATTGAAGCCATCTCCTTTCTGGCGTCAGGGGCACCAACAGGGCCTGGCCCACCCTCTTCTTTCCCTGGGGCTGGGGCACTCAGGCCAGAGTCCTCCGGGTGGCCCAGGGTGGGGATGGAGTGGGTAGAGCCACTGGCCTGGGCCCGGAGCTGCAAAGCACAGAGAGAACAGGGCTGAGGTGAGGCATGCTCACTGGGGTCTAGCCGCAGCTTTCCCCAGGCAGCCCCCTCCTCACCTTGGCAATCTCAGCCTGCACCTCCCGCAGCTTCCGCTTGTATCGCTGAGCGTCCCCCTTTAGCTGGTGGTTGTGGTTTTGGAGGCTGCTGATCAGGTGGCGCATCTCCCGGTTGATGGGCCCTGGAAGAGTACAGGAAACCAAGGCTGGGCTGAAGGCTGGGCTGGTCCCTGGGTTAAGGGCCCAACCCCTCAGTGGGGGAAGGGGCAGGGCCAGAGCCATCACTCTCATTACAAAGGAGATAACAACTGAAGCCTTATGCAGAAAGTGTGATCTCATCAAATAAATGAAGAGAATTCACCTAAACATAACTTGACACTGCCTATGTGTGTTATTTCTGCTAATGCAGACTTCTAAAATATTTCCAAATTTCCTTTCAAAGGAACACATAACTAACTGTAAATTCACAAAAGTAAGTTAGTCCACTTCTTTTAGCTTTTTAAACAAATATCATCTTCTTAGTTACATTTCCCCGGCATTTCTCATAATACTTCCTATCTTCCCTCCCTGCTTTATTTTTCTTGATATATTTGTCACAACCTAATATACATGTTCAATTTTTTCCTCCTTTGTTGTCTGTCTTCCCTCACTATAACACTGCTCCACAACAGGGATCCGTCGTGTTTTGTTCACTGGTATCATCCCAAAGCCTAGAACTGAGCCTGGGTCATAGAAAGTGTTCAATAAATCTGTGAAAAATGAATTAGTATCTCAGAGAGGCACCATAAGGCCAGAGAAGTATGGATGAGGGTGACAGCTCCCGTTCTGGCTAAGTCTGCTCCATGAGCCACCTCATCTGGCTGTAAGCCTCACTGCACCTTTGAGTCAGGTGGTGTGGTCCCCATTTTCCACAGAGAGATGAGGCTCTGGGAGAAGAAAGGACTTAACCTCTTACATCTGGATAAGCATCTGGCCACACCAGGGCCCAGCAATCCCAGATAAGGCCCCACCTCAACCCTGTCCTCACCACATACCCGCCTGCTCGTTGGCCGCCAGGTTCTGTTCAAACTCGATGCGCAGCATCTCGTACTCCTTGCGTACCTGGGCCAGCGTATCCTCCAGCTGGATAACCTCTGTGCGCAGCTTCTTCTGCAGCCCCAGCTCATCACTCTGTGGGTTGAGGCATTAAGGACCCACCCAACCCCTTAGCTCCCGGCAAGCCCCCCCTACCCTCAGGCCTCAGCAGCTCAGGAGGAATTTACTCCCAAGGCATCTCTGGCAGGCACACAGGGCCTCTGACACCCTTGACCCAGGAACAATCTGACCCTAAGGATCTGGCCTTTACCCCTGTCCCCGGCCCCTGTTCCAAGGGCATACCTCCATGTGCTCAATGTGCCTCAGGTGGGAATTCTTGGTGGCCAGCAGCAGCCCACGGGCCTCGTCCAGCTGGGTCTTCACTTGCAGAGACTCATTGTAGAGCAGTGAGAACTGCGCCTGCAGCATTCGGTACTCCCCTGTCTCCCGTACCACCTCCTCAGGAAGGCTCCGCAGGGCTACCTAGGGGCAGGGATGTCCAAAGGCAATCAGCAAGAGGTTTCAGAGCTCAGCTCCTACTGTGCAGGCTCAGGCCCTCGCAGTCCCAAACACAGCTCACCTTGAGGCGCTCATTGGTCCGCACAGCCCCCTGAAGTTCCGCCTGCAGCTTCTCCAGCTCTGCCATGCGGCTATTGGCCAATTCCTGGTTTTCCTCCAACTCCGCATTCAGCATCTCAAACTGAGGAGTGGGAAGGGCAGTGGGAGGCAGGGCCAGGCCAGGACGCATGCTTCCCTCATAGCCCCACCATATGCCCTACCCAAGCTCCCCTCTGCAGAGCAGTGATGTACTCTGAAGGCCCAGGGACAAGCCGGACCCAGGCACTTTCCTAAGGGCTCCCAGGCAAGTAGGAGAAAACTCAGTACTGCCTGGTCAGTGCTGGGAAGCAAGGCTTGTAACTGACAGGGGGTCAGGGAAGCCTTCCTGGAAGACCTGAAGAGCAAGCTGAGCAAGGGGAGACAGGGCGCAGTGACCCTGTAGCACCGAAAAAGTGTGCAACGACCAAGAATTGAGAGAGCAAAAGCAGGACAAGGAATGAGACAGCGACAGCAAGGCCCTTTCTCAGCTACACAACTGAGAATGCCAGTTGACTCCAACATACCCCAACACCTCTTTTCTAAGTGGTACTTTTTTTTTTTTTTGGCGGTACGCGGGCCTCTCACTGTTGTGGCCTCTCCCGTTGCGGAGCACAGGCTCCAGATGCGCAGGCTCAGCGGCCGTGGCTCACGGGCCCAGCTGCTCCGTGGCAGGTGGGATCCTCCCGCACCGGGGCACGAACCCGTGTCCCCTGCATCAGCAGGCGGACTCTCAACCACTGCGCCACCAGGGAAGCCCCTAAGTGGTACTTTTAACCAGCTGATGTACATACGACCTTACCTAATTCTTGTCAGTTACCCAAACTAGAACTTAAGCTCCGTGAAAGGTTTAATCCCTGTCTGTTTCGTTCTCCAAAATGCCTGCTTCCTACACAGTACCTAGCACTTAGTGTTCAGCAATTATTTACTGAATACACACATGAAAGAATGAAATAAAGAGCACTGTGAGTAACGGGGAAAGACCTCCGAGACCACAGCTGGACGTCTGTCCTTAATTCTGAGGGGATGTTCAAGGGTAGGGTAGAGAACAGGTTGTGGGAGGGACGAGGAAGAATGCTGCTGCTCACCTTCTGCATGCTGAGTGTGATCTGGCCCCCCTGAAAGCCTGAGGAGCTCCCAGATACATAGTAGCCAGAGTTGAGCTGTGGAGAGAAGACAGAGGAATAGACGGGTGTGGAGAAGAGAAGCGAGGGCCCCAAGTACCCTGCTCTGGCTCCATCTGACCGGATGTATGATCCTACCTGCTCCAAGGCCTCCGCTAGGTGCTTATTGAGCTTTTGCTCACGCTTCCGCAACTTCTCAATGTCCCACTGCAGGTCTTCTACTGTCGTCTCCATCTCCAGCACTTTGGTCTCTGCAGATGTCACTTTATCCTGGAGCTCAGAGTACTGGGGACAAGGAAGGGGACAAGTACTTAGATAAGAGACCCGGCTCCCTGAGATCCTTGGGTGCCCATCTAATCCAAACCCTGCCTTGGTTCTAATCCCACCCTAAAAGCCCAACTCCCACCTCCAACGAGATGCGGTGGTGCTTCTCCTGTAGCTGGGTGGCCAAGTCCTGCAGTCGCCGGTTCTCACGGCCCAGCTCCCGGGTGCGTGCCCGAGCCGCCTCACTGGGGGGCTCACTGTCCCCTGTGAAGGGAGGGCTCGGGTAAGAGCCAAGTCCAAGGCAATGGGTCAAAGTACTGACTCATCCTGGAGTCTGCTAGGTCATTGCCCAGTGTGATCCACCAGCTGTCTTGCCATTTTCTCATGACAAAGCCAGGAGTCTTTGTCCCCACTGCACAAAGGAGGAAACCAGCTCAGAGAGGAGAGCCATCTGCTCAGAACGCCCAGGCTGGACTGACAGAACTAAGGCTGAGAGAAGTCAGCCTGCCTGCAAAGCCTGGGCACGTGCTGCTATGCCTCGTGGATCAGCAACTGCCAGCAAGATTTGTGCACAGTGCTCCCAAGAGGTCTCCAGCCACAAGGGGGAAGCTCCCCCAGCATCAACAGCTCCTCCCACCCATCTCTCCAGAGCTCAACTCCAGGAATCAAAGCGAGAGCCACCATCAACAGCCTAACCCTGCACCTGAAAACATGGCTGATTTATTCCTTGGGGAACTGTGGCTGCCTCTGGGCCAGGAGCACTGAGGAGGGGATACCATAAAGATGCAAATGGAGTTGGACCCTCTGGGGTGGGGGCACAAAGAACTAACCTCGGCTGTATACTCGCTGACAGAGTTCCTCCACCTGGCGCTGTAGGCGGTCAGAGGCCTCCACGACACGGGACACAGCTGCCTTGGAGAATTCCATGCGGCCCTGCAGCTGCAGCTCCACCTCCTCACTACTGCTTGCACCCAGGGCCACCACAAAAGCCAAGGCTGGCTCACTGAGAGGTGGCCGCAGCTGCATTGGCAGGGGCTCTGGGAGGGACAGACAGACCCTCATGAGGATAATGGTAAGTTACCACCACTCTTTACCAAGTTCCAGATCGCCTCCTTCAACTCTCTATGGCTCACTGAGTCAACATAACCAACACCTGTAGTACTGTTGTTATCCCCATCTTAAAAGTGAAATAACTGCAGTTCAGTGAGGTAATTTCCTCAAAGCCAGAGAGCTACCAAATCACTTCCTCAGGGAAGGCCTTCTCTGCCTTCCCAAGCTAAATTAGTGTGCATACACACTAATTCCCATTCAGGGACCCCTATACTTTTTTCTTATGGTTTATAATCACTTTCTCCGTAATGGTTGAGGCAGTAAGTATTTCTTTCTTATTTTCTTTGTCTCCTCCAAAGCTATAACAATGTCAACTACACAGTCAGCATTTAATACTTTTTTGAACTAAGAGTGTCAAAACAAGAATTGCACTCTTAACCATGTCACTCAGATTCCAAAACCTGTGTTCTTACCCACTGCCCTTTGCTGCCCAGATATGAAATCAATTTGTGTGTGTGTGTGTGTGTGTGTGTGTGTGTGTGTGTGTGTGTGTGCGCGCGCGCGCGCAAGCAGGGAATTCAGCAGCCTAATGTCAAAGTTCCCTCCTCTCCAGGACCTTCCCCAGAACTTAACTAAGCTTCCCAGATCCCAGGGCTCTGGCCCTACCCCTCAGCTCCGATGTCCCTGGCTCTGTGAGAGGGGTCTCATCACGTGTTGGCCCCTCCTGGGTCCCAGGCGCCTCTGTCCCCGAAGACAGCTCCCCCTGGCTCTCATGGTGTCGGAGAAGGGCTTCCACAGTTTCATCCAGCTGAAGGAAGAAAGCACCAAAAATGTTATGAATCCCTCAGGTGCTTCCCAGCATGATACTCCTTTCCTAGCAGAGGAATCTGAGGATTGGCAGCTGGATCAAGGCCAGGTCTTGGCAAGTAGAAGGGCATCCACCTGGGCCCAGTAGCGATTGACAATGAGGAGTGTGGCGTCATCTGTGGCCTGCCGCTTCTCCAACTTCTCAATTCGTTCTCGGAGTTCATCTTCACAAGCCTGTCTCTGTTCCAACCGCTCTGCCAGTTTCTTATTCTTGAACTGCAAAACCTTCAAGTCCATCTCCTCCTACCAAGGAAACAAAGGGGCCGAGAAGATGGTCAAGCAGGGACCAAGAACCCAATCATAGAAAGAAACAAAGAAAAGCAAAATGGAATGGATGGGAGAGGGGAGTATCCCCAGACTAACTGCTAACAGGATTTAAAGAGGCTCAGACACCCACAGAGAAAGCGTCTCGGTTGTGAGGAGGGTCACGTTCTGCTTCTGCCTCTTCCTAACTCTGAAGTCTTTGACAAGTCACACGCCCTCTGGAAACCTGTTTTCCTATCTGTAAAGGGAAGGCAGACGTCGTGTCCTCGGTTTCTTTCAACAGAGTGTTCTGAAAAGTGGATCTTGCTAAACCTGGGGAACTGGGAGTAAGGCTCTGGACGACGTGGACGGAGAACAGAGATGGGAGTTCTGGTAAGTTGTGAGGCCTGAAACAGGAGCCCACGAACCGTGGAAGAGATGCCCCCAAGACGAATGGGCTCTATAAGCGTGGTTGTGGTCTTCTCCTCGCGACTCAGCTTCTTCTCTGGGGGCCCCGAGCCCCCATCGCCGGCGGCGCGTTTGTTGCCGGGCCCAGACATGGCCGCGGCGGGGAGGAGCGGCGCAGGCTCTCCCGAGGCACGTCAGGCAGGCGGAGGCGACGCTTCCGTCACCTGCAGAACACAGAGAGCAGAGATGTGGAAGCGGCCGGAGCTCCTGCGGCCCCGAGCCTCCTCCGCACCCACCTGCTGGACCCCGCCCCGCCGGCTCCGGGCCCCTCACCAGCAGCAGAATCACCCCATCGCCGCCATCTTGGACTCCCCTGGACGTCACTGGCCTCCCCAGCACAGAGCGCAGGCGCCACAGGCAGTACCGGATGTGGCGAAATCTTCTCCACTTCCTGTTTCTATTGGTCGCCCTTTGTGCCGCCTTTCGGGTCCCGTTTGGTTTCTTCCTGAACACCGCCTCTTCCTCTCAGTGATTGGCCAGTAGGCAGTTCCTATGGTAACCGACAACACACTTCCACTCTCCAGTCCTAATGACATCGCCTGCCTCAGAATAGCAACTTTGAAGCGAGGGCACGGGGGCGGGCCTTGCGGCTTATTACGCACGCGCATTCCCTTCTCACTGATTGGCGAGCGCCGTACACTTTCTCTCTTGCTCCAAGAACCCCCTTAGCAACGGTCACCGTTGAGACGGAGGAAGACGCCCCCAGCGGATTGGCTGCACCGGGCCTCTCTGCAGCGTAGATTGGCTTGAAGCGTCGATAGAGGTCCAGGCCTTGGCAGCCTCTGCCGGAGAATCGGCTGTCCCAGAACCGAGGCAGGACAGAACCTGTGGTGCCCCGCGGCACAGAGGAGCGACAAGATGATCCGCCGGAAGTCCAGCCAATTCCAGGGACTGAAAATGCAATCGGAGCTTGAACAGCACTACGAACTGCGGAGAGAACCCAAGAAAGACCTCAGGTCATTGGATGAATCGGCCACGCGGATGGGAACAGGTGTGCATACCGAGTCGGGGACCGTGGCTTCAGTGAATGCGGATGAAGATCCTGCAGCCGACTTGTTCCCGGTAAGGACTGGACAGAGTCGTCCGCTCATGAATGTTTATAAAAGGGCTTCCCAGCAGGGCGCCACCCGTCGTTATGCTTTCTAACGTTCAAGACGTTTCCCGGGCTGCCTTGGTGAAGAGACAGGGGTGTGTGACCCCCCCTTGTTAATATGCTCATGAATAGTACTTAGGGGTCGCTGAAGCCCAGCCCGCCAGCATTGCTCGTAGCTAGTCTTTAAGATGAGAAGGCAAGTTAGCGCGTTCTTAGGCCCGCTAGAGATTCGCAACGGCTCAAGAACTAGGGGCCACGAACAACACAGCTCTGCCTTTCCCAATCCGCTTTCTCTCTGCAGCCGTCACTGCCCCAGCCCCGGATCTGCATATGGTGAGTGTGAAGAGCTTTGGGGGAAAGTTACCCTTCACACTTGTATTATTCCTTTAGGGCTTCCCCACAATCCTGTCAAACAGCAACGGTATCCTCATTTTACAGATGAGGAGACTGAGGCCCAGACATGCAGTTACCCGAGATGACTAAGTCAGGTCTCCTGCTGCCCCAGTCCAAAGAGAGTGTGAGAAGAGGGGAGCCAAAGACTGAGAATGTAAATGTAGTATCAGTGCCTCTATGGAGCATTGTACAAATGGGGACACTGAGGTTCACAGAGGGAGACTTGCCCAGTTATACAGTAGGGAGTGGCAGAGACCAGAACTCAAGTTTCCTAATCCTACGCTTTAGAAATGAAGAGGATCATAAGAGTTCATTTTGGCCATACCCTCTATTTACAGATGGAGAAAGTGAGGCCCAGAGAAGGAAGTGACCTGCCTAAGGTTACAAAGCAATTCAGTGGAAGGGCCAAACCTCTAACTCAGGTCTCTTGGTTCCCAGTCCAGTGCTCTAGCCATCATAGCCCTGGTATGAGGGTAATGCATAATGGCTACCAACACATTTTCCCCTCTTTTCCTATGACAGGAAGTACCTGGACATCCATTCCATGCACAGGCTGGAGAAGACAGCCAACGTTGAGGAGATGAGGGAGTATGCGGGGGGAGCAGGGAGGGGAATAAGAGCTAGCTCTTGGGGAAGGCTGGGAGGTGGATGGGCTGGGAAGGCATGAGGAATGCCTGGCTCCAAAGCCTGTTGTACACTAGTGTGGGGCGGTGAAGAGAGGCTCCGGTTGTCGCTCATTCCTTCCTCTCTCCCTCCCAAGGGTGTTGGCCGAGCTGTTGGGACTAGGCTCTCCTGCGCAGAGCCTGCGGGACACCATCACCCTGGACCTCTTCTCCCATGCACTCATCTTCTGCCGCCAACAAGGCTTCTCCCTGGAGCAGACATCAACGGCTTGTGCCCTGCTCCAAGATCTTCACAAGGCCTGTATTGGTAAGAGAAGGCCCCCGAAGGCTGTGAGTCCAGGGGAGAGGAGAAGGCTGGCACAAGTGACCAGGGGAAGTAAAAGCAGGATTAGCACCTGAAATCTTTGTTCTGTCATCACTAGCAGCAGTATCACACCCGTTATTTCACCTTTGAAATCCTCTATTTCCTTATCTATAATAAGGCTACAGCACTAACATTATGAAACTGTTCTGAGAAATATTATATATAATAGATGTAGATATATGCACAGTGCTCAATAAAACAGGTCTTGCTTTACTCCTGGAACTAATTTTCTACAGAATGTTTAACGAGAGCTAAACTATGTATTTCTTGGTTTATTGTCCATCACTTCCACGAGAAAATACGCTTCTTAAGGGCAGGAACTTGTCTGGTTCAGTGCCCAGAACAGTGCATAGTGGGTACTCAATATTTGTTGCCTATATCTTTCTACTTCTAAAGCTCATGCTCAATAAGTAGCTGTTGAGTGACTAAAATGAATGATTATCAGGGAGGGTACTCACTGTCACATCTTGCCTTCTCTCCCAGCAACCCCCTTGGGCAACGTGGAGGAATGTTACCGCTACTTCACCAGTGTTCTTTTTTGCCACGGAATCAGGGTCAGTTTCACTCTCCCCCCAGATAAGGTCTAGCCCAGCCTCCCACCCTCTCTTACACACATGACCCTCATCTTCCTCTGAAGGCCACAGTGGGCTCTTCCTGCTCCTGGATTGCCGGGCACTTGGAGAAAAGGTGAGGGCTTCAGGAGGTGGTCAGTCCTCTAACTCCCAATCATCCCCACAGCGGCCCCCCTTCAGTATCAACCTCTTTAAGGAGGAACAGCTGCTGGCCCTGGCAGATTATGTGGTCAACACCTACTTCCGCCACTTCAAGCTCTACAAATATGTCTTCACACCCCAGGTACTGGGCCATGGGCTACAAGAGGCCACCCCTCATCTCCTCCCTTTCCCTCAGTGCAGACGTCTTCCTCCCTCTTCCCAGGTGCGGCTGGATCTGTCTTTGACTTACATGGGGCTACAGGCACCCAAGCTCTGGCCAAAGGATGAGACGGGTAAGGGAGAATGCCGGGGCGAGGGCTGGACTGGGCTGGGGCTGAAGCCTCCTCCTGCCTTCTGGCTTGCAGAGAAAGAAGAGGGCGAAGAGGTGGAGGAGCAGGCACTCACCCCAGATGAGGAGGAACCAGAAACAGTGGTCCAGCCAGAGCCAGAGCCAAGTGAGGACCTGGAGGGGTTAGGGTTCCCTGTGACTTTGGGCAGGTGTGAAATGAAGGGTTTAGACCATATCAGGACTTCAGAATTTTTGTTTTAGTCATGGTGTCCTTTCTCCAAATGATTCCTTATGCAGAAGTCCAAGATGGCAAACAGATAAAAGCACAGCTGCTGGGGGTGAGGCAGGAGTCCCAGAAAAGGATTATAAAACCAATGACAATAGGGCTTCCCTGGCGGTGCAGTGGTTAAGAATCCACCTGCCAATGCAATGGACACGGGTTCAAGCCCTGGTCCAGGAAGATCCCACATGCCGTGGAGCAACTAAGCCTGTGAGCCACAACTATTGAAGCCCGCGTGCCTAGAGCCTGTGCTCCACAACAAGAGAAGCCACCACAATGAGAAATCCGCGTGCCACAAGGAAGAGTACCCCCGCTCGCCACAACTAAAGAAAGCCCACGCACAGAAATGGAGACCCAACACAGCCAAAAATAAATAAATAAATAAATAAAAATTAGAAGAAAAGAAAAAAAACCCAATGACAGTAATAGCCAGCACACATTTGACAACACTATGTGCCAGGCAGGCCCTATTTTAAGCATATATATAGAGAGAGAGAGAGAGAGCGAGAGACCTTTTTTTTTTTTTGGCTGTGCCGTGTAGCTTGCAGGATCTTAGCTCCCTGACCAGGAATCGAACCCGTGCCCCCTGCAGTGGAATTGTGGAGTCGTAACCACCGGACTGCCAGGGAATTCCCACATTTTACATCTATTAACCCATTTAATCCTCTCTCAATCCTAGTTGCTATCACTATCTGCATTTTACACAGAGGAAACTGAGGCATGGAAAGGTTAAGTCACCTGCCTAAGGTCACAAGGCTACTAAGTAGCAATCCAGAAAATGCAGCAGCATAGCCACTCTGCCCATCTTTCTCTCACAGAAGGGCTGGCTGACATTTTCTGAATTGAAGCAACACTGCCACTAGTGTAGCTCCCAGGGCACCCTGGAAGGTTGTGTTTGCCTGGCTAGGGGCAATCCCTCAGCCCCAGACGGCATCTCTTCTGACCCGTCCCTTCTTCCCTGCCCCTGCAGGCCAGGTATCCATCCTCCGGGCCTACATCAAGACCCAGATGAACAAGGAACTGGAGCAGCTCCAACAACTGGTGGAGGAACGGCTCAAGGCCAGTGAGGAAAGGCTCAGCAGCAAGCTGACCGCACTCGAGCGGCCCCTCCAGCTACCTCCAGGCAAAGGCAAGAACAAGACCTAGTGACCCCCACCCTCTTCCCCAATAAAGACCTGGACCAAAGTGACCCTACCCCGCCTCCATCCTGAGCACCTTCTGGGCTTCCCTGCACCAGACACAGGACGCTGGCTCTCCCTGGCATGTAGCAGATTTTATTGCATACGTGGCACAGGCAGCATGGATAAGGCCAGGCATGGCACTCTGGGTGGCTCTCTTCCACCTCAGCTCTGATCTCAAAGCCCTGGCCAGTGTGGGTAGGTGTACAGGGCTGGTCTCTATGATACTTTGATCAGTGGCGGGCCTGGCCAGGCATGGGGGCCTGAGGCCATAGCCCAGAGGGGCTGGAATGATAAAAATCCTCCTCCTGGAGAGTTCTGCTTCCTGGGATTCCTCAGGGCTGAAGTACTAGCCCAGCACCAGCATGGCCTCATCTTCAGTGATAGTAGCTGAGTCCCCCTCCTCTTCAGGGCCCATCATGGAAAAAGGCCCTGGGGGCCGGTGCTGGAAGAGGGCTGCCCGGTTCTGCTGCTCACCCTTCTTCACCCAGTGTCCATAGAGCCGGAAGGCACAGCTGTCAATGAGGCGCCGCACTGGCCGCAGCGCATAAGGGTCCCTCAACAGTGCACTCTTGGTCAGCGGCCGTACACGGTGGGTGCTTAAGGCCACCCGTCCAGCAGCCAGCACTGTCCACACTGCCACCTGGGAAAGGGGGCAGTGTGAGCTCCACGGGCACATCCACCGAAGAAAAATCATGGGACAGAGGAGCAGGCCCACACCCGGACACTCTCAGGCTTACCCGGAACCGCTGGCGGGGGCTGAGGTTCCAGGGTTGGCTGCCTTCACAGCGCTCAAAGAATGGGTGCTGTAGGGCTTGCTCAGCTGTCAGGCGCTCCTCAGGATCCACCTGTAGCAGCCTCGAGATCTACGGGAAATGCCAGAGCATGAAGGGCAGCTCTTGGGCCTCCCTCCTTGCCCTCTCATGGCCCCAGCTCACCAGGTCTTTCACAGTGTCAGAACGGTCATCCCACTCAGGTGAACTAAACTGGTACTGGCCCTCCATAATCATGCGTAACATCAGGATCTGGCGTCGGTGCCAGAATGGTGGCGAGCCAGCCAGGAGTGTGAACAAGATCACCCCACAGGCCCAGCTGAGAAAGAGACCACAGTCAGGGAGGACTAGGTGAGCGAATGTGTTGAAGGACACTACACAAAGGAGGAGGGAAGGGGGAGACCAGAAACTCACAGATCGACCTCCTTGCCGTAGCCTGGGTGGGTTTCATCCATGGAGCACTTAAGGATCTCTGGTGCTAGATAACCTGGAGTCCCACACAATTCTGGGGAGAGAGGCCTGAGATTGATAGGATGTCACAGCCCCCTCAAGGACCCTTAACACCAGACCTCTGCTGGAGCCTCAACACCACCAGAGCCCCAAGTGTTCCCATTCTGCTCCTGCCTGCCTTCTGCCAAGTCTCGGTATTAGACCCTAGCCCTGCTGAACAATTCAAGGACCCACCAAGGCTCCTGGTGGCCTTCCTGGGAAAACCTGATTTTTAGATTGACTTAAAGGTGCTATCCAACTGTATCACTTGCCTCCCCCAACCCTCCAGCCAACCCACTCCTCACACAACTTTTTACCACGTTTTTACATATATACACACATAGAAAACAAAACTTAAATCTTTTCTACATTCCTTTCTGCCCAAATCTATTCCTCCTCCTATAATCTCTACTGCAGTTAGTGGAACCACCACTCAACCAAGGGGAATGAGTAGGAATATGGGATTTCTTAAGGCACATTCTGGGTAAATTGTTTGTTTAAAACCCTTCCCTGGCTTCCCATCATGGCCTCAGGATCAAGTCTAGACTCCTACAGCACAGAACCCTCCATGACTTGATCTAAGCCTGTATTTTTAGTTTCTTCTGGCACCAATTCTTCCATCCCAGCAATTTCCAAACTGTGATCCATGGCACACTTTGAAGAGATCTTAATAGGCCTGAATTGAGAAACTGAATTTCTCTGGGGAAATTCATTCCAACTCAAACTATTTACTGAACGCCTACCATGTGCCAAGCACCACACTAGACACAGTGGCGAATTTGATGTGCCCTTACCAAGTTCACCACCTGCCAGAAAGCAAACAAATAACAGAGTAAGACATGTATCATGAAGTGGGGGAGATATAAGAGCAAAAAGCAAGGGCTCTAACCTGACATAGAACTTTAAAGTAAAAGCTAAATTATCCAAGCCAAGGGAGAGGCTGGAGTGGGCAGGGGCAAAAATGATGCAGAATAGGGCAGTGTATGTGGCAGCCCAAAGGGACACAAAGCACAGCATATGGAAGATGTGTAAGTCCACAGATTAAGACCATGAACTCTGGAGTCATACTGCCCAAGTTCAAATCACACCTATGTGACCTTGCTCAAGTCACCTCACCTCATTAAGCCCACTTATAAAATAGACACAAATACTATTTCAGAGCTGTTGAGAGGATCTAGAGAAATAAGCCATGTAGACGCAGTGTGGTGCCTTACTCACAGTAAGTGCCCAGTGAATGTTAGCTATTAGTAAGTCCAATGCAGAGCCACTGAAGGAGAGGAAGTAGTATATTAAAGGCTCTGAGGAGTCTCACAGTTGAACTTTGTTTAGTTTTCCACTTGCACTAGAAATGGTTGTCACAACAAATGTGTGGGCACGAGGTGAGAAGGGCTGTCGCGCCACACCAGGCTCCTCATAGCACCTAAGCAGCACACTGTGGACCTGCCTCCGCCAGACCCCAAAGGCACAGCTGAGCCCTGCTACCCCTCGCTCCCTCTTTTTCCTCCTGTGACAAGCCCAGCCTCCCCAGGCCGAGGTCCGAGCCCCTTCCTCTGTGGGTCCCTACAGCTGAATCAGGTACTCCTTCCTGGCTTCCTGGCATGGCTCCTTGCCTGCTGTGTGCCATGATCTTCTCACTTGTCTGCCTCCAGGTCAGGAAGCCCACACTGATTTGCACACGAGGCTCTGCGCCCAGTGGGGACCTGGCAAGTGCTCACTGACCTTCCTTTCCTTGGTACTTGGGACCCAGTTCTCAGACCCAGCCAACCAGCCCCAGGCCTGAGCCTCTTTCTCTCCCAAGCCTCTCAGGGTACCAGGTCCCCTCACCTCGAAGCTTCTCATCAGGTTCCAAGTGGCAGGAGAACCCAAAATCTGATAGTCGGATCTGCATATTGTCATCTAGGAGAATATTCTCAGGCTTCAGGTCTCGGTGTACAATGTTGTTAGCGTGGAGAAAGCTCACTGCTTCCAGCAGAGACCTCATGATGGACCTGAGGGAGGCACAGTCTGCTTTGCTTCTCCCTGTCCCGCCCCACCCCCTGCTCATCCCAGGGGTTGCAGGCTCACCCATTACCTGGTTTCCTTTTCTGAGAGGGCCACCTTCTCTGTGAGATAGTCAAACAGCTCTCCCTTCCGCATCCTAAGGGATAGGAGGGGTTGGGAGATAGGTGCACCTCACAGTGGTGGCTGAGAAAAGAAGCCAGTGCTCACAGAAAATACCACGGAAGAGGCCAGTAAAGAGATCCCTCTGTAGACAAATGAAAGGGTCTCGAGACAGAGCACTCCAAGAGTGAACCGGATGTCAGGGGCACTTTGGCCCAATGGGTTGGCCGTCGAAATATCTGCACTGTGCCACAAGGGGGCTATTTTAGCAAGAATAAGTGCCTTGTGATAATAATCATTTACAGGAAGTCTGTGTTATCTGAGAATACACTCACAAAACGCCTTCTGAAGTGAATCTATTTAGACCACGGACCAAAATTTTCCAGTTAATAGTAGGAAGAAAGTTGAATGGGACTTTATTTTGAATTTTGCTTATTTTATCTTGTCTTTAAAATCTGAGGTTATAATTGCAACTCTGCATCAATCCTTGAAATAAAGAACACACCAGGTTCTGCAAAGTTGCATGGTGGTGTAACAGACACTTCCCACTTCCCCTCGACTTTTGCAGAGGGTCATTACTGTCTGAAGACTTTGTAAATTTCTTCCAAGGGCCTCTCTTAAACATCTGGTATCCAAACCATTCTCTTTTGAAGTACCTTTGCAACTGGTTTGCATTATAGCACTGTATAATATCTGACATTCAGCTTTAGACCGACCAGAAAAAGAACTGATGGGCAGACAGAGACTCCAGTGGAGGGTGTTAAACACTGGGAGACTGGTGAGGGAGAGTCTATTTATATGTGGTCAGCTCACGAATAAACACCCTCCTCCTAAAACAGGGTCTCATGAAGACCCTTTGTACTTAGCTGGTCACTATGACTCTTGAAGAACTTGCCTCAATCTGGGCACCTAGGGAGAAGGGCCAGAGCCCTGAGCTGGCAGGCAGGCCTGAGCGGGAGCAGAGGAAGGTCTTCAGCCCACTGTGCTGTAAGGCTGGGGCCATGCATGGAGGTGAGGAGGAGGCTTCTCGATTGGGGCTGGGAGATACTCACAGGTCAAACACCAGGAACATGAAGCTAGAAGACTCGTAGGAATCGATGAGAGTGACTGGGGAAAGAGGCAGAAAGGCAGAGAGACAGAGATGGAAAGGAGCAGATGCACATTAAAGGGCCTTTTCCACCCTGAGGCAGCAGTGGACTGTTACTGGGAAGGAAGGAGAACCAAAGGAGGCAGTAGGGACCCAAAGGCTGGCCACACTTTGAGGTGCAGCGGAGCCAGGACTAAGGGAGCAGAGGCATGGAGGCAGTGCTGGGGGAAGTGGGCTGTGGGCAGGGCTAACAGGAGCAGGGAATGCAGCCTCACTGATGTGGGGGTGGCCGGCGACCTGGCGAAGGATGTGTGTCTCTCGCCGCGTGGCTTCTCGCACCTCCTCCAGCTGCTCAGGACTCAGCCGCTCAGCTGTCACCTCCATGATCTTCACCGCAAACTCCCGGCCAGTAACTCGATGAACGCAACGGCGGACTACAGAGCTCACTCCTCTGCCAGAGTCAGACAACGCACAAGTCAGGGCCTCCTGCTCTCTCATTTCCACGCAGAGTAGAGCCTTGGCAGCCTCACACCCACTATGCCAGACTCTGGAAACCCATTTAGACAACAGGGCGAACTCCCAAGGAGCTCACCCTGGCCTGCAGGAGCTTCACAGCAGCATCAGCAAGCAACCTGGGCATCCAGCAATGTGCAACACAAAGCTCATAGGGCAGGCAGGCAGGCAGGGGTCCTGGGTTCCAGTCTCTGCCACTCCCTCCATGGGTGAGCCTAGGCACTGGGCCCCAGAACCTGCCCCTTGCCCTAGAACCCCACAGGGAGAAAGTGGGAAGGCTTCCTCCAGATTTTACCCACTTCCATGGTTACCCCATCTAAATCCCAAAGTTCCCCTACAATATCTCAAGTGAAGGAGGCTCCAAATAAATATTGGGCCACTGACCAGAAGACCAAAGTTGAGAAGTAGGAGATCTCGGTTTAGGCCCCAAATCTGTCACTAATTAACCTCCAAGTGACCCACTGACATAAGGTCTCTGGGCTTCCACTTCACCTGCTCTGAAACGTAGCCAACAATATCTTGAAGGGATGCTGAAAGGCGTTAATGAGGTAGAGACAGGAAAGCCCATTTGGCTTTGTAAAGACAAAGTCCTAGGGAATTCCACGTGGTCCAGTGGTTAGGACTCCACTCTTCCACTGCAGAGGGCTCGGGTTCGATCCCTGGTCAGGGAACTAAGATTACACAAGCCGCATGGCACGGCCAAAAAGAAGAAAAAAACACAAAGTCCTAGACAGGGATTTCCTTGCTTGGCTCTGTCACCAACTCCGTGTGACCCTACAAGTATTTCAGGCTAAGGTGAAAAATCTCTCCAGGATCTGACCTCATACCACATTTCGCATGCTGGTTCCCTGGCTGCCATTCACAACCTCACTGCCGTGCTCCCAGGGCCTCCTTGCCTTTATGTAACTCCTTTTGCTTGAAATGCCTGTCACCCACATCTCTGGTTCAATCAATGGATGCAAACTATTGACCCTCCAGGCAAACACAGCCCACAGATATATTACACTGTGGTCAGTGCATTGTTATTTACAAATCTGAATTCACATATCTTAGTTGGAACAAGAACGCTCCAGCTGCCACAATGCTCACCACTTCCTCTTTTTTTTTTTTTTTTTTGCAGTACGCGGGCCTCTCACTGTTGTGGCCTCTCCCGTTGCGGAGCACAGGCTCCGGACGCAGACGCGCAGGCTCAGCAGCCATGGCTCACGGGCCCAGCCGCTCCGCGGCATGTGGGATCTTCTCAGACTGGGGCACGAACCCGCGTCTCCTGCATCGGCAGGCGGACTCTCAACCACTGCGCCACCGGGGAAGCCCACCACTTCCTACTCTTTTACTCTTGGCCACTTCACAGTTTTCATTTTCTGCCCAACTACAAAGGGCACCTGAGTTTGAGGTCCCTGGTCTAATTATTACTCATCTTTTAATGAACCTCTGAGAATTTGTGGAAAGCTGGAGACCTCTGCCACATATATCCAACATTTTTATTATTTCGGGGCAGGGGGGTGGTCAAGGATCCTTTGAAGCCATAAAGCAAAGAATCCCCGCTTTAAGGCCCAAAATGAATGCTGCATCTACCAATTCTTTGTTTATTCTCCAGGAGGGAGGGACCACTCCCATCGCTGGTATCCTATAGCATGTTATCTGTAGGAGCATTCCCCTTTTTTTCTTTTATTTATTTATTTTATTTATTCTTTTTTTTTTTTGGCTGCATTGGGTCTTCGTTGCTATGCGCGGGCTTTCTCTAGTTGAGGTGAGTGGGGGCTACTCTTCATTGCGGTGCGCGGGCTTCTCACTGCAGTGGCTTCTCTTGTTGTGGAGCATGGGCTCTAGGCAGGCGGGCTTCAGTAGCTGTGGCTCGCGGGCTCTAGAGAGCAGGCTCAGTAGTTGTGGCGCATGGGCTTAGTTGCTCCTTGGCACGTGGGATCTTCCCGGACCAAGGCTCGAACCCATGTCCCCTGCATTGGCAGGAGGATTCTCAACCACTGCGCCACCAGGGAAGCCCCTACCTGTAGGAGCATTCCCTTTTAATTAAGCCTTCCTACTATGTGTCATGACTATCTACATGGGAAACCTGGGTGTTCAGACTCAAAGTCCAAACTCTTCCTACTGATGCACCCCAGTACCTTGTTCTCTGCCCACCCCTTAAATCTTAAGACTTCCCCAGGATCCCATCCTTGGCCCTGTTCTCAGGCTATATACACTCTCAGTAATCTTATCCACCTCCATGACTTCAACATTCATGCTGAGATGTCTACCCCATCCCCCCGCCATTTTTTTTTTTATTTTTGGCTGCACCACACAGCTTGCGGGATCTCAGTTCCTCGACCAGGGATTGAACTCGGGCCATGGCAGTGAAAGCCCGGAAGCCTAACCACTAGGCCACCAGGGAACTCCCCTAGATGTCAGACCAACACATCTTACTGAATAAATTGCTTCCCAAGGGTCCTAGAGACCTCTCACTGTCATCATGACCACTGAACACTTCATCTTCCCGACACTAGCTCCTCAATTCCTGATCTCAATTAATAGCAGTGCCATTCAATCTGACTCCCAAACTAGAAACACTGGTGCTATTCTTGGCTTCGCCCTCTCCTTCACAATCTACAACATCCAACCAGTCCAGCCCATCCTGTATTATCTCTCAAATCTGTTTCCTAGTACTCCATCCCCACCACTACGATGGCCTCCTAACTGATCTCCCTGCTGCTAATCTCAACCACTGCCACCCATCTGCCACACTGCTTTGAGAACTAGCTTCTTAAAACAGTCCCAATTGTGTCATTCACTGCTTAAAAACTTCCCTGTTTAAATTCTTTACTAAGTTCTGTGTTCCCTCATTCCTCAGCAGTACCCCTAAAGCAACTGTCCTCTTTTTAAATGATACCTAATACTTTCAACCTTACAGTTACCTGTGGAATGCATTCAAAATTCTTGTTTTCTTTCCATACTGCCTCCCTATTAATTACAAGATAAAAGTCAAATCCGAATTCCTTCATCTGTCACTCAAGGCCTTCACCAACTTCTTAGTCTCTTTTCAGCCTCATCCCTGGCTATAACCCTGCTCTTCAACCTTTGTTTCAGTGACTTATAACTTGTCACCAATTTCCAGAATGTGTCAAGCTCTTTTAAAGCTTCAGGTCTGAAATTGGTACTCTGGAAAAAGTAATTTAGTTAGAGTGTGCAGGTAATTTACTGTGCAGGAAAAACAAGAGGGAAAAGGTAGAAGAGAGAGACGAGGGATGATGCTACCACAGTAATCTTGGAATGAAATGATAAGGACCCTACTCTCTGATCTGCCTTCTTCAAAACTGGTTCTTCTGTGCCCTTGGCAGTGGAACCACTGTTTTTACCTAAGGGCTCTTCCTAGCCTCAGTGCATCTTCCCTCACCTGGTCCTGAAACCTTGTAGCATCTCAGGACTTGGATCTCAGCTCTCTTCTTTTCCCAATATTCTCTCTTCCCTGTGACCTCCAACCAGACCCAGGAGTTTTGTGTCTTCTTTTAAAATTTTGATCACGCCATGCGCGGCATGTGGGATCTTAGTCCCCTGACCAGGGATCAAATCCATGCCCCCTTCAGTGGAAGCACAGAGTCCTAACCACCAGACCGCAGGGAATTCCCCCCAGGGGCTTTAAATACCAACTATGTGCAAATGCTTCCTGCTACGCTGTCTCAAGCCTTGATTTCTCTCCAGAATTCCTGACTCCAACAACCTTTTTGACATCTCCATGTGCTATCTAAAAGGAGTCTGAACAAATCTAACGGTCACACCACCATTGGATTTCCTGGCCTCAGCAGCATGTGTCACAGCAGACCATGCCAACCTTCCAGAAATACACTCTTCCTTTTTTTTAAAGTTGGTGGGTTTTTTAAAAAATTAATTTATTAATTTATTTTTGGCTGCACTGGGTCTTCATTGCTGCGCGCGGGCTTTCTCTAGTTGCAGCAAGCGGGGGGGCTACTCTTCGTTGCAGTGTGCGGGCTTTTCACTGCCGTGGCTTCTCTTGTTGTGGAGCACAGGCGCCTGGCATGTGGGCTCAGCAGTTGTGGCTCACGGGCTCTAGAATGCAGGCTCAGTAGTTGTGGCGCACGGGCTTCGTTGCTCTGTGGCATATGGGATCTTCCTGGACCAGGGATTGAACCCATGTCCCCTGTATTGGCAGGGAGATTCTTAACCACTGCACACCAGGGAAGTCCCAAACATACTCTTGTGTTTTTCTTTCTAACTCACAGATGGCATCTCTGTAGTTTCCCTTGCTGGCTCCTCCTTCTCTAACTCTTTAATGGTGACATGCCCCACAGTCTGAGCCTAGGTCTCTTTCACTACTTCACATTTCTCTTGCCAACTACTATCTATATGCTGATGCCTCCCAAGTAAACAGCTCTAGCCCAGCGCTCTTGTTTGAGTTCCAGACTCACATGCCCACTGGACAGCTCCAGTTGGTGGAACTCTTGACTTGCTCACACCTCCCTCCAGACTGATCTTCCCCAGTCTTCTTCATTTCAGTAAATGGTACTCAAGCACTCAAATCCAAACCTTAGAATTTATTCTTGTTTTCTTCCCTTTCCCTTGTGGTCCATATCCAATCCTTCAGGAAATTGTATCAAGTCTCCCTTCAAGCCATCACCTAAATTATCCACTTCTCTCCATCTCTACCACTACCACTCTAGTCTAAACCATCACCATCTCTAGCCTGAATGAATCAATAGCTTCCTAGCTGGTCTCTATGCTTCCATTCTTGCCCCTCTCCTATCCACTCTCCACATAAGAGCCAGAATGATCTTTTTTAAATGTAACAACACACCTGTATTAAGCACTCACCATGTGCCAGGACGTGTCCTAAGAGTACCATATTAACTCTTTCTGTCCTCACAGCAACCTACAAGGTAGGCTCTTTTTTTAATTCTCCCATTTATAATGGAGAGACTTTGAGGCATAGAAAGGTTAAGTTCCTAGGCCCCAAATCACAGAAATGTAAATCAGATCATATTACTACCCTACTGGAAACCACCAGTATCACCAGAGCAAACTTTACATTCCTTACCCTAGGGAATTCCCTGGCAGTCCAGTGGTTAAGACTTTGCCTTCCAATGCAGGGGGTGCGGGTTCGATCCCTGGGGAGCTAGGATCCCACGTGCCTTGCGGCCAGAAAACCAAAACATAAAACAGAAGCAATATTGTAACAATCAGTAAAGAATTTAAAGATGGTCCAGAAAAAAAAAAAAAAAAAGATGGTCCGCATCAAAAAAAATATTAAAAAAAAATTCCTGGAACTTCCCTGGTGGCGCAGTGGTTAAGAATCCGCCTGCCAATGCAGGGGACACAGGTTCGAGCCCTGGTCCGGGGAGACCCCACATGCCGTGGAGCAACTGAGCCTATACACCACAACTACTGAGACTGCCCTCTAGAGCCCACAAGTCACAACTACTGAAGCCCAGGCGCCTATAGCCCGTGCTCCGCAACAAGGGAAGTGACCGCGATGATAAGCCCGTGCACCGCAACGAAGAGTAGCCCCCACTCGCCGCGACTAGAGAAAAGCCCGAGGCAGCAACGAAGACCCAACACAGCCAAAAATAAATAATTAATAAATAAATAAATTTATTTTTTAAAAAATTCCTTATCCTGGCCCAAGGCTCTACATAATCCAACCTCTATTTACCTCTCCAACTTAATTTCCTCCACCTTTTCCCACTCTTACAACATTCTAGTCACTATGATCTTCTATCTGTTGCTTGAATAGGCCCTTTCCTATGCTGAGCCTTTGAACATGGCAGTTCCCTCTGCCCGGAATATATCCTGCCTCAGCTCATGACCTGTTCATTCTCATCGTCCAAGTCTCAACTCCATTAATTACTCTTGTTCCATAACCCTATTTATTTTCTCCCTAGCACTTACAATGAACTTTAACTTGTTTTCATGTCTATTGTCTCTCTCTACCACTGGAACATAAACTCCAGGAGAACAGAAATCTTGTAAGATGTTAAGGTGTGGGTCTTACATCTCCAGTGCCTAGCACAGTGCACCCAGCACATTGTACATGCTTAGGAAACCTTGATGAATAAATGTATCGGCCACTGCCTCTACAGGTGATGACTTCCTTCTATTTGGTGTGTGCTGAACTCCAACTCATCCTTCAAGACCCAAATATCACCACTTCTGGGAAGATGTGGTTTTCTGAGACCCAGCAGCACTTTTTACACAGCCTGATACTTTTTATATGTTCATGTGTCTCCTTCAGTCACATCACTTGGAGTACCTCCAAGGCATAAACATCTCTTCTACACTCCCCATGTTTATCTTTGTGTCTGGCACCCAGTAGGTGCTTGAATTATGTTTGTTGAACACACAAATGAATGAATTCGTGAAAAAATGGGGGTTGACCCAGAATAAGAGTCTAGTCACCAAATGTTCCTCCACTCACCACTGACCCTTCTCATTTAGAACTCTTCAGCCCTCAGAGAGAACTGTGTACCCTGGCTAGGACCTGACCTCTCTGGACCTCTGTTTCCCTGCCGTGGGCTCACCTGCCAATGACGTCCTTAGGGTCGTACTTCTGGTAAAACTCCTTGGCCGCAGCCCAGTCGGGCAGCTCATCCTCCGTTCCCACGTCCAGCGTCATTTTGAAGTAGGTGGGGGCCTGTGTGGAGGAAACGGAGGGCAGTGAAGGCAGGGAGGCCCACAGGCTCTGAGAGGACGAACATCGCGGCTCGCAGAGGCGCAGCCCTTGCGGCTGGGGAGCCAGGATCCTGTGGGATGGGGACGGGGTGGGGGAAGGACAGGGACTAGGGAGACCCCACGAAAGGGCCTTAGGGGTCGGGACGGGATAGCAAGGCAGGGAGGGGGGCGGGGGAGAGGAAGGGAAAAGGTCCCTCATGTCCTTTTAACACTGAAAAATATTTCATTGTATTGATGTTCCAGTGATGATTTTTCCATTCACCTGTTGAAGGATATCTTGTTTACCTCTGAGTCTTGGCAATCACGAGTAAAGCTTTTATAAAAATTCATGCACAGGTTTTTTTTTATGAACATAAGTTTTCAACTAATGTGGCAAAATACAAAGGAGCCTGATTGTTGGATTGTATGGTTAAGAATAGGTTTAGTATTTTAAGAAACTGCCTGTTTTCCAAAGTAGACATACCGTTTTCCATTCCCACCAGCATTGAGAATGGAACAGGGTTCCTGTTGCTGTACATTGTCTCTGTCCTTTGGTGTTTGTTCTCAATTTTTTGAATTTTAGTATTCTAATAAGTATCTAGTAATAATCTCATTCTTCTTTTATTTGTAATCCTAATGACATATGATGTGGAGTGTCTTTTCTTATGCTTATTTACCATCCATGTGTCTTATTTTGTCCATTTTTAATAGTGTTGCCTGTCTTCTTATCGTTGAGTTTTGAGTTCTTTGGATATTTCAAATAGTAGTCCTTTATCAGATAAGTGGTTTGCAGAGATTTTCTCCCAGTCTGTGGCTTATTTTCAGTCTCTTAACCCTGTCTTTCATAGAGCAAGCTGTCATTTTAATGAAGTCAATTTACTAATTTTTTTCTTTCTTCAATCCTACTTTTGGTGCGTTGAATCAAAAAACTCATCACCAAACCCAAGGTCATATAGATTTTCTCCTATGTTACCTTTTTTCCTTCAGTATTTTAAAAACTTGAAGTCTAGTTGATTTACAGTGTTGTGTCAGTTTCTGCTATACAGCAAAGTGATTCAGCTGTACACATATATACATTTTTAATACTCTTTTCCATTATAGCTTATCATAGGATATTGAATATAGTTTCTCCGTGCTGTACAGTAGGACCTTGTTGTTCATCTATTCTATGTATAAAAGCTTCCATCTGCTAACCCCAGCCTCCCACTCCATCCCTCCCCCACCCACGGGGTCTCGCGCGGGCTCACCCGCGGGGGCGGGGAGAGAAGTCAGAGTCGACGCGATGCCGCCCTGTCGCCTGGTTCGCCTCTAGTCCCTTACCTTATCCACAGGCAGTGCCGGCGACGACCTCAGGCCCCGCCCCCATTCTGTCCGCCAATGGCCAGCGCCACCCGAAGACTGAGGTTCAAAGACCCTTCCGATTGGAAACTGGTAGTCCAATAAGAAGCCGAGAGTCCCGAGGCTGGCGCGGGAGTTGGAGCTCGGAGTTACCTGAGGTTGCGACGCTAGGGCGGGGCTTCAGATACGGCCAATCAGGGCACGGCATCTGCTGGGGCCAGCAGGGGGCGGAGCTTATTGACCAGTGGGGCTGGAGGCCTGGAACGGGACCCGGAAGTTAGATTTACCGGTAAGTGTGACCTCCGGGTAGCTGGGACGCGGGACTCGCTGCGCCTTCGACTCCCGGACTTGGGCATGGTCCCCTCAGTCTCTCAGAATCCCTATCTCAATTCGGCTTTTAAAAATATTAGCAGCCTAGTCCAAAGCGCCTGCTTTGAGGGGCAGAGCATGCAGCTTGGCCCTCAACTTGGCTACTTGGTACGAACTTGTACGAGCCACGGCCCGTCAGGCAGAAGAGGCTTTGTCGTCCTGTGGCTGCTCCGACTCTCGAATACCTCCAAAGCCCTAGTGCTCACCATCTGGGGTTATACATTTTCCCAGTCTTCCACTACCACCTCCCGAAAGCCTTGGGGAATATCACACTTTGTTCGAGGCCTACCAGGTTATGAGATTCTGCCAGGAGCGACTCACTTCATAAATCTCAGCGCACAGCTCAACCCTGGCATTCACTTACTCATTCAACAAATATTTGTTGAGCGTCTAAGAGTTAGACTAATAGCAATGAAAAAAAATAAGGTCCCTACCCTTGTGGAGGTTGTGTTCCAGGAGTCAGAGAATGAATTCATTTAATCTTAGAAATGTCACTTTGGGATTGCAAGCATGTAAGAGGAGAAAAACGAGTCCAAGTAACTTTTTAACAGAGTACTTTGACCTTATACCGTTAATCTAAAGACAAAATAGTTGCAAAGAAATCTTGTACTTAGTAGACTTGTTGTTTGGTAGCATAATGGGATAATTATTTTGAAATTGAGCAAGTCAATAAAGATTGATGTAGTTGGCAGCCTAGATTCTTACTGTGGGAATATGGAATTTGGAATAGGGAAAGGAGAGCACCTTATGATTGATTGAAATTGGAGGTATGATTTCAAGAAATGACTTAAGATAGATAAAATTAGATATTTTCTAGCTCTAACCTCTGAAAGGGCCTAGAAGCAATAATGTCCCAGTAGAGTGAGCATAGCTAGTGTCTAGATACTGATTTCAAAGTAACAGTCCTCAATAAAAGAAACCAGGCCTCCTTGGGAGAAATGGCCAATTCCCAGGCTGGAGCAGAGAAAGTACAAGATGAGCCTGAAATAATTTGTGCCAGAAAGCAAGTGAAGAAAGATGGGGACTTAAACACAAGAACCAGGTTGAAATCAGGGACAAAAAGGATAATGAGACTGAGAGGGCTATGAGGGAGCCTTCTGATGTACTAGAAATGTTCTATTCACCTAGGTGGTGATTACACAGGTGTGTTCGTGTAAAAACATTCACCATTCGGCACACATAAGATCTGTGTACTTTACTGTAGGTAAATTATACCTCAACAAAACAATTTAAGAAGGCTAATGACAGTAATGGGTATAACAAATTGAATTTAAAAACAATCTGAGACCATACTGACACTAAAAATTGTAAATAAATAAATGAAAGAGAAAAAGACCTTCTTTATAGTAGAATGCCAACTAATAAGTATAGAAAGAATGATAAAGTTAAAACATCAACATTTTGTAAGCCTCAGAATAACTGACTTGGGCAAAATGGACATTAAAATTACTGGTAAAAAGTTGCTGAGGTATTTATACAGGTAACTTTTTTTTTTTGGTAAATTTATTTATTTTATTTTTGTCTGCGTTGGGTCTTCGGTGCTGCGCACGGGCTTTCTCTGGTTGTGGTGAGCGGGGGCTACTCTTCGTTGCGGTGCGTGGGCTTCACACTGTGGTGGCTTCTCTTGTTGCAGAGCATGGACTCTAGGCTCGCGGGCTTCAGTAGTTGCAGCACGCAGGCTCAGTAGTTGTGGCGCACGGGCTTAGTTGCTCCGCGGCATGTGGGATCTTCCCAGACCAGGGCCTGAACCCGTGTCCCCTGCATTGGCAGGCGGATTCTTAAGCACTGCGCCACCAGGGAAGTCCCTATACAGATAACTTTTTAATTACAAAGGAAAAAAGTATCTTTACCTCTGCAGAAATCTGACAGACACTACCTTAAAATCAAGTTGTCAATGTTACCTCCACCAGTAAAAGGGCAAATTGACATATACCTCTCGATGTGATGTATTGAGGACATACAGCTTATGTAATATTTTAGCCAAAAATGCATAACCTGAATTCAGTCGTAAGAACCCAAACCGAGAGACGTTCTACAAAAGGCCTCACCTCAAAAATGTCATGAAAGACAAAAAAAGAAAGGGTGAGGACCTACTAAAAATTGAAGAATGCTAAAGAGATATGACAAACTAAATGCAATAAGTGTTCCCACACTGGACCCTAAAGCAGAAATTGCTATACAGGACATTACTGGGACAACTGGCAAGTTTGAATATGGACTATATAGTAGAAGATAATATTGTACTGATGTTAACTTCTCTGAATTATATAATTGTACTGTAGTTATGTGAGAGAATATCCTTGTTCTTAGGAGATATAGATCATGAGGTATTTAAAGATGAAGGGCCTTCAACTTACCCTCAAATGATTCAGCAGTAACAATTACGTATATTTAGAAAGATATAAAGCAAATGTGGTGAAGTTAAACATTATAAATCTAGGTAAGAGTACACATGAGTTCATTGTACTGTTATTGTTCTATAGATTTGAAATTTTTTCAAAATAAGGAGTTAAAAAATAGCAAGACCTCATGTAATCAGTTTGGGGAAATGGGATATTCTAGTAAACTGAAGCTGCTAATTAATCAAATACTAGCTTCAAACATTTTTTGTAAAAAATCTCTCTAAAATGAGTTATCCTGATGCCCAGGCAGCAATTCACACAAATTAAATCAGAATCTCTGGGGGGGTAAAGCTCAGGCATAAGTTACTTTTTAAGGCTCCCCAGGAGGTTCCATTGTGAAGTCAAGGTTCAGAACCACTGCTGTTTATATGGCTTCTACCCATTGTTGTAGTTCTAACCTCTGGACCAACAATGGATTCCCTTCACTTTTCCTTCCTGAAACACTCTGGAACACTGAAAACAACCATCATGTGCCCCTCCTTCCCCTTTAATCTTCATCGTGCAACATCTCTAATTCCTTTAGGTGCTCTGTTGGTCTCTCTGCTGGTGAAATCACCCCAAAATTTCATTCCCAGGGTACATGTACTTCAAAAAACATGTACAAGAATGTCCAAAGCAGCATGATTCATAATATCCTAATGGGAAACATTCCAAAAGTCCACTAACAGAAAATCGGTAAATTGTAATATAGTCATATAATGGAATACTATACAGTAACGAAAACTACAGCTACACCAAATATTGATCAATCTCACAAGCAATGTTAAGTAAAAGCAGCAAGACATAAAAAGAATACATATGATTCCATTTATATAGTGTTCAAATGCAGGCAAAACCAAACTACATTGTTAGAAGTCAGAATACTTGTGGGTAACAAACAGAAAGTTACCTGGGGGAAGAAACGAAGGTGTAGTGATTGAGAGGGGTATAAAGGAGGGTTTGGAGTGCTGGCAATGTTAAATTGGTTACATTGACTGAATGGTGGTTTTTCAGATGTTTTCTTTGTGTTAACTTATTGAGCTGTCTATTCTGTTTTGGATATTTTGCTTTGTGTACCTCACAATTTTAAAAATGTTTAAAATATTATCACAAGGCCCAAGATAAAGGATATGAAAATTCATTATAATCATACAAGTTTCTACATACAGGGTGGTGGTTGCTATTATCCAATCCTTTCACTCCTCTCTCAGCTCTGGAACTAACTGTCTAGGTTGAATTCCAGCTCTGCCACTTACTAGCTGTGTGACCTTGGATAATCTGTGCCTGTTTCCTCAACTATAAAATAAAAACAGTAGTACCTACTATTGAGTGATTTTGAGGACTGAAGAAGTTAAGAAATATAAAATGCTTAGCACACAGCCTGGAATATAGTAAGCACTCAATAACTAGTAGCTGCTGCTACGACTTTTCCTCTGTGGCCTAAGGGTCTCTGTTGATAGGTAAGGGAGAAGTTTGGGTCTTTCCAAGAAGGGAAACTTCCAGAAGAAGAAGGAAAAGGGGGAAAAAAATCCTTTCCTCCTCTTGAAGCCCCTAGGTAAGGGGAGATGCAGGCTTCTGCCATCAGTCAGATGTCCAGTCTGGCTCTCACTAAGGGCCCAGGGAAAAGCAGGGGAAGAACAATTAGACAGGAGCATTTCGCCACTAAAAAAGACTTTTATTACAAAACAAATACTAATAAAATCAGGCCTGGGCTTCAATCCCACCTCCTAGAGGCCCCTAGGATGGAGGAGATTGGGGGGAATAGGGGATGGTGGGCACTGAAAGAACAGAGCAGGCTGACCTCCCCTCATCAGTCTCAGCTGCTGCCTCTCTCTTCCAAAGCCCTTTGAGAGAGGCACCATCCTTCCAGCCAGGAAGTACCATTGTTGGCACCAGACCCTAGCAATGCCGCATTGCAGGATTCAGGATGTCTCGGCTGACTCTCAGCAAAGGCCAGCTAGGGTCACTCAGCCTGGGCGATGGCGTAGGAGAGCAGCCATAGAAGCAGCGGGCCCAGAACAAGGACAGCAAGCCAGACGGCAAAGCTGGCCAGGATGAACCTCCGGGCCCGGGCCCCCCAGTGCACTGCCTCCTCCAACCGGCCTGCCTTATGCCGCTCTTCCGCCTGTGGGGGCAGGTTTTTGGTTAGGTTCTCCCCCTGCTTCTGCCCCAAAATGCCCTCTGCCCCACTCCAATCCTACATCCTCATCTTGGCTCAAAATCTCACACCCAAACCCTCCACCTCCCTTTCCAGTTTCTAACTCTCATGTCTCAACTGCAAAGTAAGGTACCCACTCTGCTCTGCCTCCTTTTCAGGATGGCTGTTGTTTGCTCAGAAGATCGCATACGGAAAAATACTTTTCATTTTATTCCCCATCCTTTTCTACTCATTTCAGATTCATTCAGAATTTGGAATTCTTGGCAAGAAACAGTGACCAATCTTGGAGTATTTCACTCATGTCCAACCAAACAACACTCCATTCTCATTAGCCCAATGGGCCTCATCTTTTTCATTAAGGATTCTTTTTATGATTTTGCCCTAATGAAATCCAGAAATTATGACGATAAGAAAACAGTTTCTGATAAAAATACAGCTAGGGTCGAGGAAATTCCAAAAGGTACACATGAGGTTTCTGTTAGATGTTTTGAAATGGTGAAGCCCTCTCAAAAACTTCATAGCTTCTTCCGAACTCCTATAGATTGTTCTAGTTACTGCTCGGCTGCCCCGAGTCTTGCCCCTTCCCATTCATCCTCTTTATAGGCCTTGAGAGTAGACCTTAACTACAACACAAATCTGACCATGTCATTCTCCTTTGCAAAAATCCTTGAAAGGCTCCCCAGTACTTCCCAGATAAAGCTGAAACTCCTAAGCACAGCACTGGAGGCTCTTGGGAATCTGGATCCTCTGGCTTCATCTCTCACTGTTCCTTACTGGTTCATTCATGCTGAACTAATAGTCCAGGTTGCCTTTGTATAGGCTGCCTGTGCTCCCTTCGCCTGGAATGCGCTTTTACCCTTATTCACTCATCCTTTAAGATTACTTTCTTTTTACTCCCTTAGGATGCCTTTCCTGTTCACCTACTCTATTATAAATGTACATGTACTTACATACATATATATACACATACATAGCTCCTGGAATACACTGTGCTTCCTCTATCATAGAACTGATGAGCTGTATTCCATTAATAATTACCCATTTTCACAGCCATCTCTTTTGTTAGACTGTGGGCCCTTTGACGGCAGGAACCATGTCTTTTTCCTATTTCTGGCACCAGGCCCACAGCCAGGCTCTGGCAGGTACTTATTAACTGTTTGATCAATATAGATAGATCGGGTATACAGAACCATTGCCTTACTACACCCACACCCCTGCTTCCATAGGAATTGCTTTCCTCACCTTGATGGCAAACACAAGGGCCACGACTCCCAGGCAAGAGCAGCCACATATAATGCTAGTAGCTGCCAAGTAGCGGAGGCGGAGCGAACAGCAGCGAATGGGGGATGGAGAACGAGCAGCGTCCGTGTTGCTCACCAAGCTCTCCACTGCCTTCTCCTCGTCCTCCATCACCTGTAGGCGATACAGTCAAGATACTTGTAAGCCCAACAACTGAACCCCTGGTAGAGTCTTGCTCAGACTCTACCCACCTCTCTGATCATGTCATGGCCTAGTCGAACTCTCAGAAATGCTGCCTTACCTGGGGAATTCCCCTAGTGACTCATAGACTGAGAGGAAATGTGTGTCTGGAATCCTTTTTCCTCAGCCTAAGGTTCCCAGTCTTTAAAGGCAAGCTGGTGTGAATGTAGCATTATCTGTTTTACTTACTGTTTTGGCAAGTGGGGAAAAGCAAAATGACAGGTGCATGCCGAGAGGCAGTAGAAAAACACAGAATCTCAAAAACTGCTAGGAGTCTGAGACTACCCAATTCAGTGATTTTAAACTGTATTTCAAAGGGCCCTGAAGTTCCTTAGAGGCTGCCCTCAAATATTAAGGAGGAATCAGAGAATGGCATCCTAGGTCCTGTACTCCACTTTAAGGAAATCAGCCATTTCATGGGAAAACACAGTGCTGGGGATGGGGGAAAGTAGGGGAAAAGTACCCATCTAAGCTCTCTTTGTAGCTGAGGAAACTCAACTTCAGAAACATCTCACCCTCCCCAAATTAGAGCCTCCCTTGCTATGCTGACTCCCTTCCACCTCCTCTCTCCATTTAACCCAGGTCATACAACACAATCAGATTAACACTGAGTCCAAATGACCTCATAAGCCACACAGAAACCTGCATAATGATGCCCTACTTAATCATTTCTCATCTCCCTATTTCCCAAGCCCTCAGAGCCCTGGCATCAAACTGCCTTTCTACCTTCATCCCCAACCATTCCCCTTCACCCTAGACAAAATGAAAACACTTGCAGTTCTCAGAACACAAGTAACAAAGGATAGGAAAGGTTAAAGAGAAGAGGCAAGAGCCAAGAATGATATGTGCCACAAAGCTGCAGGAGAATGGATGTGAGTAAACAACTGAGATGAGGTAAACACAGTACAGTCATCAGGGGAGAACACAAGGAGAGGGTCCAGGGAATTGAGATCAGAGAAAATGTAAAAACAAATGGGGACTCTTACCTGGCTATAGGCCTTGAGGAACTGTGAGTTTCGGCTCCTGCCTCAGGTTTGATTTGGCTTGGGTGGAGATGGAGCTGACTCAGGGCTCCAAGCCAAGCCCAGGGGTGGGGTTGGGTGGCCAGCCACCATCCGAAGAGCCCCAGAAGCTCGGAAGGGGGTGTGGCTGATTCAAACCAGTCTGGCTAGATGGAGTAACTGGAGGTAGAATGCCTGCCTTCTGGAAAGGGAGTGAAAGCACCTGAGCAAGAGGGATTAAAGCAGGGAAAAGTCTGAGGCATCAGATAGCTCCCAAGGAAAGTCCAGCAACCAAGGGAATAGAAGGTAGGAGAGGAAAAGTATGAGTCTGAATGACTTAAAATTGAAACTTTAGGGAAAGGTACCCTACCAGATAAGATTTGCCATTCTTCCCTCTTCTTGCGTGGAGATTTCTGCCTCAAAGATACATAATTCTGAGTTAGAGATCAGGTACTAGGGTCTTAGCAAGAGCAAGAGAGAAGAGAAAACTGATACCCAAGTTCCCACCCAACCCTCCACCAGACCAGAAAATCAGAAGCCTCCTTACGCGGATGCTCATACAGAAACTAAGTTTATTATTTTTTTCTTCTTAAAAAAAAAAAAAAAAAGAAAAAAAGAAAAAAACTCATTGTAGAGAAGCCCCTCCCCCTTCCCCTAAGGGTGGGGGGCTGTGAAAGATAGCTGGGGAAATCAAGTACAAGGGGGTGGGGACAAAGACTATCTTGCCACCCTTAACACTGCCCAGCCATGTGGGGTGGAAGGGAAGGGGATATGTGAAGAGCCCCGTTTCCATGACAACCAGTTGCCTACCCCCTACTTTGGTGGAAAGAAGGGAGAAGGCCCCTATGTCTCCCTGGAGGATTCCCCCCTCAAAAGACTTCAAGTAGTGGTTAACAGAGTCAGGCCTGGTCATGGAGGGAGAGGGGCCATGGCAGAAAGCCTAGGTGAAGGGGGGCAGCCCACTCACGTCTTGGCTTTACGGCCTCTGTGACTAATGGTAGGGCCAGCCAAGTGGGAAGGGGCGCTGCTGCGCAAAATACGCTGGTCCCCTTGGTTGGTGGCCCCACCAAGCCGGCGGGGGCCAGGCCGGCGCCGTGGGGTCCCATCCCCTTCCTCCTCCTCACCTGAGGCTTCAGCCTCAGACTCCTCTACTGAACCCTCAGGCCCCAGGGGACTTGGGGGCTGCAGGCGGCTCCGCTTTGCCAGCCCAGGACCACAGCCAACTGGGGGCCCTGCCCGTTTGCGAGGCACCTTCTCAGTCTCTAGTGGGGGAACTAGAGACCCTGGACGCAGCCGGGTCGAACGCAGTTTTGGAGCCAATGAGACCACGGGAGGTGTCAATTCTAACCCGCCTGGCCCACTATCCGCTAAATCCAGATCATCCTGAATTACAGCCACTACCATGGACCCTTCACTCTTTCGTCCCCTCATTCCTTCTGCTTCAAGACGTAAGCGGGCCAGGCGGGTGAGGGGGCGGCTTCCATCCTCATCAGATGAACTACCCTCACCCTCCCCCTGGCCCTGGGGTTGCCGCTGCTTCCCCAATCCACAGCTCTCAAGGACAGGAGAGCTGTCGCGGTCCAAGACAGGGAGCTGGCTGGGCCGAGGTGACGGTGGATTCTTGGGAGGTCGGCCCCGCTTCCGCTTGGGTGGGGATGTTGAAATGGTGAGAGTGGTGACAGTGTTGGCGACAGTAGCAGTGGGACAGGCTAGGAGTGGTGGGAGCGGTGGCAGGGGTGGCGGTATCGGGAGTGGCTGTGTCCGGCTCTCTAAGCTGCCATCCCCTGGAGAGGAAATGGTCCCAGGAATGGGCAAATCTCGGGCCTTAGGGGGCCGCCCACGCCTTCTTTTCTCCACAGGTGATAGGATGACAGGCTCGGGTCTATGAACTGGCTGGGGTCCAAGAGGCTGGGGCCCAGGAATAAGCTGGGGTGCCAGGACAGGCTCCGCAACAATAAGGGTCTCAGCCCCAGGGACTGAGTCAGCCCCACTGGTTTTTCCCTTAGAGGTGGATGAAGGTGCCTCATCCACCCCTCGCCCAGCATCTGCTGGAGACCTGTTCTTCTTGGGGGGCCTCCCCCTGCGACGTTTCACAGCAGGAGGGGTGATGGCAAGTAGTGCCCCTTCTCCATTTTCTGGGCTGCCCCCACCAGTCAGCCCCAGCTCAATGCGACGGCGAGCTATGAAGGGCTGCTGGGTTGGGATGGGCAGTGTGGATGGGGGAGCAGCTTCACAGGGACCACTGGTGGGAGGTGAGGATTCTGGCCCCGACATGCTGCGGGTAGATGGGCTTCCCGGGCTGGCACCAGTCTCAGAGACCCCAGGCACTAGGGTGCTGGCAGCTCCCCGCTGCTGTCGCCGTCGCCTCACCAGTTCCTTTTCCTCTACCACAGTCACTAGCCGTCCTGGCAGCTTGCGAAGCACTTTGGGACCTGGAGGCTGCCCTGGCCGACCAGCCCCCTGACCCCTAATTTCTACATCGGCACTGGTGCGACGCCGAGGGGGCCGGGCAGGCGAAGGACCCTCAGGTGTGGAGGTGGCCGAGGATGAGGTTGATGGGGCTGCGGCCTCAGCTGAAACAAGTTCCTGTGGTTTCTCTGGGGTAGACGTTGGGGTCTGGGCTTCCACCAGCTCTTCTGAGTTCTTGTCAGCCTCCAGTGGCTCCTGAAGTAGCTCATCAGATGCTGCTGAGGGTGGGAGCTCCAGCCTATTGCTCTCACTCAGACACGTGGCCACTTCCTCACCATCAGGCAGCACTGAGAGGATGGTCGCCTCAGCAGGCTCGGGCACCTCCTGCTCTTGACCGTTGGGGACGCTGCCAGCTGCCAGGTTTGGGCTAGGTGCAGAAGAGGTGAGAGAAAGGTTCTTCTCTGACATAGGCAGGATCTCAACAGCAACTGGCAACAGATCCTTAGGGGGCACAAGAGTAATTGGGGAAGTCTCGGAACTGGCCATATCAGCCAGCTCCAGGGACTCAGTAGATGCCATTGCTTGTGCACACAGCTCTGCCTCAGGCCCCATGCCCAAGGGGAGGTTGGTGACTGGTGGGGAAATGGGCACAGAAGGTAGACCAAGCAAGAGAGGGGAGGAAGGAGTTAAGAGAGAAGTCTGGGCTGGAGGTGGGGTATGAGCTGGTGGAGGGGTACAGGCAGGAGGAGGGGTACAGGCAGAAGAACAAGAGGGAGGAATCTGTGCAGAAGGAAGAGGGGGAGAAGGCAAGATATGGACAGGAAGCATGGTTATTGGATTTGGGGCTGAAATGGGGATTGGGGCAGAGATTGGGGCAGGGACTGGGGCAGGAATTGCAGCAGGAGCTGAAGCTGGAGTGGGTCGAGGCCTAGGCGCTGGCCGGGGAACTCGGTCCCTGGCAGGGCTGCAGCGGGGGGGTGTGGAGGTGTTGCGGGGGTGATGCATGGATGTGACAGGAGTGTGGTTTGCCCCTTGAGTTTCAGCCCGGGCTCCACGAAGACGCTCACTGACGCGAGTCCCTGGCCTTTCGGGGGCCTTGGCCTTCTTACTGCGCCGGTGGCTGCCTCCACCAGTCCCACAGGAAACCTCATCCCCAGCCCCTGGCCCCTCCTCCTCCTCCTGGGGTAGGCGGAACACCTCCTCCTTCGCTTGGTCCAGGTCCTTGCGGGCAGCTTCCACTTGCTCCTACCAAAAACAGAGCCCAATGAGTGGTCAGAGGGAGGCAAGAGGCATGGGGAGTGGGTGGAAAGCAGCCACTTTCCACTTCTATCCCCACCCCCATACTCACTTCTGCCTGCTTGAGCTCCTCTCGGCTCACCTCCTCCAGTGAGGCTTCCAGGAATTTCATGGCATAGCGCTCAATGGGGGTCAGCTGTGGGGAAGAGCAGCGATGATGAACATAGGGACCTGGTGCCCAGGGCCCATCACCCTTGAATATTTTCACCAGAGAAGACAGAAAGAAGGTCGCAGAGTCCAGAGGAAGGAGTTGTGGAGGGTGAGATTGAGAACTAGTGGATCCAACACAGACCTGTTCTACAAGGGCAGCAATTTCCTGCTCAGCCCGGGACATCTCCTCATCTTCAGCCCCAGGCCGACCAGCCTCCTCTCCGTCAGCAGCAGGAAACCCATCATTCTCATTGAATTCTGCAAGCTCAGCCACCTGTTCAGCCTTGGCCTGGGTGGCCGCACGGATATCCTCTTCATCCTCTGCCCGACACAATGCCTATGAGGGTGTGGGGAAGAATAACCATGAGAATTAAAGAACTTTACATCCTGTGATTTGATTCTGGCAAATGTTTGAGGCCACGTTTACACCAAACCAGATTTACATCAGAACTCAACTCTCGGGCTTCCCTGGTGGCGCAGTGGTTGAGAATCTGCCTGCCAATGCAGGGGACACGGGTTCGAGCCCTGGTCTGGGAAGATCCCACATGCCGCAGAGCGACTAGGCCCGTGAGCCACAATTACTGAGCCTGCACATCTGGAGCCTGTGCTCCGCAACAAGAGAGGCCACGATAGTGAGAGGCCCGTGCACCGTGATGAAGAGTGGCCCGCACTTGCCACAACTAGAGAAAGCCCTCGCACAGAAACGAAGACCCAACACAGCCATAAATAAATAAAATTTAAAAAAAAAAAAAAAAAAAAAGAACTCAACTCTCTTCTGGGCCCCCAAAATTACCAAAGCAACACAGTGGTCCACAAAGAATGGAACAGATTCAACCAGGAGTGCCACCAGGGACAAAATAACTGTTTTAGAGACCTCTAGTTCCACTTACGTTCCATTCAAGTAAGCCTCACATCTCTTTAAAAAAGCAATCCCAGAAGTTTTGAATACAAAATAATCCACAATTCTTTTTTGCACTGAGATGCCTCATGACAACAGATTAACATATGATCATTCCCCTGAGATGAATATCCAGGGAGATCACAGCAAAGTCACTGAGGGAAGTAGCCTAGAGCATGAGAGGAAGGCACTTGGTAGGGGAAAATTTCTCCATGATAATCCACACCTACAGTTCCTAAACATCTGTCTACTTCTGAAAAAATACAAATGCCCAGACCTCACCACTCAAAATCATGATTTAAGTAGACTGTGAGATGGGACCCAGGAATCAATCTTTTTCAAAGCCTTCCAAGTGATTCTAGTATGCATTAATGTTTGGGAAATGAGAGTTTTACACCATATACAAAGCACTTCTTACATCCACTATGCTATTTAACCTTCAGTTACTTCCTTCTAATTTAGCATTTCAGAAAACTCGGAAGTGAGGCTCAGAAGATTAAATGGATGTGGCTTAACGAACACAATTAAGAAGCACTGTTGGGGCTTCCCTGGTGGTGCAGTGGTTGAGAGTCCACCTGCCGATGGAGGGGACACGGGTTCGTGCCCTCGTCCGGGAGGATCCCACGTGCCGCAGAGCGGCTGGGCCCGTGAGCCATGGCCGCTGAGCCTGCGTGTCCGGAGCCTGTGCTCCGCAACGGGAGAGGCCACAACAGTGAGAGGCCTACGTACCGCCCAAAAAAAAGAAGCACTGTTGGAGCTCAAACCTAGAACCGTGGACTCCATATTCTGTGTTCTATCTATGAAATCATGTGAACCAATAAACAATCTACTCACAACTATCAAAGGCCAACTGTAATCTGGGAAGCAGCAGAAATAGTTCTTTCCCCTTGGACAAACTCAAAAGACTGAGAGACAACACACACTACAACCATTAGCTCTACTCTAGGGACTGCCCACTCTTTTTCTGCGGTGGGATCTTTGTTCCCCGACCAGGGATCGAACCCGTGCCCCCTGCAGTGGAAGCACAGAGTCTTAACCACTGGATGGCCAGTGAAGTCCCTGCCCACTCTTTTTTCACCTGCTCCAGGATATGGGTCTGCTTGCTGGCCACAGTCTCTTCCTCTTCTTCAGGGGCAGAGGGTATAGATGAGCCAGATGGTTCCTCCAGAGGCATATCAAACAGCTCTCGGATGGTCTGCTTTGGAAAGAACATATGAAAAGTGTCAGAGCCAACGGAATGTTAGTCCCAGGTCTATAGCTATGAAGCTGATAGCTCTTAGTAGTATCAGATGCACCACTAGTTGAAGAGGCAGATCTGTGGAGGCCAAAGCATCCTTTTTAATAAGCAGTAGTAACTCCTACAGCCATAGCAGTTCTCTCTTGCACAGACTGGAAGATCTTAGTACCTGTTTAAAATAGGCTGTGGTGAAGTTGCCTCCCTCAATTGCCATGTCTCCCAACATTCTCTTCTGGTTTGCCTTTTTTAGGATGTTCTCTTCCACTGTCCGTTCACTGATAAGCCTAGGGGGTGATAAAGGACATGTATAAACAGACAAATACATCAATAAAACCCTATTAGCAAAGGGAAACTAAGGTAAGGGGAGAATAGGTAATACCTATATATGTGGACATCTCGGGTCTGGCCAATTCGGTGACAGCGATCCTGGGCCTGAGCATCCATGGTAGGATTCCAGTCGCTGTCATAAAAAACAACAGTGTCTGCCCCCGTCAGGTTCACGCCCACACCCCCACTCCGAGTTGAAAGGATGAAGCAGAATATGCGTTTGTCTGCATTGAATCGTTCCATCAAGGCCTAGAGGAAAAGGAAAAAAAAACAGTATTGGGAGACATATCTCCAAAAACACACCAAGGCTTAGTGGGGGCCCCTCCTGGGACTCTGAACCCTGGAAAAAGGAGACAGAGTTGAGGCGAGCCTCTAAGGGCCAGAGATGCCTGGGTTACCTGTCTCTGTTCAACTCTAGTAGACCCATCCAGACGCAAGTAGAGGTGGCCATGGTAGGTGAGAAACTGCTCCAACACATCCAGCATTCGGGTCATCTGGGTGAATATGAGCACCCGGTGGCCCTCCGCCTTGAGCTGTCGCAACAGCACTGCCAACATTTGCAACTTTCCTAAAGAGATATGAAGGGGTACAGGGAGCTAGCTATAAACTGGAGTGGGAAAAACACAGCACTGGAAGCCTGTGTAGTTGAAAGATCAAGTTTTACGCCAGGGTTTCGATCAACCCAGGGGAATCAAAAATATTTAACTTTTTATATTTTCTTCCCTTAAGGGTTCTTCCTCTTCAGTCTGCTCCCGTCTTGGATCTGACTTCTTTCAGTCTAACTAGGGGTAGGGTAATACAGACCCTCAGGGGGAAAAAAGAAATCCTCAATGGTGTATGAGCAAGAAAAGACCTTCAAGTACTACACTGAGTTATACCAGCTGCAGCACAAGCCATTCACAAGATAAACATCAACAAATCCATTGATGTCATAGCTCACTTGGATGGAAGGTCACTGAGATAAGAACCAGAGAGGCAGGATCTTATGAGGTTATGTAGTTTAACCTCCCATCAAACACGAAAATAGTGATTCAATCAGTTTGAACACTTTTAACAAAGACTTTCAACTCACCTATTCTGAATGGTTTCAAATGTTATAAAATTATCTTTTTACTAAAATATTTATTGAACACATATTAATAAAAATTCTGCTGACTTTCTTATGTTCTAAGACGTTTAAGAAATCTGCAAATATATTACTATAGAAATACCTGTGCACAGTTGTGGCAGAAACTATTCGCTACTGTCCAACAGCCATTCTCGGTTAACAGAACCCGACTAATCCTATGGACACCTGGCAGAGATCCCTTGATTCCCACGGAAGGCGCACGCCAAACCAACCCCAGAAAATGAATCATTATTGTTCTAAATAAGCCACAGTTCCTTTTTCCCTTAGTCAGTGATTACTCTAAGTATGGGCATATGGCCCAATCTGAGCCAATGAATTTTGAATCAAAGTCAACTAGGAGGGCTTTCTTTCCCAGAAAAAAATGAAAGACTTGAGAGTGTTTTATTTCAACCCCTTGCTTCCTGCTTGGAGCACTGGTGTGCTCCCTGGAGTTATAGCAGCCATCTTAAGACCATGAAGAAATAACCATGAGAATAAAAAGATAAAAGCTAAGGATAGTAAAGTCCTGGGTCCATGAAGATACCACTAAGCCGCTGAACCAGCCATATACCACCATTCTCGGCATTTCTCATTTAGTAAACAATAAACGATCTTGTGGTTTAAGTCACCGTTGGTTGGTTTTCTGTTACCTGCAGCCAAATTTCTTCTAATCAATAAGATTCTATTCAAAAGACAAGCATCCTTGTTCAAATCTTTCCCCAAAACAAAATCTACTATTTACTTTTTTTTTTTGGCCACCTGGCTTACGAGATCTTAATTCCCCAACCAGGGATGGAACCTGTGCCCTCAGCAGTGAAAGCGTGGAGTCCTACCACTGGACCACCAGGGAATTCCCCCAAATCTACTATTTACTGTGCAGTCTTATACCACCACACACCTTTCCCCATAAATCTGAAAACTCCACGCTGTGCTATGTCATTTGCCATTGTATCCCAAATGATGTAACATGTTCACAAAATAATCACTGAATAAATGAGTTAGCAAACATTTTCAACTTTCATCAAAGTCAAATTCACGAATGCCAAGAATCTATCATGAGGCCTACATTTCTTCATCTCACCCGGAAGCATAACCTAAAAGACTATCTGATGTTTAATGAAATCCACAGAGACCTTATGTACAGCAACCCTTTGATGTAACAGTCTTCAGGCTAAGACAAGAAAAGAGGTCAAGAGACCCTCACTGGCCAAAGAACTCACCGCAATCATACTGGATAAGCCTCAGGTCAGGAAACTGGGTACGCATGTTACACACAATACGGTGCAAAGGACGAGCCCGGGGCCAGAGCTCACGAGCCAATTGCTCCTGGAAGGCTGCCTGACGAGGGGCCAGCCAAGGAGGTGGGTGGCAGGCGTGCAAGGAAGGGGGAGGTGCCTCCACAGGAGGCATGACAAAGATGAACCTGTAAAAAGAAGGCAAGCAGTATAAAATATGGAACTCTGAATGGCCCCAGAAGTTAGCACCTTTACCAGCCCTAACCACTATATCCACTCAGAGGCCCCAAGACCCACTTCCCATTAGCACTTAGCCCTGCCAACCTCTCAATGATTTCTGACAGCTGGTCTAGTCGTTGCTGGGGAAACAGTACAGCCTGGCGGGCAGCCTCGGTATAAGTCCAAAAGGTGGGGTGGCTGGGGCCAGGAGAACGAGGGCCGATGGGGCTGGCAACAGGTTGGGGCAGGGTACAGAAATCCAAGACTTCAGTCCCATACACGGGTGCCAGGGCCCCATGAGCCTCACTAAGTTGGAAAATCCGTTCCAGGCGTTCAGACCGCTGCTGCTTCCGCTTTTCCTCCAGAGCGTCCTGAGGATAAGAGGAGAAAAACACAGAAAAAGTGATCAGCGTCCTTATAGAAAATCTGGCAATTCCTCCCAGAATTAAACATAATCTGTGGAAACCATAAGATTCAACCATACACTATTTTAGTTCTTCCAAATTGTCAATAATGGGAGTTATTCTTTTCCCAATGTTAAAGGAAATAACTTCTCCGCAAAAGAAAACTGATCTTCCCTGTATGCTACCAAAGCAGGTGCCTGAATATTCAAAATTAAGATCCATATGTTTGACAAACTTATAGAATGGATGATTTGCGTGAGTTTTCCCATATAACACTTAAATCCAGAATATCCAAGTTAATTTATCTTCTTGCAGTAGATCCAAAACAATTATTAAAATCCCTCCTCAAATCACTGACCAGGATACAGAGAGGCTAATCAAATCCATGGCAGGTTTTTGTCCAAGGTCAGACTGGAATGGGGTGGGATGGGAACAGCTAACCAGACATCTAGGTAACCCCGAGAGAGAAAAGGGGAGTGCCCTGGCTGACAGGATACCTGTATGACTTTGACCCAATCCTTTCCCATCTTTGTGCTTCCAGTTTCACAGGCTATAAAACCACCTAACTCTTTTGTAGCACTTATCACACTTGCAGTTTTACATGTACAGGATTCTTTGATTAACATCTTCTACCTACTAAACTGTAAGCCCCTCACTGTAATCATCCAGTATCCCAACTCAGTTATCTGGCACAAAGTAGGCTTTCAATAAATATGTTATTAGAATGAACAAATAATGAAGGAGACTGGACCCTACAAGATGGTCCTGAAAAAAAGCAGTGTCCCAAATCTCCCTTCCTGACTGCTACCTTAAGCTTGACCTCTTGGCTCCTGGTGGTCTAATAAGTGAGGAAGGAAAGCATCCTAGCAGAGGGAAAAATCATTAAGGCCAGCTCTCGTTAAGTAGCAGCAAAGGAGACAGTATTTGCAAATCATCTACCTGAAAAAGGACTTGTATCCAGAATAAAGAACTCTTACAACTCAATAACAAAAAGGAAAAGAATAAAATAACCCAATTAAAAAAGGGAAAGGATCTGAATAGACATTTCTTCAAAGAAGATATACAAATGGCTAACAACCACTGAAAAGATGCTCAACATCATTAGCCATCAGAAAAATGCAAATCAAAACCACAAAAGGGACTTCCCTGGTGGTGCAATGGATAAGACTCTACTCTGTGCTCCCAATACAGGAGGCCCGGGTTCGATCCCTGGTCAGGGAACTAGATCCCACATGCATACCTCAACTAAGAGTTCGCATGCCACAACTAAGGAGCTGGCGAGCTGCAACTGCAGTGCCCTGGAGCCGCAACTAAGGAGCCCCCCGCTGCAACTAAGGCCCGGCGCAACCAAATAAATAAATATTTAAAAACCACAGGATACCACTTCAAACCCACTAGGATGGCTATAATCAAAAAAGACAAATAATAACAAGTTTTTGGCAAAGATGTAGACAACCTGGAACCCTCACAAGCGCTGGTGGGAATGTAAAATGGTACAGCCACTTTGGAAAACAGTTTGTCAGTTCCTCGAACAGTCAAACATAGTTACCATAACCCAGTTAATTCCACTCCTAAATTTACATCCAATATAACCGAACATATATGAAAAGATACAAAATCTTATACATGAATGTTCACAGCAGCATTATTCATAACAGCCAAAAAGAAGAAACAAACCAAATGTCCCCCAATCAACTGATGAATAGATATATAAAATGTGGTATATTCATACAATGGCATATTATTCAACAATTTTTTAAAAATGAAGTACTGATATATATACATATATATATGTCAGTTATAGCATAACATGGATGAACCTCAAAAATATTAAGTAAAAGAAGCCAGTCACAAAAAACCGTATATGACTCCATAAGTAAATCTACAGATACAAGTTACTTAGAGCTAGGAGGGATGGAAAGGTCAGGGATGATGGTTAAGGGTGTGGGGTTTCTTTTTTTTCAGGGCAATGAAAATGTTCTAAAGTTGATTGTTGTCATGGTTGCATAACTCTGTGAATATACTAAAAGCCAATGAATTGTATTGTTTAAATAGGTGAACTGTATGGTATGTGATTTATATCTCAAACTGTTTAAAGAAAAAGTATCAAGAAGCTGCTACCTACTTGCAGAGCAATGAAAATTTAACACAGACCATGGCGTTGTACCCTTGGGCTAGGATCTAGGCTCTCCTCTCTCTACTTCCAAAAAGCCAGACCAACCTGGCAGCATTAGAGAAAGACCAAAGTGGCAAAGATGGAGGGTGGGGGACTGGGGCCGAGAATAAGCAGCTCTATTATCAAAGTGAGAAAAAGACAAGAGGGCCTGGAAGGACTCACTAGATCTTTCTCATTATTAGGTCCTGGGTTACTTACTCTGAGTTGCAACTTTAGTTAACCAAATATATATACAACTATATATATGATAGAAAAAAATGGCTACCAGAAAGCTCATGAAGGGACAGAGTTCTTTTTATTTCCCACTTAATCACCATGGAGGTAAAAAACTACAGCAAATGACCCTCAAAGTCAAAACGCTCATGATCTTTAGGGAACTGTATTCCGTGGTGTCCTTTCTCCCCTAGAAGTTCAAATACTTAATGGTGACAGTCTTAGCAACTGAGAAAAATCCTCCTGTCTCTGAGGACTGCCTCTTGTGGGGAAGAAGAGAAAGCAATGGAGCCAGCACATCTGTGTTCTCACAAGTTGTATAAATTTTAAAACATCATTTAGTAGGCTAGTTTCATCTGTAAAATGGGGCAATTAGATGCCAACACTAACTCAAAAGAGTAAGCAAGAACCAAAGAGACCAAATGTAACAAGAAAGCCTTGAACACATCAGTGATTAATAGTTTTAAAAGCACATTATGTCCTCAATTACTTCCTCTGTGAAAAGTAGGACATGGATTATTCTTCCCATTTTACAAGTAAGAGTAAAGGCCCAGGGAAGGGCTTTGTCCAGTGACATTCAAGTATTAGGTCCACAAAACTAGGCTTCGTAATTTACCAAGATAAAGGTGACATTATTTTGTTCCATCCACTCTGTAGCAACACTCCAAAGAAATTCAATTTCCTGTTCCCTCTCCTTTGAGGCAGTAAAACTTACCAGATAGAAAGGGGAACGAGGTGGTGGTGGGGGCTGGCGTCGAGGTCGGGGACCACTGAACGAGGTAGCAGTGGAGGGAGGGCTGGGGGGACCAGAGCGTAATGTCAGTGTCTCAGGCTCATCCTTGGAAACAGGCAGCCGGGATACCATGGTGACAGGCAAGGGAGCGGCACCAGTTGCCGAAACCACGAGGGAAGATGCCTGGGAATCTGGGGCCTGTGTTGAGGCTGGGGCCAGTGCCAGAGTCTGAGCTGCCGCTGGGCCCAAGGTGGGCACCGGCACTGGGGCAGGGCTCAAGGTCAGTGTTTGCACTGAAGCTGGGGCCAGGAGTGAAGCAGATGACGACACCGTAGCCAAAGTCAGTGTGTGAGCTGGGGCCGGGCCCATTGGAGAAACTGGAGCCAGAGGGGGTGCTGGAGCCAAAGACAGCGTCTGAGATGGACACAGTGGTGGTCCCGGTGCCAAAGACAGTGTCTGGGCTGGAGCTGGTACTAGGGATGCTGCTGGAGTCAATGACAATGTCTGAGCTGGAAAAGAACCTTGGGGGTTCCCAGTTCCCAAAGAGAGTGTCTGAGATGGAGACGATCCGCCAAGAGTGGATGCTAAAGCTGGGGGTAAAGCCAGTGTCTGCGTAGAAGCCGGACTCGGGAGAGGTGACGGAACTGGGGCTGGTACCATAGTTTGAGCTGATGATGGAGCCAACACAGGAGCTGGGGCTGGCACCAGTGAGGAAGCTGAGGCTAAAGGAGTTCCTGGAGTAGATGATGAAGCCAGAAGTGGAACCGAAGTCTGCGATGGAGCCAGTACAGGAGTAGGACCTAGTGATGGAGCCAGGACTGGAAGAGGAGCCAGAGAAGGAGCTGGAGAAGGAGCCAGGATTGCTGTCTGTGGAGCCACCATGGGAGCCAGAGAGGTGGCTAGAGCCTGAGATGCAGTAGGTGCTGGAGCCAAAAGGGAAGCCTGAGCTGGAGCTTGATTTGATGCTGCCGGAAAAGGACTGGCCAGAGCAGAAGCTGGCACCAGGACAGGTGAACATGCTGGGGCCACGGCTGAGTTCAACCCTGGAACATGTGAAGAGGCTGGAGCCAACAACAAAGGGTGACCAGGTGCCTGAGATGGGGACAGGGATGGAGTTGTGGCCAAACCTAGAGTCAAGGCTGACGCTGATGGAGAAGCCCCAACTGGTGCCAAGGAGGGAGGTCCAGGAGCCGCTGCCAGTGTTGGAGTCACATTAGTCAACAGAGCTGGGCCTGAAGCCGAAACAGGCAAGGGGGCTGAGATGGGGATGGTGAGTGGAGCTGAGGCTGGGGACGGAAGCGTTGTGCAGACAGAGATGGGGAGTGAAGATGATACTGGAACTGGGACTGTAGAAGACACAGGACTAGCAAGGGGAGAGGAGTTGGGAACTGGCATTGGAGAAGAGGCTGGCCCAGGTAGTGAGGATGACACGGGGAGAGGAGAAGAGATGGTCAAAGGAGCAGCTCCAGGTGCTGAAGCTGTGGAGACAGAGAATAAGTTAGACCCCAAATTCTTTTATTGCTCCTTCTATTACCCTGTCCCACCCCTTCCCTTACCCCCAAGCTTCACCTGTTTCCCAGAAGACCTTCACTCCCACACCATGAGACCAAAGATTCAAGGAATCTAACAATTCAACATTTCCTTTCCCTCCAAAGTTCCAACTTATGTATCTTGGAATTTGGCAAGGGCTCAGCAGACCATTTTGGGGGCTAATGCAAATCAGTATACTGATAACGGAAGGATCTATTGTGACTTAGAAACCCTCTGGCCCACCCTATCTCCATTCCTGACAAAAATTTGTGGCCTCAGCCACCTGAACTCACCACTGACTTCAGGCGTAGGACTGTGGACCAGCTTGAGAAGTGGCCTCACCAGAGTGGACGTGGGTATGGGAGCCCGGGCAGTACCCAGAGCAGGTGTGGGTAGCCGGCCAGGGGTTAATGTGGGGCGTGGAGTCAACACAGCTGGAAGCCCAGAGCTCGGAGGCCGGGGTGCTGGGGCCAACGGAGGAACAGGAGTCAGTCCATCCCGAGGGGCCTGTCTCACTACAATCTTCACCACGCCTGTATTATTCACCATGGTTGGTGGCACTGCAAGAGGAAGCTAGATTGAGGGGAAGGTAGAAAAGAAACAAGAGACCCAAAGGATGGAAGAAGTCCAAGGGCAGGAGAGGGTAGCAGACAGATATCAGAGATACTGGCAAAGGAAAACAACACTGAGGGAAGGCTAGACAGACAGTAGCCCAGGGCATGCCTGGAAGGACCAAGGCCAGCAGGGCTAAGTAAGTAGGAAGGCCAGAAGCCTCACCCTGGTTAGCAGCAAGCGGAAGGCTGAGGCCAGTGGGGGCAGGGGTGGTGCTGGGGGTCGAAGAAGGCAGCACAGAGACAGGGGTAGGGCCAGGGGTCGGGGCCACGGCCTGGATGAGGGCCACATGGGCAGGCTGGCTGATGAGGTGGTGCTGCCCCCCTGCTGACACCAGGTGCACCACATTCCCTGGGTTAAGGGAAGAGAGAAAGAAAGAAAGAAGCAGCTATCAGCCGGAGGAGGGCAGAGGCAAGAGAAGAGAGAAAGAACGAAGAGGGAATAACTCCTCCAGAATAAACTCATACCTATCTTGATCAAAAGACCCCCTCCAACCATTCCCCTTGGCCCCACCCACCAAAAGGTAGGGAAAGAAACATACAGGCTGACATCTGAAAAGAGCCACAAAAACAAAGGGACAAAGAGGAGGAGGAAAAAGGCAGGACAGGGGGTGGGTTTTACCTACTTTGCAGCGGGCGGGGCTGCCCCACAGCAAGCTGGCGCACCTGCGCACCAGTCAAAGTCAGCTTGTTGCCCTGGATTTGGAAGGTGAGAGGTTTGCTTCCCCCTGTACTAGCCACTGGCCGTTGTGCCAGTGAGGCTAACTGCCCGATGCTGACCACTTCACCTGCTATGAATAAAGAAGAGGCTTAATGTACATGGGGCTCACTCTGCTCAAACTCACTTCACAGACCTTCATGAGGCACAAGTCTCCAGTTTCTCCAACCCTCCCCCTCAACTTACCATGTTCCAATAAGCTTAGCCTCCACCTACAGCCTTTGAGCTTTTGACATGCTACTCCTTCCAATCCCACCTGTTTGCTTTGCAATCTCCTTTACATCCTCTAACAGCTTTCCACCATACTGAGCTAATCACCACCTGCCTCCTCTACACTGCCCTTTTATCCCAAATAATTTTCTACTGCTAGGCTTACCACTATTTATTCATCTATGGATCATCTCCCCAACTAGAGACTGTGAACTACTTGAGGGCTCTTACTTGATTATGAATTACCAACGCCTGGCAAAATACCTAATATATGTTAGCCACCATGATACACTCATGGTCCTGAGCTTTTCCTCTCCAGCTCCATGGCATGTAGGCTTTCCTCCCATCTCAAGTCCTTCACCCTCACAGAGCCCTGGGAACTTACAGGGCAGGCGAGCTTGCATATCGGGAGACAGGATGAGGCGCTGTGGAGCAGGAGTAGGAGCTGGCACTGCCGTGGTGGGAGCCGTGGCTGTGGTGGTACAGGTGGTGGTGACAGCAGCAGAAGGGAAGGTATAGCCTGGTGGCACGGTAAGGGGCTTCAACAGGCTGGAGGAGCCTGGGGGCGGGGCAGGGCTCAGGCGAACAGGAGCAGGTGGGGCTGGCTTCAAGGATAGGGTTGGCGTGGGAGGCCGTGAGGTCCCACTCAAGACCCCCAGAGGGGATGGCATCACTGTAAACACAAAGCAAACACTTATCAGATATACCTTGACTAAAGCCTCAGCCTGGTCCTAGAAACCTCCATACATAATCCCTTGTAGCCCATCAAACACCACACCCCTGTCTCCAACCCAGCTCCTCAAACACTAATTTCATTACTTCTCCCCCAATCTGAACAATCTGTCTGAAGTATCCCCCAGCACCCTGGCTCCCTTGGAACTCACCCTGGGGAAGAGGCCCACCGTTTGGCTGCAGTGGGGGCAAAAGAACAGGGCCAGGAGGCCGGGATGCCGGAATGAGTGGGGGCCCGGAAGGCGAGGCCGACACCATCAGTGGTGCTGGCAGCACTGGGGGGGTTGGGCCAGGGGTGGGCTGGGCTGAGAGCTCAGGGCCTGGAGGGGGTCGGACTGGGACAGGGCCCAGAGGAGTCCGTGGACTGTTCACCACCACCACTGTCCGGCCTTCTTGCTTGGGCATTGGCTGCAGCATCCTACGAGGAAAAAACAAGGGGATGGGTAGGGAAGAAGGGAGAGCGAAGAGTAGGAAAAGAAATTAATAAGGAAGATGAGGCAGAAAAACAGATTATAAAAGCAAAGGAGGGAAAGGTAAGACCCAATGGAGAAAGAGGGAAAGAAATCCGATAACCAAAAAGCACAGAGCAAAAAAAGAAAAAAGAAAAAGCACGAAGCAGAGAGAGGAGGGAGAAAAAAAAAAATCAGTGACAAACACAAGGACCTCTCCCAAAATCATCTTCTGGTTATTCTATCCCCCAATTCCTCCAAGTATTTTTCATCCATCTATATGAACATTCCAGCCTAGCCTCCAACTCTTACCTTTCCACCCCAATTCCCCCCAGCCAGCTGCAGCCACTTTTTTCTAGGAACCCACTTCCTTATTCCTCGGCCCTGGTACCTGTTGACCTTCATCTTGACCGGCTTGGGCCGGGGTGGGGGGTCTGGAGCAGTAGCCACCTCTAGCAGAACCCGGCGGGAAAGGCGGTGCTGGGGTAGAAATGTGTCGGCCTCATATCTAGAGACACGACCCTCCAGGCCAATGAGATCAAATCGACCCATGTCTATCCGCTGACATAAGAAGGAACACAAGAGCATAGTGTCAAAGGAGCCAATTTGGCAATGATTTCTTGGATATCACACCAAAAGCACAGACAACAAAAGAAAAAAACTGATAAATTAGACTGCATCAAAAGACACTATTAATAAAGTGAAAAGGCAACCCACAGATTAGGACCAAAATTATTTGCAAATCATGTATCTGGTAAGAGGCTAATATCCAGAACACACAAAGTCCTACAACTCAACAAAAAAAACAAACAATCCAATTTAAAAACTGGCGGGAATTTCCTGGCGGTCCAGTGGTTAGGACTCTGCACTTTCACTGCTGAGGGACCAGGTTCAAGTCCTGCTCGGGGAATTAAGATCCCACAGGCCCCACAGCGTGGCCAAAAATAAAAATAAAAATAAAAATTGGCAAAGGTCTCAAACAGACATTTCTCCAGAGAAAATATACAATAAGCACGTGAAAAGATGTTCAACATCACTAATCGTTAGGGAAATCAAAATCACAATGAGATACCACCTCACCTACTGAGACAGCCGTTATCAAAAACACAGAAAACAGGTGTTGGCAATGATGTGGAGAACTCAGAACCTTTGCAAAATGCTGGTAGGAATGTAAAATAGTGCAGCTGCTATGGAAATCAGTATAGCGGTTGCTCAAAACATTAAAAATAAAATAATCATATGATGCAGCAATTCCATTTCTGGGTATATATACCCAGAAGAATTGAAAGTAGGGACTTAAACACACATTTGCACACCTATGCTCACAGCAGCATTATTCACAGTAACCAAAAGGTGGAAACAACTGCAGTGTCCACTGATGAACAGATAAACGTGGTATTTGTCTCTATGTATGTAAATGTATACATGTGCATACTCACATACATGTATACACATACACAAGAACATGTACAATAGAATATTACCCAACCAAGGAAATCCTTACACATGCTTGAAGACATTCTACTAAGTAAATATGCCAGTCACAAAAGGACAAATACTGTATGATCACACATACATGAAGTACCTAGAATAGTAAGTTTATAGAGACAGAAAGTAGAATGGTGGCTGCCAGGTGCTGGGAACAGAGGGAGAATGGGGAGTTATTATTTAATGGGTATGGAGTTTCAGTTTAGAAAGATGAAAAAATTTCCGAAGATGGATGATAGTGATGGCTGTACAACTATGTGAATGTACTTAGTGCCACTGTACCATATGCTTAGAAATAGTTAAAATATTTAAGCATTATTAATATGCCAGGCAATTCTAAAAATATTAACACAATTCTCACAAACATACTGCAGAATAGGCCTTATAACCCCAGTTTTGAAGGGCAAGCAAATTTAGGGTTAAAGGTTAATAATTAGCTTGCCCAAAGTGACACAGTTAGAAAACAATGGAATAATGCTGAGGTGACAGGGCAAGTAAGTATGCAAAAGGTCAGACTCCAGCATAAAGAAAAGAGGTGCAGGGTTGGGTAGGGCCAATAACCTTGGAGGCAACTGCTTACCTGGAGAGGGTGGACATCAGTGGCCCTTAGCACCAGAGAGGCGGTGCTGAAACAGATGCCTGGAGTGATGAAGGGGGAGGTAACGGGTCGAGGGTCAAACAGGTTTGGATGATTGCAGACTTTCCGCAGCTGCATCAAAATGTTGATGACGCTCATGAAATGGCCCGTGGCTAGTGTCTCCTTAGTTCTGGGAGAAAGGAGAAATAAATGGGACATCTTGATAGTCACCTCCGCTCCACTGTAGGGTCCCAGGCCCACCCTCGGTCCTCCCTTACGTGGTCTGTGCCATGAAGTCATCATAGAGACAGCGCTGGCGCTTGGAGAGCCGGCAGCGGATAACATGCTCATATTTTTTGGGCATCTGCTTCTCAACATCCACCTTAACTCGGCGCAGCAAAAAAGGCCGCAAAACCTAAAAGCAAATAAGCAGGAGGCTGACAGGAGAACAGCGGGCACTATACCCCAGGCTAGACCCTCTACCTGGGTCTTGGCCTGATGACCAGCAGAGCGCTGGCTTAGCCCATCAGTAAACACTCATGGAGCCATGCAGCATGCCGGGAACCAATCACACAAAGATGAATCAGATGCAAGCCCTCCTCTCAAGGAATTTATTATAATGAAAGAGACGAACATAAAGATAATACCACAACACAAGAAGTGATAAAGAAGGCACTGAGGACAGAGCAACTAACTAAGCAGAAGGGATGGGTCAAACTACAGTTCCAAGGAGTAACTGTAAATTTACAAGATTGTGAAAGTAAATCCAGCCAAGAAGCTGAGAACAAATCTGTGGCACTGACAGCAGCATAGAAAACCAAAGACAAATCTGAGATCTCAGGAGATAAAATCTGATATGACACAGTCATCAAGTTGACATGGAAGAAGTGAAAAAAGAGAAAATAAAGAGGTATAGTTTCACTAAATCTAGTGTGGTAATCATTTCATGATGTATATAAGTCAAATCATTATGTTGTACACCTTAAACTTATACAGTGCTATATGTCAATTATATCTCAATAAAATAGGAACAAATAATATTAAAAATATTTTAAAACTTTAAAAAGGAGGAAATATAGTTAAGGAAGACATCTTGGTTTCTACTGATAGTTTGATTTACCAAACTGATGGTGTTATTGACCAAAACGGAGTAGAAATAATAGGCTATAAGGCTTGAGATGTTTGGCTTATAACAGAGTGAGTTCAAGAGGAACTTTCTGGCAGGGTAGGCGACAGCTGCCAAGGCAGGGCTGAGCCCCAGGGGCTAAGGAGAGAGGGAAGTGCCCCTTGCATTCCAAAAATGTCAGGCTGAAGGCACCAAGCTGAGAGGGAAATTTTTTTTTTTTTTTTTTTGGGACCACCAGGGAAGCCCTGAGAGGGAAATTTTTATTGTTTTCTGTATAAAAATGTCCATCAGATGGGGGTCAAAAGGGTTGGGGGCAGATAACAAAAATAAATAAATAAAATTTCCAAAAAAGAGGAACTTTCAATTAAAGACATTATCAGAAAATTTAAATACAGGTTGAGTGGTCTAGAGAGTCAAGGAATTATATAAATCAGTATGCCGATGAGATAAGTAAACTGGGTGACAAAAAATAAGTAAAGATCAGAATGCTGAGAGATGTTATTTAAAAGCTGGACACTGGACAAAGGAAGAGGAGCCAGAGAAGACCAAAAATAAAAAAATTTAAAAAATAAAAGAAGAAAAGAAAAAGAGAACACAACAAAACTATGTAATTGTGGAAAGTCAGGTAAAGAGAAACCCAAGCCAGGAACTGATCAGCATTATCATTCTACTCAAAGAATAAAAACAGAAATGCTACCATTAAAGAAAACAAGCAGAATGATGACTAAGATGGGGTCACTCAATCTGGCAATGAGTTAAGTCACTGGAACACTGCAGTTTGACAACTGGGTAAATTCAGCCTAGCACTGACTTCCCTCTTCCTAAGGGTTTTCTGGGTATTGCCCTTAGTTCCTTGCCATTCCCAATGCCCTTGACAAACTGGTACAGGCCCTACCTTGTGAAGGCGTTTGACTAGACCTTCATTGTACTCTTGGCTGCCCTCAATCATGCCAGTTAGGGGATTAGAGAACCATTCTTTGAACTCGCGATGAGACTGGAAGACATGGGGCATCAAAAAGTGCATCAAGGACCACAGTTCCATGAGGCTGTTCTGCAAGGGTGTTCCTGTCAGGAGCAGGCGTCTCTGGCTGCAAAGAGACAGGGAATTACAGGGAGGATGGTCAGCAAAGTCCCAACTGTGCAAGAATCCCACCCGGCAGGCCAAGTCAACCCTCCCATCAATCTCAGACATCTCCATCTCCACCTGTTGAAGTTGAGCAATGACTGCCAGCGCTGAGACTTGAAGTTCTTGATGTTCTGAGCCTCATCCAGAATGAGATAGCGCCAGTTCTTGCGGCGGAAGGCCTGGTGGTCCTGCAGCACCAGCTTGTAAGATGTGATACACACATGGAAGGCATTGGGCTTGGTCCAGCCCTGCAGTATCAGGAGAAAGTAGCAGAAAGTGGGGTAAAAAGAAAGAGCAAAAAGAAGACATCCTAAGATCTTCCAGGAACAGAAATCATGTTGGGAGAAAGGAGAAAAGTCCCAGGAGCAGAATGGGGTAACAGAAAGGGAAGGGAAAGGAACTCATTTGAGGAAAGGGCCTAAAAGTATACGAAACATCAATAGGGGAAGGGAGCAATCACATGGGGAAGCAAACCTGCCGCTTGAGCTTCCTCTCCTTCTGGGCTCCATAGTAAGTAAGGATTTTAAAGCTGGGGCACCAACGTTTCAGCTCCATCTCCCAGTTCAACATCACGCTGGTGGGGACAATGATCAAATGGGGACCCCAGTTACCTGTTTAGCGAAAGAATGAGAGATGTACAACACGGTGAGTGCAGTTAACAATACTGTACTGCGCATGTGAAATTACTAAGAGTAAATCTTAAAAGTTCTCACCACAGGAAAAAGCAAAATGTTTTGTAACTATGTATGATGATGGACCTTAACTAGTCTTACTATGATGATGATGGTCATTCTGCAGTGTATACACGTACCAAATCTTTATACTGTACATCTGAAATATAGTGTTAAATGTTAATTATACCTCAGTTTTAAAAAATAAAGTAAGATTCAGAGAGATCTGGGGCAGAGGAATTTTAAAAAAGATGAGAGATGGTAAGGAAATACAAACTGTGGGGTTCTGGAACTCAGGTATAAAACCCTGACGATTCTGTCCTAATGGCCCTTCCTAAGAATCCTAGCACCATAATACAAATGAACTTATTTACAAAACAGAAACAGACGTACAGACACAGAAAACAAAATTATGGTTACCCAAAGGGAAAAGGGAGAAGGGATAAATTAGGCGTATGGGAATGACAGATACACACTACTACATGTAAAATAGATAAAAAGAATTTACTACATAGCACAGGGAATTACATTCAATATCTTACAATAACCTAAAAGGAAAAGAATCTGAAAAAGAACATATACATACATACGTATAACCAAATCACTTTGCTGTACCCCCCGAAACTAACCGAAAATTGTAAATCAACTAAGTCAAAATTTGGGGCGGGTGGGTTGGGGAATCCTAGTGCCTACAATGACCTCTCTATACAGTTATTGACCAGAGTCAATGAAGCTACTTATCAGCAAGAGACTGTTTCACCATGCTACAGCTGAAGTCATTAAATAAGCTTCCCAGGAAATTGGCCAAGAGAGACCCAAGAAGAAGGGCCCGGCCTAGTTACCTTTCTCACAGGCCAAGTGGGCAAGCAGGGAAATGGTCTGGATCGTCTTGCCTAGCCCCATCTCATCAGCAAGAATGCCATTAAGCTTCTTCTCATACATAGTAACCAGCCAGTCCAGCCCAATGTGTTGGTACTCCCGGAGCTGGCCCCGTAGGAGCAGGGGGATGGGTGTCTTCACCTAGTAGGTAGGAGGAGAGGTAACACAATGGAATTGAGGAATCTGTCACTGAGAAACAGGAGACTCAAGATATGAGAAAGCAGGGGCTTCCCTGGTGGCGCAGTGGTTAAGAATCCACCTGCCGGGCTTCCAAGTGTGCCACAACTACTGACCCTGCACTCTAGAGCCTGCCAGCCACAACTACTGAGCCCAAGTGCCACAACCACTGAAGCCCGCGCACCTAGAGCCTGTGCTCCACAAGAGAAGACACCGCAATGAGAAGCCTGCACACCACAACGAAGAGTAACCCTTGCTCGCCGAAACTAGAGAAAGCCTACACACAGCAACGAAGATCCGACACAGCCAAAAATAAAAATAAAAAAAATAAATTAATTAAAAAAAAATTAGAACTCAATTTCTTAAAATGCAAATTTTTAAAACATAAGCATTTTTAAAACTTTAAAATACCTGGGTAGTGGCCAAGGTATAACCCTTGGGCTGAAGACTTTCAGCTGCTGCAGCGATGTCAGTAATTTCTTTCTTAGGGCCTAGAGTGGTGGTGGGCCCTGGGGTGGGAGGTCCACTGCCTCCATCTGCCTCACTCTGCTCTTCGTCCCTGGCAAGCAAGTACTCCACCCCAAAGTCATCATCTTCCTCCTCTTCCTCATCTGCTTGGCTCTGTGACTGGGACTCCTCAGATTCCTCAGACTCAGATTCCTCCGATTCCGAACTCCCGCTTGTCTCTTCCTCTTCTGAATGCTCATCTTCCTCATCCTCACTCTGTTCCTCAGCAGAGTCTAAAGCACAAGATCAAGGCTTAGTGTTCACCATACCTACTCCTCCAGTCTTGCCCTCCCCAGCTCTTGCCTCATGACCACACATTCACCTGACTGACTGCTACTATCCTCTTGAGTAGCCTCCTCAGCTTCTGTGGCCGCCTCTGGTTCACAGTCAGAGCTGTTAGCCTCAACTTCATCTTCATCTTCCTCTTCACTACTCCCAGAACCTGGGGCAGAGGCATCAGAGGCATAGGCTCCTGCGTACTGCTGCAGTAGCTCCTCCACAGACAGCTCACCTGGAAGAGAAGTGAAGGATAAGCCTTTACATGCTTCACGGGGAAGAAGGGGAGGTCTGAGTGGTGCCAGTTCATTTTACCTCAGCTTCTACAGACACTGCTAGGCCCAGGTCTGAAGGGAGGCAAAAGAGTTTACTTTCAGCAGCAGTTATTTTCAGCCAAGCCCCGTAACATGGGCTAGAACTGTGGATGGTCCTGCCTTCCATTGGGAAGGACGGCATCAATCTGAGGAACCTCCCCTTTAAGGTTCAGATCAAACATGGCCACTATCCTCTTCCAATAGTTCTTCCCTCCACTCAGCTCTCACATCACTTTGTTCAAACTTCCATCATAACCAATCATAATTTTCTACTTATAACCATCTATAAATCTGTCTCTGTCATTAGATCTGGAGTATCTCCAGAAAGGATAAGAGTGTCTTATTCATTTCTTTATCTCTGGCATTCTGCACAGAGACACCAAGTGGGTACTCAGTAAAATGTCTGGTGTCACCTTCTCGAGCCAACTCGCTCAGCTCCATGGCATGATCCACCTCCCCTTCCAACTGCTCCTCAGCTGCTATGGTATCCTCTTCATCCTCCGCTAGGAAAGAGAATGAACCAAGATCAACGGGGACAGAGGCTCAGAACACAGTCCAAGTGGAAGAGGTGAGAAAGTCTGAAATATTAGGTCCAGACAATTTAAGGGGTAAGAGGCAACAGGACTGAGAACAGGCCTGACCTTCATCTTCATTGGCAGCAAACTCCTCATCCTCCTCATCTGGATGCCAAGGCTGTTTGTTGCGCTGTGTGACAGAGGAGGGTGGGGGCTTTACCTGTTTGGCAGACGATGAAAAAGGAGAAGGCCTATGGTTAGAGCAGCAAGAGAAAGACACAACGTTGAATAAGATGTCACAGAATAGTCTCTCTGTCCCACTGAGTGACAGTTGCCACTGACACCGTCCCAGGGCAAGGATACAACCAAGGGTTTTCAATTTCAGTACCAGCTACCAAATCCTGGCCCCACTGCCCGGGGGAGGACCCGTGAAAGTGCTAGAAGAGAAACACAGGCCCCCAACACCAACCCCATGCACTCGGACACATGGAAAAACAAAAAGCTTAGGTCCAGAAGAGACTTCAAGGTTACCATCTCAGCTCCGAACCTACAAACCAGCAAGTGAGTATTAGGGCCATTTCACAGAAGCGGCAAGGACCAAAGTTCAAGCTCACACAGCAATTCTAAGAGTACAGTACACTCTTCCACACATCAGAAACCTGGCCATCTCACACTGTAACTTGCCCCAAACCCAGATTCTTTCCTGTCCAACCTCAAATGAGAGCCCAACTGCTCAGACCATGGAGGACTCCTAAAAACCACAACCAACCTCATAGACCGGAAGAACTCAGTCCTTAAGGCTCTCCCTCTGCTCCCACTCTGAACCCACCTTCTATCCCCTTCTGCCCATACCTTCAACACCTGAGAGGACTCTTCTTCACCACCTTCTTCAGGCCCATCTCGGGTGTCACTATCATGAGATGAGGGGGTTCTTGAGGGGCTGGAAGGCCCTCCTAGCAGCTGAGGGGGGAGGGAACGGAGCAGCTCTTCCAGTGGCAGTTCTCCCTCACGTCGAAGTAGCTCAATCTCACGCCTCTGGGTCTCTGCATCATTGCCTTCCTGTTGTTCTTCAACCTCAATCGTCTCCTCATCATCCTCTTCCTCCTCCTCTTGGGGTTGGAAGTCCCCATCTATAGCAGGAGAACAAGGTCACAAAGTCCACGGGGCCCTGCAAGCCACAGGGTGGGTTTTCAGCTCTGGAAAGGGTACATGAGGAAGAGTAACAGAGCTAAAGAGGACACACACCTTCATCATCCATCCGGGAAACTGGGGGTGGAGGACTAGAGGCAGCTGAGGAAGAGCCAAGGCAAGGGGAGGAACCAGCTTTGCTGGAGGTTAGCGGCTGGTTGAGGCTCTGAGACAGAAGGTCTGAGTACTTTTCAGTTTGCCCCACGATGAAGTCCAGGTGCAGGTCCAGGGCTTTTTTCCGCTTTTCCTCAAGCCGGGACTGTTGTTTGAATTGCACCACCTGACACAAGCATGAAATGGAGGGATCACCAAGATAATCTTTTACTCGTGTATTCTTACTCAACATTTAGGGAAGCCTCCACTATGCTAGGCCCTGGGCTGGCTTTTCAGGAGGGAAGAGCTAAATGACCTTAAGGGTGCTTCTGAGGAAAGCAGAAAGGAAGCACAGAATAGAGGAGCCAGCTTAGTCTCTGGCAGTGGGGAAAGACTTACAAATGTATCTGGAGCTGAATCTTAAAGATTAAGTAGGTGTTCCCTAAGTGAAGATGAGGAAAAAGGCATCCCCTGCAGCAGAAAAAGCATGTGTAAATGGCCACGGACATACAAGAGAATGTTTGAAGTGGAAAGAAGAAAAGGGGGCTTCCCTGGTGACGCAGTGGTTGAGAGTCCGCCTGCCGATGCAGGGGACACGGGTTCGTGCCCCGGTCCGGGAAGATCCCACATGCTGCGGAGCGGCTGGGCCCGTGAGCCATGGCCACTGAGCCTGCGCATCCGGAGCCTGTGCTCCGCAACGGGAGAGGCCACAAGAGTGAGAGGCCCGCGTACCGCAAAAAAAAAAAAAAGAAAAGAAAAGGAACTGGCAGAATACAAGAATGAAAATATAGACAGAAGCCAGGTAATACTTAAGAAATAATTACAGGGACTTCCCTGGTGGTCCAGTGGTAAAGAATCCCCCTTACAATGCAGGGGACATGGGTTCGATCCCTGGTTGGGGAACTAAGATCCCACATGCCGTGGTTCAACTAAGTCCACGCACCATGACTACTGAGCTCGCACGCCTCAATGACAGAGCCCACGTGCTGCAAACTACAGAGCCCATGTGCCCTGGAGCCCGGGCGCCACAACTAGAGAGAGAAAACCCACACGTCACAACTAGAGAGAAGCTCACACACCGCAACTAGAGAGAAGCCTGTGCACCACAACGAAGACCCTGACACAGCCCAAAAAGATAAAAGAAAATAAACAAAATAACATTAAAAAAAAGAAACAATTACAACTTAATAAATGAGAACAATTCAGTTAATGAGAACTTTGATGGTATTTAAGCAGGTAAATGGCACACACTTGAAAAAGCATGCTGAACGGGCTGCAAAGGACAGATGGCCAAGGGGAGTCAAGAAGTCCTATTATCAATCCCCAAATGCAGGACCCATATTTTTCCATTGTACTTCTCTCTTCCTCGTAGAACTCAATGCTTGAAAGGTCCAGCACACAACAGAAACGTCATCAGAGTTGCATGAAATAATTATCCACTCTCCTGAGGAGAACTTTTGATCATTCCTGCTACCATGCTACCCACCAGTCAACACCAAGGCATTTCCCTTTCCCAATCTCTGCTGCCTACCTTCTCCACGTTGCTCCAAAACTGCCTAACATCCTTGGCCATGGTGGAGGCGATTCGGCGCAGCTTGGCCTGCTCCTCCCTCCGGGCCCGTTCCTCTTTCTGCCGCTGCTCCTCGTGGTGCCGGATCACCATTCGCACCACCTGTGGGAATGAGGTGAAAACACTCCAAGGCCAGACGCTCGGCCCGTCCCCAAGTCAAGGGTAAAGAGAAAAGTCAAAGCCAAGAAACCTGGTAAGTCAGAGCTTGCCTCTTGAGACTAGAAGCATTTACAAGCACTGTACACCATTATGTTTGGTTCCCTTCCAACCAACCTACCCATCAAGAAAAAGCAAACCTGAAAACAAAATGGAAGGTAGTAGGTCCAGTTGAGGACATACCTTACGGGCCACACCCCGTTTCCAACGGCGCTCCTGAGCAAAGTCGGCAGAGAGCCACTGCATCTCCTCACACAGATAGTCCCAGTGGCCCTTGGGGCGGGGAGGCTCGGGCACTTTAGGCAGTCTCTTCAGTGACCAGAAACCCTCCTTCCGCAGCTCAGCAATCCGAGTCTCAATCTCAGCCTCCTAATGAGGAAGAGCTAGGTCAATCAAGTTACTTGACATATACTTCACCTCATGACCATGGCTGAATCCCTGACCTCTGACTACGTACAGGCACTGACTGGACTGAGTGTTATATGCTTGTCTTGAGTCCACATACCAATCCTACGAGTTGATATTATACGCTCTCCAGGTGAGCAAAAAGAAGATCAGGGAGATTGAGTGATTTACTTGAGATTACAAAGATAGGAGCTGATAAGTACTGGGAATTAAAAATAGGTCTGACTCCACACACCAGATTTCATGCTTTTTCCATTTTTTCACACTCCATACCTTATGAATATAGGCACAACTTAGGAAAACATATCCAAGGGAAGCTTCCCAGAGAACAAGGAAAGCATGCTTCCTTACTGACTCTAGATACATTGCAGGGACCTTCACTGCCGCAGAATTCTACTTACACAAGAGTGTATGTTCGTACTTAAAAATATGCTATAAAATCCAATTTACATAATCCTGTTTGTTTTTAAAAAATATCATTTTTATAAAATGTATTTTTTAAAATGTACTTTTTTGTGGAAAATACTGAACAGTTATACACAAAAAGATTAACAGTGGTTAGTATTACAAAAAGATAACAATGTTTCTACATTCGTTATATCATAAAAAGAAAAATGAAAGCACTTGAAATTTTTATTTAACAGAGGTGACTTATAAACTCAGGACAACTGCCCTCATTATTTTTGTCCTCTCCTGACAAAAACTAAATCAAAGGAACTAACAGCCACAGATGAGACAAGGAACTAAATGGCCTGATGGTCACCAAGGAAACACCAAGAAAGACATGGATATTAGACCAATGGCTCTCAAGTTCAAGCATGCATCAGAATCATCTGTAGTGCTTTTTAAGACAGTGCTGGACCCCACGCCTAGAGTTTTAAATGGGTAGGTAGAAGAAGGGTACGAAGAATTTGCATTTCTAATAAGTTCCCAGGTAATGCTGATGTTGCTGGCCCAGAGACAACATTTACCTCTGGTAAGTTTAACAGAGACTACAGGAGAAAAACGTGAAGTAGAAACCAGTAAATCTTAGGAGGCTCATAGCTTACAAAGCACTTTTGTGTCTATTTTCTCCTTTAACTTAAACCTTTTAACAGCCTATTCACTCCTACACCATCCCTATTTAAAAAAAAAGAAAATGAGGCTCAGAGTCCAAGAAACTTGTTCAAGATCAAAGCAGAGACTGTACTGTAAATCAAAGATAAGGAAAGAAATGTAAAATACCCATGGGACATAGGAGTTCAGGGAGGAAGACTCCCAAGAAGCCTCATGGGCCTTCCCAATACATACATGCTTGGCCTGCTCTGCAATCTCAGCATGGCTCTTCTCCCACTTTGGGCCCTTGTTAGCCAGGTCAGCAGCCTGGGGTAAGCTGAGCCCCTCCAGGGGCACTGTGGCACCATCTGGGGGCCCTGGAGGTCCATCCAAAGAGGAATCTTGAGCTATATGCTGGGGGGAGATGCCACCTGCCCCACTAGAGGCTGGGGAACTGGATGAGGCAGGGGACACAGGATTGCTGCCTGTCATGCCGTCCGACACCATCTAGAAAAGGGAGAAATGACAGGTAAGATGAATGCTTAGCAGCACTCTACCATGGGTTTTAAGTACATTCCTTCATTCTATCTCCACAAGAAAAAGCTCTGGAGTAAGGTATCAACCTCACTTTTATAAACACAACATTTGGGATAAAGTTTTAATAAGGTACTCAAGACAGCAAAGCCAAGTTTCCAGTAAACACTTGGCATGCAAGAGGAATTAGAGCCTGACATTTACACAATTCCCAAATTCAAGACTACTACTATAGCACATGACCTCAAATTTTAATGATCTTTTCAGAACCTCAATGATTTCACTCACATAAACAACTCCCTGTTTTTCCCTCCTTTTCACAGCAAGTATGACAGATTCACCCATGCGAATAAATCTGAGCTACCACCAAATTCAAAAAGCATCAAAAAATCCAAGATCACCTAAACCTCTTTATGTTCATCACCAGCCTCGGTAGTTTCCTTTACTGGAGAGGTAGATGGGGAAAGGGAGGATTAGTCACTGTTCTCAAATACCCACCTATTACAAGGTACCGTATAAACAATAATGAGTATAGAACAAAGTCCTACTTAAATGTGCATAGTGAGGGAACTCATGAAATTCACTCTGGCACACAAGCCTCATAGTGGGCCACTCAAATTCCTACCTCAACTAAATGAAGAAAGACATTATGTCGCATAATTTCCCAGCTGCTCAGGAAAATAATATCAAACCCATAACCATAAAAAGCCTACTGTACGGGAAACGTAGGTCTGTCCAGTTTTTTAAAAGTCATCATTTTCTTCTACCTCCAGCACTCCCTCAGTATGAGAAAAGAATGAATACTACACACCATCCACAAGGCTTACCTCATTCCAGTTCCAAAAGAAACCGAGCTATTCTCAAAGTACGCAGTCTTAAAAGCATTTTGTCACAAACCCCATTTCCAACCTGGCTTAATTCAACTTTTTTCAGGTAACGAGGAATTTCCATGCTCTTAGAGATCAACATTATACTAATGTCAAGTAGAATATGAGTATCCAACAGGCTTGACAGCCCACCTGAGCATCAAAGATTCTCCAAACTCAGTTACCAAGGTAGCTAGGATCATGGAAACACAGCTAAGACCTTCCACACTTCTTCTGCCTCAAAGCCAGCAGCCCACAAAGCAGAAGCAGAGAAGGAACCCTCCCCACTTTCAAACCTGTGTTTGCAAGATTGGGAGCTGAGGGTGAGCAGGGGAGGGGCTGCTCTGCATGGTCCCACTCCCAGGCTCCTCTTTGGATGCCTGAAGAACGACTGGGTCGTTGTCACCACTGCTGCTGGCCGAGGGGCTGGCGTCCGGCTGCAGGGCATGCTGGGAGCTGGCCTCATTCTGGGCCACCGGCCACCGGGACCCGCCTTCCAGGGCCCGGGGCCCACTAGGGCGTCCCAGCCTCCTCTCAGGTTCACCGGCCTCTGGAGCACCTAAAGTAGGGTAAAAAGAGTAGAAATGGGATTTAGAAAGATTAAGGAATCTTCTTAAAAAACAGGGATAACACTAACAAATAAAGATAATCGAACACAGTGATTATAGCTTACGTTTCTTGAGCATCTACTATGTGTCAAATACTTTACTGAGTACTTACTTGATGTGTTCTATAATCCTCACATCTACCTTATAAACCAGATACTTTTCATGCTGTGATAAATGCTTACTTAGCTCCTTCTACATACCAAAAACAGAGCTACGCAAAAAAGACCGCTGACATAAACGCAGCTTACATTCTAATATTTCCTCTGTTTTATAAATTAGGAAATCAGAATACAAAGAGACCAAAAGACTTGCATAAGGTCACAGTAAGGAAGTAGGAGGAGGAGGACAAACCTAGACAGTCTGATGCCAAAACCGAGAGAACATGCTACTCTCCTTGGTAGACTCAGGGTGATCAGATCTTTCTCTCTCCATAGTCCCAGATCTGTTATTGCACCACAATCATTATCTCAAACATCTTTCCCATTAGCATCAGCACATGAAATGGTATATGAGTCCTCACCTGTGTGAGCTGAGACCACACCCCCTGTGAAAGTCTGTACTTCCACGGTGCCGCCGTACTGAGGGGAATCACGCCTGAAGCAGAAAGGGAGGAAAACAGCAGTGAAGAACTAATCCACATTTACCAACACCCATCAAAGCTTTCTTTACACCAACTTTTGAGGCTTTTAAATATACCCAAATCAGTTTAAAGGCGGAAGACAACTACAGTAGTAAAAAAAATCACATTTCAGAAAAATAAAAACAAACCACGTTTTGTGAAAACAGAATTCCCTAGTAACATGAGATTTTGGCTGGGGAGGAGAAGCAAGGAAGTGAAGCCCCCCAAACAAGTTTATAAAGCTTAAGGGTAAAAGGCTCCAACTTCTGAATGGAGGACAAATTAACAAAGCCAAAAAAGCTGTCACAGCCAGAAGCTCAAAAGGTGCTGGCTGCCTGGCAGCCGGCTCTCCTTTCCAGTGAGGGCTAAACGTAGGAGGATCCACCCTTCCTCAGGGCAGGCCCTGCGACTCCTATACCTGCGCCATATGACACTTCCCCAAACAGCAGAACTAGAGCAGGAGACCTTAGAGGAGCAGAGGTAAGGAAGCCCGAACAGCAAAGAACCATACCCCGGAAATAGGCAGGGTAAACCCACACAAGGCCCGGAAGTGTTTCCCCAGTGTTTAAGGAAATTCTTTAACCACAGTGCAGCCTTCGATTCACTCCACCTTCCACAACAGAGTCACTGGAATCGAGCTAACCAGAATCCAAGAAGCTTGAACTCTCGACCCCCTTCTTTATTACCGTCTCCCAACCCGTCCCCACAGCCTGACCCAGCGTGACCCCTGACCTCTGTCCCAACTTGCCACTAGCCCTAAGATAGCCCCGCCCCCTCCTAGACTCCCACCCCACCCAACGTGCGCGACTGGGGGAGGGGCCCGCGCGTGCGCGCCTGGAGGCGGAGAAAGCCGGCTGCGCGCACCGCCCGGGGGCTCCCGCCAGAACCCAAGCCCACGCACCCAAGGGTCGCAGGACTAGGAAGCCTCTCATCCCTGCCCGTCAGGGAGCCCCCACCACCAGACCGCGAAAGGCTGAGATAAGGGAGGGCTCGTGCCGCCAGGTCCTGGCTCCTGACTGGATATGGTGGGCGCGGGCCCCGACTACTCGTCCCACGCCCCCCTTCCTCTTCCCGCGCGCCCCTTAGGGGGGACTGGGGTTGGTGGGCGGGCAGGAGCGCACCTGGGTCCGTCCTCTCACGGCTCGCTCGCTCGCTCAGGCACGCGTGCGCAGACGGGCGGGAGGGGAGAGAAGACGCGCCCGGGCCCAGAACCGGCCGGCCTGGCCCCCCTCAGCCTGTCGCTATGGGCGCGCGCCGACAGCCTCGCGCACCGGCCCCGGGGCCCCGGCCGAAGGTGCGCGCGCAGCACCCCGGGAAGGTGGGAGGGGAGGCGGTGGCGGAAAGATGCGCGCGCAGTCACCCGTAAGGGGAGGGGAGCTGTGGGGCGTCCGCCATCTTGTCTCCCTCTCCTTACCTGCGTCCTCGGGGGCGTGCGCACCACCCCCCCTCCCGCCGAGGAGGGGGGAGGGCCCCCTCTTGGCCGCCGCCTTCGCGGCCTTTAAATTCCCCTGGGGCCCGCGGTTACTGTCACCGCCTTGCTTCCACTGCTTCCTCTCGCGGCACAGAGATGCGGGCGGTGGGTGGGAAAAATGGGAGACGCTACTCGCAGCGAACCGCCACCGCCGCTTCCGAGGCCTCACCAAAATGGCCGCCGCCGTCTCGGCCGCCACCACCAACACCACCGCCACCACCACAGCTCACTATCGCTACCGCCGGCGCGGCCCGTCCTCTCGCGAGAGACAGTAACAGGAGGTTCGGGGAGCGGAGAGGTTCGCGTGCTAGCGTAGGGCGCTGTCCGAAGCGCAAGGCAGGCTGGGAGATGTAGTCCTCCCGGAGGCTCGCCGCTTGGTCCGCGGCGGAAAGCTTACCCTCCACCACGGAACCTGCCGCTGGGGCTGCTTTGCGGCTGCCAACTCGGATCGATACACCCCACTTTTTTTTTAATAGATCACCCAGAAAGCTGAAGCAATTTCTCAGGTACTTTCAACAAGTTAGCAGTGGAACCTGGGCCTCTGGATTCCCATGACAGTCCACTTATGTAGAGCTGCTTCGTTTTACACAAGGATGGTATTCCCAGTAACTCCTAAGCACTTATGCCATCTGTTAGCCAACTTTTTAGGTTAAGAACCCCTTTGGGAATATGATACCCTCACCCCGAAATAAAATAATAATAATAACAGATACCTTCTATTGAGGCCACTTTGTGCACTTGATTATCTCTTTTAATCCTAGCAGTGCTCCATTTTACAAATGATTTGAGGCTCATAGATTAACTAGTGACAGAGTCCAGAACGAAGATTCATAACAAAGCAGTCAAAGTCACAAGGATACAAACACAAAATTTACCACCTAAAGCCCACCCTAGGAGCCAGGTACACAATCCGAGATAAAGCTCTCATTCAGCTCCTCTTCACTCAGTTGAGCTCTTCCCCATTCTACTCAAAGAGCTGATTCTCTCTCTGTGTCGTTGATTTGAAGTACTGTTTTTGTTACAGCAAAAACCAGGGGTTGAAAACTCAAAAACCTAGGAGGACCAGGAAGGTAGTGTAAATAAAGCAAAGAGGGGCAAAATACATCAGATTCAGCCACAGGCTGTCAGTTTGCTACCTCTGTCCTATGCTGGAGCCTCAGGGCACACAGAAGCATCAAGGATGGATTGTTTGATTGAAAAAGTGGGTAAGTGCCCATCCATTTAGGCCCAGTTCAAAATCTTTCCAGGCCAAGCTTACATATTTCTGAGACTCCATAGAACCACACTGAACTCCCAAGAGAGCTCACATTTCTTGGCCTTCCCATATACTTTTTTATCCTTTTTCAATATTTTTCCTTCAGAATTTAGCTCAAGGGCCACAACCCCCAGATGATCTCTCTTGACTACCCTTCTGGCTCCCATAGCCTCCTGGGCTCCATAAAGAACTGATTGCATTGTATCTGGATTCATGGTCTGTCCACCCCATGCCCAAAACTGTTGTTAACCCCTTGAGAGTAAAGACATGGTTTATACCTGACAATTCACTATGCCAGTCTCAGAAAGATTATTCAGGAAATTTACTAGTATTATCACACTTATGAAACACAGAAATAACGTATTGGATATGTGAGCTCAAACTCAAGGTAAGTCTAAAGTCTGTCTTCCATTTTCATTGACTATAACCCTGGTCCAGCCACCATCATCTCTTGGCTTGGATTACTCCTGACTGGGCCTCCCACTTCCACTCCTGTTTCCCTTTACTCCTTCTCCACACAGCAACCAGAGCGACCTTTTCATATAAATCAGAGCATCGTGCTCTCACACTTAAGATCATCTTAGTTCTCTTAAATGAAAATGATGTATCATGGTTTAAAATTCCCATAGGACAGACATTATGTTGAGCTGAAACAGCCAGACACGAGAGTAAATGCATAAGATTCCAATTATATAAAATTCAAGAGCAGACAGAATTAATTGATGGTGATAAAAATCAGAACAATAACCATTAGGAGAGAAAGGTTTTAACTGGAAAGATGCACAAGGGGGATACTAGAAATGTATCAGGTTGGTAAACTATGGCCCAAAGGGCAAGTCTTGCCCACCACCTGTTTCTGTACAGCTGGCAAGCTAAGGATGGTTTTTACATTTTCAAATGGTTGAGGAAAAAATCAAAAGAAGAAAAAATATTTTGTGAAAAAAAAATATATTTTGTGATACGTTAAAATTACAAGTAATTCAAATTTCAGTGTCCGCAACTAAAGGTTTATGGGAATCTGACCATGCCTCTTCATTACATAGCAACTATGGCTGCTTTCCTGCTATAGTAGCAGAGCTGAGTAGTTGCAGCAGAGACCATAGCCCACAAAGCCTAAACTATTTTCTATCTGGCATCTTACAATAAAAAGCTTGCTGACTCCTTCCTGTTCTATATCTTGATCTGGATGAGGTCACATCCAGGGTTGTATACAGATGTAAACATTCACTGAAATGTGCACGTAAAATTTGTACACTTTATGTATCTCACAACATGTATTTTATACTTTTTTTTAATAAAATAACCCTACAGGATATGATCCCTGTCTATTTTTTTTAACCTCATTTACCCCTTGTTCACTATACTACAGCCACCTTGCCCTTCTCCAAACCATCCATCCAATTCACTTCTGCTTCCAGAGCCTTCATCTCCATTGTTCCCTCCATCTAAAAATTTTTCTTGGAATTCCCTGGCGATCCAGTGGTTAAAACTCAACGCTTTCACTGCGTGGGCCTGGGTTCTGTCCCTGGTCGGGGAACTCAGATCCCCCAAAATAATAATAATAAAAATTTTTCTCATGGCCAACTCTTCCTTTTCATGAAGGTCTTAGTTCAAATGTTGCCTCCTCAGAGAAGTTCCCTGACATTAAATAGCCCTTTCACTGCCTGTCACTCTTTATCATGTGCCTTTTTCACAACCCTTACCTGAAGTTATTAATTTATTTGTATGTTTGTTTATTGTCTGCCCCCTTCCCACTAAAAGATAAACTCCTTGAGAGCAGGTACATTGTCACAGCATTCACAGTATCTCTAGATAATTAATATATGAAAACCATTTCAAACAACCCTGTGAAGAAGAGATTGTTCCATTAGGCAAATGAAATTTTGGTTGAATGAAAAGTGAATAATGAAGACTCAATATTGTCAAGATGCCAGTTCTTCCCAACTTGATCTATAGATTCAACGCAATCCAATCAAAATCCCAGCAAGTTACTTTGTGGATATCAACAAGCTGATTCTAAAATTTGTATGGAGAGGCAAAAGATCAGAATAGCCAAAACAGTATTGAAGGAGAACCAAGTTGCAAGACTGACACTACCAGACTTCAAGCCTTACTATAAAGCTGCAGTAATCAAGACAGTGTGGTATTAGCAAAAGAATAGGCAGATCAATGGAACAAAAAAGAGAGCCCAGAAATAGACCCACATAAATATAGTCTACTGATCTTTGACAAAGGAGCAAAGGCGATACAATAGAACAAAGGTAGTCTTTTCAACAAATGGCGCTGGAACGACTGGACATCCACATGCAAAAATTTAATCTAGACACAGATCTTATACCCTTCACAAAAATTAACTCAAAATGGATCACACACTTAAATGTAAAGCACAAAACTATAAAATTCCTAGAAGATAACACAGGAGAAAATCTAGATGACCTTGTATGTGGCAATGATGACTTTTTTTTTTTTTTTTTTTTTATAGGTGTGGTTTGCAGGCTTCTAGAGCGCAAGCTCAGTAGTTGTGGCGCACGGGCTTAGTTGCTCTATGGCATGTGGGATCTTCCCAGACCAGGGCTCGAACTGTGTGTCCCCTGCATTGGCAGGCGGGTTCTTAACCACTGTGCCACCAGGGAAGTCCAATGGTGACTTTTTAGATGCAACAACAAAGATATGATCCATGAAATAAATAATTGATAAACCGGATTTCACTGAAATGAAAAACTGCTCTGTGAAAGATAATGTCAAGGGAATGAGAAGATAAGTCACAGACAGAGGGGAAATATTTGCAGAAGACCCATCTGATAAAGGACTGTTATCCAAAATATACAAAGAACTCTTAAAACTCAAAAATAAGAAAACAACCTGTTTAAAAAAAAATGAGTCAAAGACCTTAACAGACATCTCACCAGAAAAGATACACAGACAGCAAATAAGCATATGAAAAGATGCTCCACATCATATGTCATCAGGGAAAGGCAAATTAAAACAAAAATGACATACCACTACACATCTATTAGAATGCTCCAAATCCAGAACACTGACAACATCAAACGCTGATGAGAATGTGGAGCAGTGGGAACTCTCATGCATTGCTGGTGGGAATGCAAAATGGTACAGCCACTGTGGAAGACAACTTAGTATTTTTTTACAAAAGTAAATATACTCTTACCATACAAACCGGTAATCACTCCCTTTAAACACCCAAAGGAGTTGAAAATTTTTGTCCACACAAAACCTGCACATGGATGTCTACAGCAGTTTTATGTAGAACTGCCAGAACTTAGAAGCAACCAAAATGTCCTTCAATGGGTGAATGGTTAAATAAGCTGTGGTACATTCAGACAATGGGCTATTTATTATTCAACGCTAAAAAGAAGTGAGCTATCAAGCTATGAAAAGACATGGTGGAATCTTAAACACATTACTAAGTGAAAAAAATAAATCTGAAAAGACTGCATACTGGGACTTCCCTGGTGGTGCAGTGGTTAAGAATCCGCCTGCCAGTTCAGGGGACACGAGTTCGAGCCCTGGTCAGGGAAGATCCCACATGCCACGGAGCAACTAAGCCCGCGCGCCACAACTACTGAGCCTGCGCGACACAACTACTGGAGCGCACGCACCTAGAGCCCATGCTCCGCAACAAGAAAAGCCACCACAATGAGAAGCCCGCGCACCACAATGAAGAGCAGCCCCCACTCGCCGCAACTAGAGAAAGCCCGCTCAGCAACGAAGACCCAATGCAGCCAATAAATAAATGAATTAAAAAAAAAAAAAAAAGACTGCATACTGTATGATTCCAACTATATGACATTCTGGAAAAGACAACACTATGGAGATAGTAAAAAGATCAGTGGTTGTCAGGGATTGGGGGTGGGGAGATGGGACGAATAGGAGCACAGAGGATTTTTAGGGCAAAGAATACTCTGTATGATACTTACTGGCGGGTACATGTCATTATACACTTGTCCAAACCCATAAAATGCACGTCAGGAGTGAACCATAATGTAAACTATGGACTTCGGGTGATAACGTGTCAGTGTAGTTTCGTCAGTTATAACAAATGTACCACTCTCATGGGAGATGTTGAAAATGGGGCGATACTATGCATGTGTGGGGGCAGGGGCTATAGAGGAAATCTCTGTACCTTCCCCTCAATGCTGTGAACCTGAAACTGTTCTAAAAAATAAAGTCGTGGGGAATTCCCTGGTGGTCCAGTGGTTAGGACTTGGTGCTTCCACTGCAGGGGCCTGCGTTCTATCCCTGGTCGGGGAACTAAGATCCCGCAAGCGGGATAAATAAATAAATAAATAAAATACAAGGCACAGGGATATTAGCTCGGTGCTTTGTGACAGCCTGGAGGGGTGGGATAGGGAGAGTGGGAGGGAGGGAGACGCAAGAGGGAAGACATATGGGAACATATGTATATGTATAACTGATTCACTTTGTTATAAAGCAGAAACTAACACACCATTGTAAAGCAATTATACCCCAATAAAGATGTTTAAAAAAAATAAAATAAAATAAAGTCTTAATTTAAAAAAAGGTGAATGATGCCCATCTTTTTAGACCCTCCTCCCATCATCCTCAGAAGACGAGGCCAAGCCAGAGTCTGAATGGATTGAACATAGCCTTGTACTACTAATTCCTTACTATGTGACCTTGAGCAATTCACCTCACCTCTCTGAGCCTCTCTCCCCTCATTTGTAAAGTGGGGATAGAGTTGCTGATGTAAAATTGCTTTGAAAGCTCTAAAGAACCAGCTAAATGCAAGGGTGTATTTTAAACCTCTATTTCAGAGTCTCAAACTCATGATCTTCAGGTCAAGTTTAGCCTTCAGATGTGCTTTACATAATGTTTTGATATTCTGAGTATTATTAATACTTTAGGCAGGAGAATGAAGGTTCTTACTTGCCATAAGCCCCACCATTTCTAATTGTCTTTTACTGGGCAACCTCACACATTCATCATATCTGCCTGGCTCCTGAAGGCAGTTGAATCTGCAACTTCTTGTTCCTACACGTGAGTGGGAGAGACGGGAGCAAAGATGACACAGCCCTTGCTCTCAAGAATTTAGTCTCATTACGGAATGAGCTGTGAGCTTGGTAAAAAGTCAGGGCAGAGCGTTTTGATGCCACGGTGGTCAAGGGTCGTGTCAGATCCAGTGGGGAGGACTTCCAAGAGAAGTTGTCGTTTGAGTCTGACCTTGAAAAATTTAGGTATGAAGGGTAGGCACTTCAAGAAGATGACATGGCCTCAGTGAAGCTGAGGGTTGTGGGGGACAGTGAGTAGATCAGCTTATTTTCTTTATAAGGGAACAGATTGAGACATAGGTCACATGGAGCCAGGCTGCCAAAGGCCTAGCATGCCACGCTAGGTAGTAAGGGATTCGTTCAGAGGTTACAGGGAGCTATTGAAAGTTGTTGAGCAGGAATTGGCATGGTCCAGACTCCACTTTCCAAAGAACAATCTAACAGAATGAATGGGGTGGCTGTAAAGATAGCTGTAAGGCTGGAGATAAGAGAGGCCAGAGCTGTTACCCAGTTGTAATGGGGGCTACTGGCCAGCAGGTGGCAGTAGAGATGGAGGGAGAGACACTGAAGAGGAAGAATTAGCAGGATTTGGCAGACAGTTGATTGCTAGTGATAACGATCCTCTAAACAGCAGTTCCTCTTGCCTTCTGTGAAGCTAGCCTTTCCCAGTCTCCTCCTACCTCCTACCTCCCTGGACGCTCCTTCTCAGTCTTGCTTACAGGCCACTTCTCCTGGACACCTCCATCAATTGTAGGGGGTCCTCAGCATACTTCCCTCAATTGCCTTCTCTCATCCAGCACGTTCTCAAGGGCAGAGGCAGGTACCCCAAAGCTTCAGGACCCCTCCCTTACAGGGACCCTTCATTACTCGAAGTATCTGGGGGTTATAGAACAGTCTAGGTGAGGTGGGAAAGCCAGGTTGCAACCCGAAAGCATTTGCACATAAGCATTTCTGATAATTTGCCTAAAGAGAAGAAAAAGACACTAATCCCTAAGGCTCCAGTAATTTGTCATGATTTCATCATGCAGTCCAATGACCACCTCTTAAGTCAAGGACTCGCAAGAGTTATTCCCACCTTGGAACCTGGTTTCCCATCTAACTCGTGGATTCCTCCTGCAGGCATCCCAGGCACCTTGGACACATACATTTAAAACTAACTCTGGGGCTTCCCTGGTGGCGCAGTAGTTGAGAGTCCGCCTGCCGATGCAGGGGACACGGGTTCGTGCCCCGGTGTGGGAGGATCCCACATGCCGCGGAGCGGCTGGGCCCGTGAGCCATGGCCGCTGAGCCTGCGCGTCCGGAGCCTGTTGCTCCGCAACGGGAGAGGCCACAACAGTGAGAGGCCCGCGTACCGCAAAAAAAAAAAAAAAAAAAAAAAAAAAAAAAAAAAAAAAACTAACTCTGGTGGTCCAGTGGTTAAGACTCCAGGCTTCCACTGCAGGCGGCGCAGGTTCGAACCCTGGTTGGGGAGCTAAGCTCCTGCATGCCTCGTGGTGCGGCCAAAAATAAATTAATTAATTAATTAAACTGAATTCATGACCTGAACCACAAATCCGCTCTGCAGTCCACCACTATCCACCCAGTTCAAACCAGAATGGAAGGCAACACCTTCCCTTTCCCTCACATCTCACATCAAGCCACCGAGTATTTTCCATTACATCTGAAATATTTCTCTCCAATGGATATTTTTATCCATTTCCCTCCAGTCCCACACCCAATTCTTAGCCCTTGATGACCTATAACCAGTGACAGTACCAAGAAATGGCTTGTTGGGACTGCAGGGACTTTAGTCCTCCCCTGCCCCACTACCAATATCTCTAACTGCCTCCCCACCCCATTCTTTGATATGGCCAATGACTGTTTTCTCAGTCTTATGTAAAGTGGTATGCAAATGAAGTTTCTAGGGGAGTCTAGTCCTCTAGCCTTCTGCTCTCTACCAGCCAGACAGCTGTTCCTAACCCTCCTCCAGACAGCTGTTCCTAACCCTCCTAGGGCTTGCGCTGTCTTCACCAGCCTCCTGAGTGGTCTCCCTGTGGCCAGTCTCTCCTCCCGCTAAAGTCCCAGCTCTGGCAGGGTTCCCATTCCAATGGGGGTAAACAGAGAACAGGCATGAGAGAGTGTAGTACAATGTCAGGGCCTCATAACGTGGTAAAGCAGGTGGAGAGGGGCAGAGATGGGGGGTCTGGGAGATGCCATCTTAGACGAGGTAGTCTCTGGTGAGGTGGCAGTTGAACAGAGACTTGAAGGTATCTCCTCCACACAGCAGCCAGGAAAACCTCTCTAACTTCAAAGCTGATACAGTCACTCGACTTCATATCCTTTCATGGTTCCCATGAAACTCCTTTCTGAGACCCACAAAGCCCTGCTTGGCGGCCTTTGCCAAATCCTCCAGCCTCATCTCTCCCAGCCCTCCACACACCAGCCACGCTGGTCTTCCCATTCGTGTCCCTTTATAGGCTCTTTCTCTACTCTGGGCTTTCTCACACATGGTTCTCTTTCCTTTCCACCCAGTCAAAGCTTACAGAGTAACATCACTGCCTCCAGAATCCTTCCCTGGTTCTCAGACTACATTATATCTCCTATTACATTCTGTGCTTTTTTTTTTTTTTTTTTTTTTTTTCCTTCCG